>NC_046358.1:29117734-29427572 GCF_004027225.2 Strigops habroptila
TCCTTGGTCAAAAAATTACCTTTAAGGGTATAGCCAAGAGCAAAAAGATTTATATTTCTGTGGGAATGGAGGTAAGGATAGAGATATTCTACTAGCCAGCATCTACAAATGAAAAAGATTTCCCCAACATTAAATATTAGCTCTGTGTAAAAGTCCACAAAACTTGATTTTTTTTTTTCTAAATAATTTTTTGTGTGTGTTCCCTTAGGTAATTAATGCCAATATACAAAACAGAAGCCCTAAACCAGGGCCCACTACACATGAACAAGAACTTGGTTTTTTCCTGGAGACAGGACTTCAAAGAGCACATGTTTTATATTTCAAGAATGGGTAAGATTTGATTCTCCTTTTTGTGTGTTTGCTTTTCTGTTTAGGTTTTGTATTTGTGATCTAATTGGCATCATAATTTTTAGCAATTGTGGATTGGCCTCTTTTTAACAAAGTGGTATCATTTTAATTGAAATATTAAGGCTGCCCATATTATATTTACTTACATGTTGTAAAATCATTTCTCCAAAGTATATTAAACAAAGTATTTTATATTTTTACTCATTAAATGTGAGAACTAAAAATACCATAAAGTTTATCTGTTTGAGATTTCTTTTACTTTATTGCTGGACACTGTTAGAAAGTGATTGACAACATATTAAAACTCTTTATTTTTATAATTTTGATTTTTGTAATTTTTTTCCAAATCTCTTCAGTTGTCACTTATTTTAACATTATGCTGCAGGATAAATGTGCATGAAGATCAACAGTATGTATACAAGTATACAATTTCGTTTGTACCTGCTCTATAGTTCCTTTTAGATTCTGCATGGGAGATCCTTTATAGTTTATTTTGAGTAAGGCTTCCCTTAAAAGCCTAAAAATAAATTCAGATATCACAGAAAATGAAAAAAGAATACAACTCTCAGTTTTTAAGAGCTTCAAAGCTTGGCACAAGTGGGTTTTAAGTACATTTCTGACATTTGTTGTTGAAATGACATAGTTTAAGAATTTGTTTAGAGGGCTTCTCATTTCACTGGGAAAACAGAAATTGGTTGAAATATTGGAATTCTTGATAAGACTACTCTTTTGACCAAAAATATCTCTTATCCTTTCAAATACATAAACAGGACGTGAAAGGAAATGGTGCAGTGTCTGTAAAGAGTTCGAGATTTCAGTGTACTGATGGTGGGGTCACAAAAGGCTATGCAAGTTTGCAAACTGTTCAGGGTTTTCAGCATGGAAATGATCACTAAGCCTTTGAAATCTCATTCTTAAAGGAGTAGGTAGCACTGCAATAACACATGATCTTGAGAGTTACATTTTAGTTCTGTTTTCATCATTTAATTGCAGGAGGAATGGAATGTTCTGAAAGTTGATTTTTTTCATTTACCAGAGCTAAAAATAAAATTTCTATTTTCATGCCTGCACAAAAGATAAATAAAATATACTTACTGAAATAATCCCAGTGGCAATCATGGTTAAGAATAAGCTAAAAATTCCACATTTTGAAGAATTTTGATTGGAGGCCAGGAATGGAAATGGTCCATTTAATCTCACATATTGTGTGTAAAAGCAATCAGCAGTAGACAGAGCAGATTAAGATTAGTTGAGAAAACAAAACCCAACCGCACAAAAAAGTCATGCTGTGGGTTATTAAGGAACATCCAACCTAGGTTTTTCCTAAACCATATCAGTTGGTCTGGTGTGAACTTTGAAAGGTTGATTCTATTCCATGTATACTTTAATCCTTCACAAAGGAGCTGTTGGTTTTCTTGTTAACTTTTACATAAGCATATGATCTTTTTTGCAGTCTTTAGTACAATGGTCACTTGCGATTTACAAGCTAATTACACATTACATATTTAATTTTCAATTTCTTCTTCCAGTTTCATTGGCCAGTGCTACTCTTCTTGAGGTATGAGAGGAAGTGAGCTGTTAGGAAAAATAGCTTTGTGCCAATTGTTATTTTACATATTCCTGCCATTATATCCTTTCTTTTCCTTTCTTAATTTAGAACCAACCCCAATTCTTTCAAGATTTCCTAATAGGGTCATTGTTCCAGGCTGCAAATTATGTTGGTGCTTTTGTGGGTCTTTATTTATTTATTTAAGTTTTAACTTGAATTCACCAGAACTGAACAGAAGTTTAAACATATAGCGTGCTTTTTAATACATTTAGGGATGCTTTGCTTGGGTTTTAAATTTGTCATCTCTCCTGATATTAGGTTTATAGAAATTAGATTCAAGATCTTTCCATTAAGCTTTGTAACATACTTCAAGTTTGAACGTAATCTAAAATTGTAAAGATCTTATGAACATTTTCAAGGAAAGGAAATGTAGCTAGCTTTAATATAGGCACTTTGGAAAGGGAAATATGTATTTTAAATAAACTTTATTTTTCAGTTGAAGCTGTAGATATTAAAAGTGCTTCAGTCCTGTGGAGGAGGCAAGGAATCACCAGAGTTTAACTGCTTGTGAGTGATGGGAGAGAAGGGGAAGAGGAAAAGTGTGCCTCTCTGTTTTTACAGGCAGACTAAATCTGCTATTGATAGTGCAATGCAAAAAAAAAAAAAAAAGACTCAGTAGTCTGAATGGAAGAATGTTATTTTAGTGCTCTATCAAAACACAAATCTGAAGTTAATGTTTTATTGCAAAATGCACAGAATTTTAGTAAAGACTCAAACTATATACCCATTTTTCACTTGGGAGAAGAGGAACATTTCAGCTTGGAAATGTGTAACAAAAAAGTTGAGGAAGCTGTTCTAAAAGTAGGGTTTATGTGCTTTTTAAAAACCATTCTGAAGTATGTAACTAAATGTCTTTCAGGCTGATTAAGCAACTTCTATTTAGTTTAGTAGCTGCTTTGTTAACTTCATATTGAAGGAGTTCGAAGTCCTGATGTTGTTCCAAGAAAAACCATGAGCACGGGAACTTTGACATTAGTAGTTTAAGATAGCTATTTTCAAATAAAATGCCCCTAAGAGAGAAAGGATGGCCACTTATGTACCCAGTAATTCTTCTCTCCTAGTATTTGCTTTCTATCCATGTTATGAGACAAGTAGGTTTTTGATTTTGAGGTAGTAGTGGTCAGAAAGATACTGGAAGTGTATGCTCCTAAAGTAAAAGAGCTTTCTCGTTGAAGTCTGAAATAAGGTGGCCGTCATGTGAAAACCAGACTTAGCTAGCTTTCAGAGCTCTTGTTTGTGTCTTCTCCTGTATTTCACACCCTCTCCAAGGATATTGCTCTGTCAGAGTTCAGGATCCAGATTGCAATTTGGTCTCATCTCCATCATGGTTCACATGCTGAGTCAAAACCTGACAAACCCAGATCAGATCTGTACTCCTCGTGGTGCCATTAGCTCTTCTCACACAACTGCAGTGAAGCAAGACTTTCACAGGCTTCTCCAGAAGAGAAGACGTTTCTTAGAGACAGTCTTTTTCCCCAGTAGAAAATTAACCCCTTAAGCCCCAAATCTAAATAAAAAACCTCAACCATTTTTTCTGCATATAATTGATTTTTATTGTCGTACAAAATGTTTGACAAGCACAACAAAAAAAACCCAAGCTCTTTAGTTACTCGCATATAGGACTTGTCTATGCAGAAGTTGTTTCTTTTACCTGTGGTTTTTTTTCCACCATAGCATACGTAGGAATAGCATAGGAATATAGCTCTTATGTTAGTAAGTAAGGGAGAGTGGATAGAAACCAATCTATTAAGTGCTTCTGTTGCATGTATATACTGATACAGTGCTCACAGCTGGAGATTTTACAGTGATGAAATCCAGAAGAGAAGGATTTATGTAAATGTGTGACAAATGTACATCAAGACTGTATGACCAGTTGTCCACTGTATTAGAATACTCATCACTCTCTGAATCTGTTGAGATCTTGTTGCACATTCTACATCAGTCCCAAAACAAGTTGGTTATTAAGTAAAGAATAGAAAATAAGATGAAATTCAAAAAAATTGAAATCCTACAAAGTATCACATTCTTTATATGTGAGATATCACTGCTGTGTTGGAAAGTTAACAAAATTACTTCTGTTGCAGTTTTCAAAACAACTTTGTCTTGGAGATAACTGCTTTCATGTTTGTGTGCTTAGGAAACTAAGGCAGAATACATTCAAGATAGAGACAAAAATCACTATTTTCCAATTGCTAACAAAAACGAGTTTGCAAAGAATACTTTAATATCTGTCATATCAGATTCTTTCCTCGTCCTTATTTGAGATACCATTCTTACTCTGTTAGTATTCATTGAAAAAACAGAATACATTTGAATGTGTGGGGAAGTTATTATTTCCTCAGATACTCAGATAAAATCATCCATTGAGAATGCTTTTTCTTTCAATACTTGTTTTGTTTATTGCTCAGAATTGTGTCTTATTTTCAAGAGTTTAAAACACGATTGCATTATGAAGTTATAGATAAAAAATCTGGCAGTTTCACATGGAGGACTAAGGTGGATATAAACACAAAGGAATCACTTTTATTCAAAATCATCACAAATAACTTTTGTAACAATTAGATATACAAAGCATGCTGAAAGAGTAATGTTAGTATCTGAGTAGATGTTGAATTTTGATAATTTCAGTAATTTGCAGTTGGAATTCTGACTCTAGCTCACTTTTTTCAAGAAGATAACTCAGAGGGTTTTAGCCCATTGTCATGGTTTAAGCCTGAACCCAGGATACCCATGTACTACAAGTCTTGCTGACTGTGGTTGTTGCTCACATTTGCAAGCTTCAAATTCAAGGTTTTGTTTTTCTGTTGTGTTGTGATGGTCAACAAACAAAATTATATTGGATTCTTAAGTTGGGGAAGGAACATTTTGTGTACTTCCCCTGCTCCCCTCAAAACGCTTTCTTTACTGCTGTATTTAATGCTCTTGTTTTTATTTTCTACTCTGGTTTTGATATTGGTCTGAAGAACACTGGTTCACGTGCCAGGTATCACATGACATGGCTATGCCTGAAGTTTTTATTTTTTTATCTTTTCTTCTTTTTGTTCCTTCCTTGCAACTTGTAAGATACGGATTCATAGGATCTCACAGGTTGAAAGAGACTCTGAGGGGCCATCGGGGCCAAACCCCTGCTCAAAATGTGGCTGGTGTACAGCAGCTTGCTCAAGGCCTTGGCCAGTTTTTATGTGTGCTGCCAAAGATGGAATTTCAAATTCTGATGAAGTTTGGGACTTAAGTGTTTTGCGAATGATATTCATGAGATATATCATCTGAATGTGAGCTCAGGTGATTAATTAGGCAACAACTAATTAAGTCTTTTGAGTTTCTTTCTGTTAATACTGATTTTAGTCTAAAGGGCTGTTAGTTGTTGCTGTATGATAGCTATTTTCACCAAGAAAAAGATTTTGTTCTATGATTGTAGTATGTGTCCATTTCTGTTAAAGCTTTAGTAATAGTTTAACATGGAGCTTTTCAGTATTTTGAATTACTCATTAATAATTACATTGGTTCTTTTTTCATATTGAAATCATGTTTTTGAAGTGATTAAAAATGATGGAAGCTGCCAGTTTTAACTGCAAAAATGTTAACTGACCCTATTATTAACTTCAAAAGGAGGAAACTAGCAGGTAGGAGAACTAATTGGTGCTAGATTTCTTTATGGTAGTAGTAGAAAGAGATTTACTAAGCCTTAAAGTAAGTTTGCTAAGGAAATACTGTATGTGTTTTGATCACAGCAGTGATAAAGGGAACTTGGCTCTTGGAAGAACTAGGAGACTAATTCTGTACAGACCTTCTAAAAAAAAAAAAAAAAAAAAGCCAACCAAAAAAGCCCCCAAAACAACAAGAAAAGTGACGAAAACGACGACAAAACTCCGTAATACTAAAGGACAATTCATCTTTATCTTAAATAATAATAACTATTTATAAGCTATTTTTACAAAGAGTTACCAGATTACTTTGAGTATTCAACACTATCCTCTTAAGCTGTAAGCAGTACTGTACCAATTGAGTTGTATCAGAGTGTTTATATATTCAAAAATCGGTGAACAAAGACTTACAGTGCTAAGAAAAGCTGAATACTGTGCAGGTATTTGAGGGTGTATGTGTCTTGTTTCATTTGTTATTGAGATTAAAGGCATTTGGAAACTCATCAATTCTTCCAGTCTCCATTACTCAACTTATTTCCTTGTCATTGTCCAAACAATTCACAAAGTTATTCCTAATTTTTTAAAATATAAAACAGTATTAGACTGACCATGGTTGGGTATTCACTGCTGTGAATACCTTGGAGACATAATACATGTTACAGAAATGCTAGCCACAAGCTGAAGCTTGAAAGGCAGGCAAGCTCTACTTGTATGTTTTCAGATGACTACTGGAAAATTCCCCTTCCCTCCTCCTGATTTACATGTCCTTTCCTTTTAAAATATGTAACTGCGAGGATAAAGTGCTATACAGCCAGTTTACTGAGGAGTGCTTGTAATGTTGTTGTGTTGGGGTTTTGGTTTGTTTTGGGTTTTGTGTGTGTGGTTTTTGTTTTGGTTTGTTTTGGTTTTTTTGTAGACATGAAGGCATTTTGGTGTTTGTACTGAAATAGTTTTGTTTGGGTTTGATACACCTCTTAAATCTGACCTTTTCTGCCTCTCAGATTCTTCTTCCAATGCTGGCCCATTTTCCTGAAAGAGCTTTTTTTGAATTCCTGTTTGATAGGCTGTATTTTAAGCATGAGAAGGTAAAAGCAACACTTCCTTCTCTAGGTGTGTGGTGCCTTGTCCATTTTATTTTGGTCCTGTGCGTAAGCATAGTACATATGTATAAATAATTTTGATAAAGTTTCAGTGCCTTTCTGTTTACCAAATCCCCACCTTACTGAACATGGGTATTTTAAAATAGTTTCTTTGGAAACAAGTAGCTTCTCAGAGATTACGTGCAAACAGATGCATGTCTGTCTGGTAAACAACTCATAGTGAAGTAATCTCATTTACTTTACTGTGGTATTTTCATAAGACTATTGGCAGGGTGTTTTATAGAGGTGTTCATATGTTCTCCTTCCTGGAAGAAGTGTTGCTGTAAGCCTCATGCTTAGGAATGCTGCATGCCTTCTTACCTGCAATGAATGAACAGAGGAGGAGTATAAAGAAAGGTGATTACTGATAAATATTCTGCTTGTATGTTTTGCACAGGCTTTTCTTTCCAGAAAGTGTTATCCTTCTTTGTAGGTAAAACTGTGTGTTATGTATAGTATGAGTTTGGAGAGTTCTGTCTCTCCCTGCCTTTCCCAAAGTTAATGTATTCAATTACAGTGAACACTGGTTCATGATAAATTTGAAGAGTATAAAAATAAAAGACAGCTCAGTAAGCATTTTCAGAATTGCAATTACGTGCAAAAGAGGAAAGGAAATCTTGTCCTCCGTTTTACTCTTGTTTAGTGTAACAGCCTGATAGCAAACATAAGAGTTGGCAATAAAAGGACAAAACTCTTATTAAGTACACTGATGAATAAATGGCACATAAACAACTTAAAGTGGTGGAAGACTGTGTGTGTTCTTCCAATTTTGACATCTCTAGCTAACCAGAAGCAGTAGCTTCAAAATAAAACACCTCCAGGGGTTACCAAGAGATTTAGAAAATCAGCAGAGGTTAGATAACCTCTTAGGTTATTTTGGTTATTTTTCTTTTCTTTTTTTCTTCTCCCTCCCCTGATTATTTTTCACTACCATTTTTCACACTTATCATAGTGCTGTTCTTACATGGCTGTCCAGTGTATTATTCTTTGGCTTTCGAGTTGGACAAGCATATCCAAGATATGACATCTTCTTTGGTGTTACCACTGGGAGGGCTCACCTACACGCAGTGCTCAGGGTTTGGCCTTTTTTGTTGTTGCTCAGTACTGTCTCTGAGTAAATACCTGATGTTTCGCTTTAGATTAGCTCTTTGGGTTCTAGCAATGTTACACTTTTGTTGGTGCATCCCAGCTCTTTTGTTGCTGCTTAAAATCTTGCATCTTATCAGAGTATACTTTCTTTATGATTTCTGCTTCTGATTTCTGACCTTCGAATCTTTAAGACAGGTAGTGAAACCATGCTCATGTTGGTCACTCTGCTGAAGTTCTCCATGCTTTTTGTATGCTTGATATTAAACTGAGTGGCTTCCTAGATCTTCAGTTTGGTATTCTAAACAAAATCACTGCTGGTGCTGTACATTCTTCCTTATAGTTCTGTAGGAGTTTTTATATTAAAAAAAATACAGATAAAATAACTCTATGAAGTTTATGACAATACAAATTAACTGATGTGTAATACAGTGTTAAATATTTACCAGAGTAAATTCTATTTACTTTATTCCCTCAGTTAACTTATTTCCTTAGTAAAACTTTCTGACATGTTTAAGCACTTTTTGCTTGTGAATTCAAGAGTGAGCTTTTTTTGTTTATGATTTCCTTTGACACCATCTTAATCTACCCCCATTTCTTCTTCTGACTAAATCTCTGCTTGAAAGGAGAAACTAGAAAAATAATAAGAGGTTAAGGGCAAGACTTCTAATGTACTGTTTCCGGTAACTGGAGAAGGCCTTCTGTGAATCTGGTCTTTGTGCTTAATAGTTGAATCTGGTACTTAGTGTATACATGTGCACATATATACATGTATATAGTGTGTTGTATATATACACTTAATTGAAAGAACAGCCAGGAGGAGCTGAGGTGATGGTGTCAAGAGAAGTAGTAAACAAAATGTGTAGTGGAGTCTTCTGTGGAGTCATTCTTTCTCCAAAAGAGCAGAAAACAAACAGCAAAGAAATTACAGCTTTCTGTCATTTTAGTGAGCTGAATTGGTTTGCTGTAAGGTGTTATAATTGCTGGTGGTGCTGTGAGAAAAGAGATAGGACCATGCAAGTGAGGGTTGGAAGATGTGAAGAAGGAAGAATGGTGGAAAAAGCGAACAAACACCAAGAGAGGAGAATGGGAAGAATAAGACCTTCCACTTTCAGTAGGAAACCATTGGGTAGACTTAACTGTCAGTGGAACTACATTCTAGGCAGTAAGTGTTCCCATTTTGAATGCATGAGTGCAAGAATTGCTGCTTGGTTGAGCATGTGTACCTGTAATGGCACACTGAAGGTGTTTCATTTATAAGCCCAAACATCAATCAAGAACCTTCAAGCATCAAGCAAACATGATCTGTAGTGAATTTGAGATGCCTGGGATTTCTTTTTCTGCATGAGTTAACAGTGGGTAAATTGAGAAGAGTATAATGATGCTTTTTTTTTTCTTTTCTTTTTTTAAGTGCAGTTAAAAAAAGAGAAGTTTAGATTCTTGCAGGAAAGGATTTTCCACATGTAATTCAGAAAGTAGTACCCAGTGAAAATCAATGTTTTGTAGAAATTATACAGTATTGTGAGAATATTCAAAGTGTAAGTGTGAAAGGAAGAGAGGGAAACGTGAGACAGAACACAACTGTCTGAAGTTCTGACTGTGTTACCTTTTGGAGATAAATATCTAAACCTTACCAGGATGTTTGCTGGAGGTGACTTGGATTGCATTAGATCCATCATCTTTCTAATTGTGACTAAAATTATGCTTCCACACTTCCCCCTCCACCCCCCCCGCCTCCTTAAACCTGAGGGAAAACAGATGCAGATATTAGTCACATCTGAAGCATCATTAGTTGCGTAGAAGACTTAGCCTCATCCATTTGGTCAGACCTTTAATAAAGTTATTGCAGAAAGCCATAGAATTTCATTCCTTCTTAATTTATTTTTATTTTTTTAAACTCATCTTTGTAGGCCTATGTAAAGCAATTGCTCTGGTATGGTAATTGGCATGCCTTGGTATTAGGATATTATTCTGTTACTGCTAAAGAGTTAATCTCTTGATTTGTCACGTTTCTTGCTTTTTGCTCATATAGTAACTTGATTCAATGTAAAAAATTTCTCATCTTAATGATGATGCCAAAGATGCTTTTTAAAACCAAGAGAGTTCTTGGTGATGATGGTGACAAATATGTTTACACCAAAACTTTGCTACTGCTGGCCTACATGCTTATATTCAGGTCTTCTGATCCTGCATTGAAAGTTTGTCTTTACTGCCCCTTAATTGTCTTCCTGTACTTTACTTGTATCGTATCTACAGTTACTGATTTCTCTCTCTGTTTAAGAGTGAACACCTTTGATAGATGCAGTTGGAATGTTTTCAGAGGAGCATAAAAGTTGATCTTTTAGGGTGCGAATATGTAGATACAAGGATGCAAAATTAGCCCTAAGGGCATCAATCCATATAGACTTTCAACAGTAGATTGTACTTTTAAATCCTGGTTCTCAGTCTTTAACTGGTATAGTGCTACTTAAAAAGTCAAAGTAGTTGGTTGGTTTGTTTGTTTTTTGCCTTGAAGATTCAAGGCAGCAAAACATTTTAATTAGTCTTTAAAAACTAGGAAGATGCAATTCAAAGGACTTGACTTGTGTATGTCCTGATGGGAGGCAGACATATAAACATGAATGCAACTAGCAGTGTCTATCTGTGGGCTGTCTTTGTTGTGTCTGAAATCACTTAAAACATTTCAGCTCTGAGTGCATGTTAATGTACCTTAAAATTCCTTGTCTCAAGAACGGAAGTGATCTCAAAGTCATTTACAGACACTGTGGGATGTTATTTTCTAAGTTAACCTGCCCTTTTGCTCTGGCATTCAATCATCACGGGCGGAACTGCTAACATGAAGGCACATCATAGTAAAAAGCAGGTAAAAGCTGTTTGCTTTCTAGGCTAGGCAGGAAAAGTATGTGCCCGAATAGCCACCACCCTCTTCTCTGCAGTGTTACAAACTGTTAACAAATACAGGAAATGTACTTTGCTAAAAGCTGTGCAGTGTGGAGATCTGCCATATTGTTCATCGTATGTTTTGCTTCAGTGCTTGTCTCTCAAAGCATTTAACCCAAATTTTTGGGTGATTTAGATTGTAGTTTTGAAGTGTATATTTTTTTAGTATACTTCCTGTAGAAGATGCTCGACAAATCTGTATTGTGCTTGTCTTCACTTGTGCAGTAGATCAGTGTTAAATGCTTTATGAAGCAAAACCTAATTTTGTATTTTAAGGTGTTTGGGGTTTTTTTCTTGTACAGTCTTACTGCTTTTTTCATGATACAGTAGAACTTCAGTCACAAGTTTCAGTCCCTTGTAGATGCTTATAAAAATGCAATAGGTTACTTCATGACAACCTGTCATGAAGTTCTTAAGGACATTTAAAGGTTGCATACTTTTTCAAAAGAGGGTTTTTTTTTGGTTCCTGTAACACATTAAAAGACATAAACTTCATATGGAAAAAATGCCAATTCGTAAAATTTCATAGAGATTTAAATTACTGTGATTTGAAGTTCTGCTACATAGTATATGTTTCATCTGTACTGGGGAATTAGTATTTCAAGCTGACAAGTTCTTGCTCTTGCTCTTTTTTGATAATTTTGCAAGCAACATTTCATGTTTTGGCAAATCTGGTTTTTTAAGTCTTGTTATGAGGACACATCTGTGACTTTGCAGTACAGTCCTTGAGAGAAAGCTCCATTCATGGTAATATGCACTTAGAGCAGAGGACCTAAAGCTGGGATTCCAGTGGTCTGGATTTGACTTTCTAAAATATTTGGCATGTGGTATTGCTGAATGGTATGTATTTTGGCTTTCCAAAGGTGCTGAATGTATCCAGCTTCCTCTGAGTTCAGAAGTTTTCTTTCTGTATTTACTTCATTAGTATATGAAGTTGGTGTAATATTCATTAAGAGGCCTGCCTCTGTGAAATATATAAATAAATATAATCTTTCATGCAGTTATTTCCATGTTAGCTTATACACAAGATTAATTTTCTTTGATAAGTACTAACTGGTCACTCTATGATCAGATTCTGCTGTAACACGGAGTTTTTACAAACAGTCATTATTTCTGGTGTGACTGGTGATTATTTCTTTTTAGCCAACTTTGACATAACTTTCAACCTGTACATACAGCTTTTGTTATTTGGAAATGCTAGTTCTTTTTAAATGAGCTTTTATGTAAAAATATTGTAGAAGGTGAACTTGTGCTAGTGAAAGATGTGTGTGCTGGAGACTAAAATTTCTGCAATACGCTCATAATCCTTTATTATATAAAATAGAACGGAGATGACCTCTGTCATGTAATCTGAAGACTAAAATTAATGACTGGGTCTCTAGGTAAAGTGATAAAGAGTTCTACAGTTCTATAGCAAGATCTCTCGCATCAAACACTGGCTTCAGGTATTCTGCAACTAAATTTAAGGAAAGGATCTGTGTAAAAATGCTGGCTTTTCTTGAATTTGTACAGAGTTGCAATTCAGAAGATCAGTATTTTAAATGTAATTGTAAATAAATGTAATTGTAAATAAAGACTTCAGAGTAAGGAAGGCAATTGCAAAACCAGTTTTATAGTGAAGTGCAGTAGTGCTTTTACTTGTGAGAAGATTACACAAAATGTAACATTTTTCTCAAGCCCATGTTAGGCAAATGTTACACAACTTGCACATAGAATCACAAGACAATACAGCTGTATGACATAGCAGCAACGATTTAACATAAAACATGCTTTTGATCAAATAATTTTCTTTTGCAACTAAATTTCAAATAGTGAAATGGCTGTCATATGTTGTGCATTGAGGTTGCAGAAAACATTTCTTCAGCTCAGCAAAAAGCCAACCCAGTCATTCACCAATTTAAAGACAAACTATATTAATACAAAATAAAATGTTCTCAACTGCTTTTAAGTGCAGTAGAAAAACAGATGAGATAACTGATATGAGAAAAAAATAAAGCTTACAGCTTCAAAATAATCTGTTGTTTGAGAAGAAAGTTTGGATCTGCAAAAATGGTTAGTGTGGATGATACCTCCTCTCGGAGGCTCTTGAATGTCTTTGCAAAAGCTGTTTAGGCAGCAGAAATGGATGAAGCATAGGCGAAGAAACAAACCTGGATTGCAGAAGCTCCATCAAAAGCCAGCTGGTGTCAAGAACGAAACACTGATACCCAGTCCTCTTCTACCCGCACAGTGGGCCTTGCTGGGTTTGTGCTCTTTCCTCTCTGAAAAGGAGAGGGGAAAAAAAATTTTGCATTACTTTCACTGAAGATTACAAGATTTACTCCTTTTTTATTTTCCTATTTTAAGGTGTCAAGAGACAGCTAAAATATAATGGTGTTTTTTTTGTTTTGTTCTGTTTGATTATTTGTTTAATTTTTTCCCCAAAGTTTATGCTTTGAAGCCTAATGTAATTGATAATTAAAACAGCTGTAGTAGCGAGACCAACTTCAGTTTTGTTTTTTCCTTCTTTTGGGTGGTCACTTCTTACACTTTTTCTTGCTTTCTCTTGAACTATCTACTGATCATGAAAATTTTTTTTTTTCAATAAACTGGCAGGGAATGTTGTTGTAATAATCAGCAGTGGGGTTCCCAAATGGATACATATATATTTATATAAAATATATGTATCCATGCCTATAGAGAAATATATATATCTGTCACAGAAAGGTGATGATGATGGGGGGGGGGGGGGAATAAAAAGGATAAAATGGATTTTAACAACTTTGCTGAGTAATGTATTAAGGTGTTACCAAATCCAAGTTGGAATACTGTCAAATTCTATGTTTATATGCAGGAACTTGACAAGAGGAGTTGGTAGATTTAGAGAGTTACTAAGAGCTGTCGAAACAAGAACTACACAAAATCTGCGAATGGTAAGTTATATTAAACCACATTCCTTTTGCAGCATCTGAATTTTAGTAGGCAGGTAAAGCATAAATATAATGGATGAGTTAGAGACAAATACCAGATACACAGCATATTGATCAGGATCTGTTATCCACTGCTTTATAAGGTTACATTTCCTGGCTGAAGTGAATGATTAAAATAAAAAGGCATGGTTGATGCCCAGTCTCTCCCCTATTTCTCTTTCCTGTTTGTGGTTATGGTTAAAACCTGATTGGTCTCTGACTGACCATACTTCCAACTTTAATCATAATTGCTCTGTTTATGATTTACCAAAGTTTCACAAGGGTGTTGTTTCATGGTTTTGTAAGGTAATGAGAGTGAAGACAGAGTGTAGTGTCTTTATGTGTGTTCTATTAAGTTGGAAGTTACCAAGTTATCATTTTTTTATTTTTCTGATAAAGCTTCTTAAAGGAAAACAATAAAAACTGAATCAGGAATGTTTGTTATTTATATTGTCAGAAAATAAACCTTTACCAAAAGAGTGATGTATCTTTTTTGCATCTTTTTGTAGTTAAAAGGCCAAGCCTTACATCTTTTGCTCTAATGTAGTGATTGTCAACATGTCCTAGATTAGTTTCCTAATACTAGGCTTTTAAAACTTCTAAAGTGGTTGGTTTCTTAATTAATTTAATAACTGTTTCCTAGTAAGGTTATAAAAATTATTAAATAAGAGACTTTCAATGGAGAGGGATGATATTGCAAACTTTAATAGAACAAAAGATGAAGAGCTTTTTGTGGTACAGGAATGAAGGTGGAAGATGCAGATTGATCATATTGTACTCTCTGTGGCTTAAACATTACATATCTGTTGCTGGAGAATGTTGCTGGGAAATACTGCCAATTCTGTGGAAATGTAGATCTTGACTACTTTCTACTGTGCTGGTACTAATCTCTTGAGTTTTCATCATCATGATACGTAGTCATGCAGCTTGTATGCATATGTATTAAACATTAAAGAGAAGATTAACCTGATAGTCATGCGTTGTAGGATGATTTAAAAGCTTTAGATCAATATTATTTACATAATATTTATTTAAGTATTTCTACAGTTAAATATATTGTGCCATGAATAGCTGGTCAAAATAAACTTTTTCACACAGATCTACAGCTACTTCAAAAGTATCTGGATTTAACTGATAAAATTGAAAAATTGTTTATTGCCATTTATTTTCTTTGTGGTTAGAGAATTGTACTGGGTACTTTCAAACAGCAGTATGCCTGTTTTTTTGTGTGTTTTAAAATAACAGAAAATATATTCTACCTGACTAGTTTTCATTAGAAGTAATCCAAACATTTTATAAGAGTCCCTATTCAGCATTTCTAAGGAAAATATTTATCTTTCACTTTTACAGACTATAGCAAGACAACTGGCTGAAATTTTGTTACGAGGCATGTGTGAACAGAGTTACTGGAATCCACTGGAAGATCCTCCTCACCAATCACCCCTAGATGATCCACTTCGAAAAGGTTCAAATACTAAGAATTATGCACTCAGCAGAAGACCGCGGGTATACACTGGAGAAAAGTATGGCTGAGTTTATACCTCTCTTGTTTCTATATTTGCAATTGTTACCAACTGCACTGGGTAATTTAGTTTCTATTTTTAAAAATGTAGAAGGAATTGCACAATGTGAATGTTTCCTATGCTGTGTGTATATATATGTTCCCTGAAGAGAACTAGGGAAGCAACATGCTTCTCCAGGCAGCAGTGTACACAAGACCTTTTGTTCTCAATTCCCAAAATATTGTTTTTATTCTGTACTGGGATATATGGTAGAGTCAATATCTCTTAATTATATCTGGGGTACAAAAGAAAACATGAACTAGGTGGCAAAATCTGAAATTGCACATTTTAAAAGTTGCGTGCTGTTTCTAGACCTCTATTCTGCTCTGCCATAAAAAGGAGAGAATTAGCAATATGGAGATTCAAATTCATCCCATTAGAAAAACCCAAAAGATACCTAGCAATTTGTCTCATAATTTTAATGTTAGTCTATTTCCCAAAGCAGCTACCTCTTAATCTTCTTAGGTTAGTTTTAGCATTTCTTTATAATGCCACCGTTTTGCTGAGTTTTATTCTTTCACTGATTCAAGTAAGTGGTATGGAATGGATCATTTTTGTGTCTTGTATCCTGTGGTTAATTCTAGAGTGGCTTTGGTGTGTACCTCTTCCTTCTTGAAAATGTGTGGGGTTTTTTAAACCACATTAGCCATTAGTATTATTATTAAAGGTGGATAGCCATTTTCTTGAATTTGAACTTTTTCTGAAATTTTAATAGCTTGTTGTTTGTTTTTATCTGATCAAATGTAAAATGGTTTCTAAGGTTAAAGTTGTTTTCCTGGGACACGCTCTGACAGTGCCAAAATATATATTGAAAAAATTTTGTGTTTTATTACAAGCCCTTGGGTGTAGCTTGCTACCTGAAAGTTACATGTTTGTGTCAAAGCATGCTGGTGAAATCTTAACCATTTGGCTTTGTCTTTTTTAATTTATTTTTTGTCATTGATACTATGCTTGATCTGATGAAATTTTATCGCACGCTTGTTTTATGTAATCTGCAACTTTTCCACTGCTCTACTTGTATTCTACACGCAAGTCCTTGTGGGATTGTGTGTTTTGTGTATATTTAATATAGTCAACAACTATTGCTTACTTGTTTTGATACATGTTGGAAAGCAGCGTGAGCCAGAGAGCTGAGCAGTGGAGATAATGGTCTAGCCAAGATTATGATTTGCCGTAGTAGGACAGTGCTAAGTTATGCAGATGGAGAAGACAGAAATTCTATTTAATTTTCAGAAAAAAAAAAAATACAGAAGAGGTTGTGGAGCTGGAGAATATCACTGGAGATACTCAAGATCCAACTGGAAATGGTCCTGGGCAACCTGCTAGTTGACCCTGCTTTGAGTGGAGGGGCTATACTAGACAATCGCCAGACAACCCCTCCAACTTCAACTGTCCTGTGATTCTCTGAAATTGGTGTGATCTGAGAATCTCAAGGAGATTGTTTTCCGTTTCATATGAAATTTTGACCTTTTTTCTCCAAAGAATTTATTCATTTGTTTTTATGTTGTGTTCTAGCTGGATTAAAATCCAAGCATTGTCTTTTAATTTCAGTTTTGTCTTACTATGTCTAGGATGTAAAGTCATTAGAAAGCAGTCTTTTGAGCTTTAAGAAAAGATGCAGGCATAGAGTTGAACATTCAATTTGCCAAAACAACTCTGCAAGCACATAATTAACAAACTGTACATGCATGCAGCCTTTTTGCTACAAAGGAAATATCTGGTTTGCGGTCACACCTTGATCACTGCACTTGAAAAGTATGCATTTATTGCCCAAACACAAGGAAGTTTTTTTAATGCAGCATCACACATTTTCTCATTCAAACTACTTCATTTGGCACAGCAAATTGTAAAGAAGAGTCTGTTCTCCTCTTATACATGCCTTATTAGTTTGTATGAAAGCTTTTTTCCATAATGTGACCTTGTTGTTATGTACAAGAGTCTGCTTCTAGAATACTTATAGCAGGTTTCTCAGGCTCAGTCTTTCAAACGTACGGTCTTCATTCTCAACTCAGCCTTTTGTAGAACCATGCCTCCTGGCAAAAGTGGGTCTTTGTTCTGTGTAATTTTCTTGTTCTTGGGACATGCAAGTGAGGAGTTCCATGATTTCAACAGAGCATGTAATTAAGTCCTTTTCTTTTGTCACATCGGAGTCATTAATACCAGATCATCTAAAATATGTCTAGCCAAGTTTCTTATCTCCAGCAGTGTTTGAAAGTAAGTACCCAAGGCAATGAATAGCAAGGCAGATATGTAGGAAAATTCTTCCTAGGTATTCATCTGACCATCAACTCTTGAGTCTGAGGTATATTGTTTTTTTCTAGTTATATTGCCTGATATCTTAAGTAACTGCATTGTGTTCTTTTGAGGATGATGAATGTGATTTGGCTAATACCAGTTATGATTTCATAGATCTCTGTGTTACTGCCCCTTCAGTTTTCTCAATCCTCAGTTGAAGAGCTGTTAAACTTCTTGGTTTGCCTTTGGTTGGTAGCCCTTTCATGCTTCCAGTTGCCTCTTTTGCTCTGCCCTGTTATGTTGGAATTACTTTACTCATATGCCTGCATCTGTCAGGAGACACAGTCTGAATTCAGCCAACTAAATTGACTTTATGTTTACACAGACCAAAGAAATTTCACAGTAATTTCTGCATTACGAGGATCTTCACTGTTTGAGGCAAACATCAACTTATTAACCAAAATATATTCAAAGTTGTAGGACAAAATAATGTTTGCTTTAATTTTGATAAGTCACTTTTTAGTAGTTCTCTTTAAGGCAACTTCCCTTTTTTTCTCTGAGAAAGTAATTTCTTCAGCAACTTCCAATTGTTATTCTGCTTTCTGGGAACCGCTGCCAGCCAGTCAGGTTAAGTCTACTTCCAGGTTGCTAAATTCTGCATCGAAGATTGGATAGGTAAATAGGGAGCTCTGTGATGCTTCCTCTTCACTCCTCATTCCCTGTCCTGGGTGGTTCTTATTCCACCCTAACTGTGGTTTGAAATTTCTTTGTTATGTAAAAATAAAACAGTCTTCTAAGATTTAGAATACTTTTCAAAATCTGATAAGCAACTTGCATTGAATAAAAATCCAATAACAAAATAACTGCCCAGGGGTCTGAGCTGCTGTGTATTACCACAGTGTGTTTGCAATGTTGCTTTCAAACCACCTGGAGTTAAGACGTGTTTTAGTTTTCATTTCCTTTCAGGCATTTAATTACTGCTTAAATTTCTAATGCATTTAAAAAAACCCTAAAAGGTGTTTTGATCTCAGACAAGTTTTGTTTCCCATTTGTGATTTATTGTAGTTTAAGTACCCTTTGGACTATAGGAATTGCTTATTAACAATGAGAAATTATTTCTGACATTTAAACAGGTAATTGTGGAATTATTGGTCTCAATTAACAGGAAGTGGTGCTTGTGCTAATTCAGAAACAGTTTAGAGAAATAAATCTGAAAAGTTAAAACAGTAGCTATTGTTTTGTGTGTATGTGAGAGAGAATGAATGAATGATTTCCTATCAGTCATGTACCCAATGCAGATTACTGTTGTCTGTCCAGCAGCATAGAAGAGTGTTCAGAAAGCATCTAGTGTTCAGAAAAAGCAGAAAAGTTTGCAAACTAGTCCTATGCAAATATTTAGTATTGTCATAAAAAATTATACTTCATTAAAAACAAATGTTTTAACTGCTTGGAAGTAACAGTGATTATGGCAAGCAGGCAGAGATTGCCGTGGCTCTTTTTTTTACGTATTCACAGCTATTGAATGCGTAAGAAAAACAATTCTCCAGCATATCTGATGAAAGACTAATAGAAGTATTTCTCCGTGTATTGCCTAAAATATGAAAGTTATCTTGTTCTTGTGGGAGAGTTTCTTGTTGCTGACCTTTGAATCAGTGATGTAGATTCAGCTCACATAGATTAGGTGCCAGAGGCTAGTTAAACTATGGGTACAGTTTTTACAGTTATCAAATCATGTGCAATTTGGGGGTATTTGAATGTGCTCACCTCTTACAGCTGTGGTGGTTTCATTCTCTTGTGTTTGGCCAGCTTTTCTGAAATGCAGATTTAAAGTATTGCAAAGAAATGTGTTTTAACCAATCATTTTTTTCTATGCAAGTTACTCTCTGTTCTCTATTCTGAATATTTTCCAGTTTTTACAGTACTCTTACTGTATTTGTGTAAGCTACTCCTAAAAGTAATGTGTTCTGCTTAAATAATTACATTCTCATTTTGAACAGCATCTTTTGTCCTCAAGAGAATACAGAAGAAGCCTTACTGTTGCTGCTTATTAGTGAATCTATGGTAGGTAAAATAGAGTGAATGTGCATGTGCTGTATGCGTATATGTTTTCTTTGGGTAGTTATTACATTGAAAATAGAACTTTTTTAGTCATGCCTTACTTTATGACTTGTGTTTCATTTTCTGTTAGGAAAGCAGGCAGTTCTGAAACTCAAGCTTCTGTTCCTCTGAGCCAGCAAGTTGAGGTCTGCAAGTGTTATGAATGGTTTTTCTCCATTAGAGTGGCTGAATGTAGCCTCCTTCTAACCACAGGCAGGTGAACACAAAGCCAGGTCATTCATTTGGCATTACTTATCAGTATGAACCACTGTTATACCAGCTAGTTGCCATTCATACAGACTCAAAACATAAGTTATTTTTGTTCTAAAAAACAAATCAAGGACTACTAGATGAGCGTAGTAAACATAGCCAAAAAGTATTATCCATTGTGCATTCGATCTCAGATATCAGTCAAATTTGTAAATTATTTTTAATGGAAGTGGCATTAGCTTTTGATACTGGTGCTATTGGATTTATTTTATTTTTTTTTTTTTATGTCCTCATTTCCGCAGTAGGCGATTCCTTTCAATGGTCTACTTGTGCCTTTTATCAGCCTTTCGTGTTTTCCTCTAGTGTAATTTTACTAGCCATCTATCAACTGCCACGTACTGACATGCTTATACGAGGCCAATTGCATGTTCTCCGATGGCAGAAATGAAAAGCTGAAGCTGGAATTTCTGCTGGTTTTCTAACTGGAGGAGTGGAGAACCTGAGGCATCATGTAACAATCTGTCTCACCGCACAACAGTGAGACTTAGTCTTTTAAGTTCTATGGGTAATTCAATTGCTTTCATGCTCTGACGTAATTTCTGTTTGGATATAGTTAAATAGGAACACAACATTTTAGTGAGCATTGTCCTATTTGAACTATTTCAAAGTGGCAAACGTTCACATTGTAGTGCAAACTATTTTCCACATTCCTAGTGATGTGCATTGCAGTGTTCATGACAGAATCTGTTACCAAAAAACTAGACTGAACAAATACCTCGATATACCCTGTGTTGGTTTTGCTGCAGTATATATTTAACACTGAAAGGGGCTGCCTGTGCCTCCTTAAGGTGCCTGAGCTGCTTGTGGAGATACGCAGAATTCTGATGTGAACTGTGGTCATGGTATGAAGTGAAAGGAGTCCCAGTCAGGATCTGGTTACGGATTACTGTATTTGCATGTATACTTCCTTGCATTAAGATGAGAAAAACCAAAAGTACTACCCCTCATTTCAAGTGACTTACAGCTTTTCCTTTGTGAATTAGATCTGCCTTGATTATATCAAACGCTTGTCACTGTACAGCATATACCATTATCAAGCTTTCAATATTTTATTTTGTTTTTTACAAGTAATTATTGCAGGTTATCTGAGGCAAAAGAGGTTTTTTGGGGGGAGTATAAAGTCTTTCACGTAATTGGCTTACTTTGGCTAAATAATTTGTTCAAATTAGTTTTGGAGGGGGAAAGGGGATGATTGAGCATAAAAAATTCATCACTACAGACTTACCTTTCTGAGAGTTGAGAGCTGTTACTTCAGCCTCAGTGCATGGTAACTTTCTTTTTTTTTTTTTCTGTAGTAGTTAAGAAGTAATATGTGATTTATGATTTTGAAACCAGTGTTTGGGAAAGAAAGAACAACAGCTGCAGAAGATTGAGTAATCATTGGTATTTTGAGATGGTATTGTGCTATTAAAGTAGTATGATCCCTTCCTTGCATTGTCTGTGAATTAGTAAAAACACAGATAAAGTCTCAAGACTTCTGTCCTTCAAGAACTTACTCAAGTAAATACCTTAAAACAGGATGAGGATCTTACATATAAGTAGCATTTTGTGTAAGCAAATCACTTTGTATATACAAGCCCTAAATCATACTGCAGTTTCAGGGAAGTGGTGTACTCTTCCATCATTACTACTTCTTATTTGAATTAGATCTAGTGCACCATATATCCAAGAAAAAAAGAATCTTACTAGTGGATTACAAAAGCTACGTTTATGTCACCATGAGTTCTCTTAATATCCAAATTCAGAAAGGATGCTTTGAGTAAGATTTAAATTGTAATATTTATGAAAGAAATGCTATGGGAAAGATAATTCTGTGCTTTTTAAGTGTTCTAATTCTCTTATAGATACATTTTGGAGTACAAAATGTCTCTTTTAGCCACATGCTACAGCGTATTGCCATGCCTAATGAGGAAAGTCAGCTGCAACTCTTCCATCACTTTTACTGTAATACATCATTATATTCTAGCTGTTACACTTGCAAAGTATAGACCAGCCTTTCCTAATCTAGGCAGAAATGAGTAGACAGGACTGACATCTTCACATTACGGTGTATGTACATGTTGCTGCATGTCAGCTGAGCTGTAGCATCAGAATCACAGAATGATTGAGGTTGGAGGGGACTTTTGGAGTTTTGTCCATCCCCCCAGCCCTGCTAGGGCAGAGCCACCTGGAGTAGGCTGAGCATGTGTCCAGACACCTTTTGAATATCTCCAGGTAGGGAGACTCCACAACCTCCCTGCATAACCTGTGCCAGTACTCAGTCACCCTCCAGTAAAAAACGGTGTTTCCTGGTGTTCAGAGGGAACACAGGAACTGTGTTTCAGTTTGTGTTCACTGCCACTGGTCCTGTCACTGAGTGCTACTGAAAAGAGGCTGGCTCCATCTTATTTGTACCCTCCCTTCAGGCATTTGTACACATTGATAAGGTTCCCCCCACTGAGCATGCTCTTCCCCACACTGAAGAGTTCCAGCTCTCTCAGCCTTTTCTCATAGAAGAGATACTTTAGTTCCTTATTCAACCTAGTGGTCGTTTGTTGGACTGTCTCTAGTAGCTCCATATTTCTCTTGTACTGGGAAAGCCAGAATTGGACCCATTACTGCAGGTGTGGCCTCACCAGTACTTAACAAAAGGGAGCACTTGTGCTGATGCAGCCCAGGATACCACTAGCCTTCTTTCAGCAAGGGCATATTGCTGCCTTCTGTTCAATTTGGTGTCCACTAGGCCCTCCTCTGTGTTCTGGTGCTCTCCATGTCCTTTTCTGCAAAGCTGCTTTTTAGCTGGGTGACCCCCAGCATGTACTGAATGGTGCCAGGTGTTGTTCCTTCCCAGGTGCAGGACTTGAGGTTCCTGTCAGCTCATTCCTTCAGGCTGTTGAGGTCCCTCTGGATGGCAGCACAGTCCTTCAGCACATCGGTTCCTCCTTCAGGTTCTGTATCATCAGCAAACTTGCTGAGGGTACACTCTGCCCATCATCCAGATCATTAGTGAAGGAGGAGAGAGAAGAATCTTTAACTTCTGCCTTCAAACTACCGAATACACTAGCATTTGTACCAGTGGGAATATTAAACGTCAAGAAATCTAGAAATAGATATCAAGATAAGGTATTTTCAGAGGCTTGATGGTATAGTGGGAGAAGTCCTGGGTAGTTCAATATAGGTGGTCTTAGTTACTGAGAGACCTGAATTTTATCCTTTGTTCTTTAACAAGATTTGTCTGTGAACATGATCAATTCATTTAATCCAGTCCTAGCTCAGTTTTCTTCCTTCTCAAAAGGAAAAATTTAATTAAAGAAGTAGGTTGGCAGTATGCATGTCACAGAACGGGATTGAAAGTGCAAAGCCTTACTGCAAACATGGCCTGATTCCAAACCTGTGCTCAAAATCAGGGACAGTTTTTGCTTCTCAATAGTAACTCCTGAAGATGATTGTGTGGTTATCGCAGCAGGTTACCAATTACAAGTGAGAGGATAGTGTCAAAATGTTATGAAGAGAGAAGAAATCGATTGCCATATTTTACAAAAGCTGGAATAGAGGATTTTAAGATCCTTCTAATATGTTTTACTAGCATACAAAAAAATAAAATTAATTTTTTAAAGATGAATATATGTTGTGTTAAAAAAAACTTACTTGGTTTCTGAGAACTCTTAAGTAATTTTAAATGCATTACCTAATTTATGTAATTAGAATTGAGTAATTAAAAATAGATCCATACAGAAACATCACTCTAGAAATTATTAGCAGATACTGTCTCTCTTTATCACGTATATCAACTGCTGTCAGTCTGAATAGCATGGTTATTACTTGAGTGAAAATACAGATTAGATTACAATGGCTGACTGTTTCTTTCTTTGTGGTATGTTTCAGGCCAACCGTGATGCTGTACTGAGCCGAATACCAGAACACAAAAATGATCGTATCATCAGTTTGCAAAGTGCATCTGTAGTCTACGATTTACTTACTATAGCCTTGGGAAGAAGAGGCCAATATGAAATGCTGTCAGAGGTTTGTGGATAATAGTGAATATTCAACTGTGTCTTCATTGCTTATTTCTCTTAATTATGTAAATTTGTGGTAGTACTCAAGGGCTAAACAAATACAGGACACTGTCATTCTGACTACTGCACAAATACGGTAGGTAGTTTCCACCCCAAAGAGTTTACTTTGTAAATTTTTGCATGGCAAGTGGCTTGAGGTGGTCAAGCACAGAAATTTTGTGGAAGGTATGGTAAATGTTTAATGGCACAGAAGTTCACATGGGTTTTACGGGGAGGCGTGGATCTGCTTAAAAGGGTATGCATTAGATGGAGACAGCAGGAAGGAACAGCAAAAGATAAAAGCTGTTGAGGATATAAATGATAGATATAAGTATCTAGAAAAAGGATCTGTGAAGTTTTATTTCAAAAGAAAACTTTCTTTTACACTTCATATTTGGAGTGCTGCAAAATTGTCATAGTTTGTAAAATAGCTTTGAAGTTATTAAAACAGAACTGTACTTTTTCAGGTCTGTAGGAAGGTGCATTCTCTATCTCAAATGTCTTGTGTTTGATTATGCAACTTATATGTGTTGTGTTAGATTGTGGTGTCTTAGTTGTTCAGGAAATTTTCAAGTATCATTAACAGCTTTGTATCTGAAAGCAACTACAGATCTCTGGGCAGAGCAGATATTTCTGCTGCTAAAAGCAGTGCTCACCCAGCAGCAGGATACTGTTGCTGACCATGATTAATTATTGGTATCCAGAAAGAATACTTCAGCATGTGTGTTAGGAAGGCATATCCATGGATTGATTTGCTGAAAACGGTTTCTCCCTACAATAATAGAGAACCATTAGGGGGAAAAAAAAAACCCCAAAAAACCACAACCCACTAAAAAACCAAAAAACCCCGCACCAGTTCTACTCTGGTTTATCTAGGTAGTCAGCCTTTAATCTGCATCTCCTGTGTTGTTAAGCTCTGAATTTAGGTTTTCTTCTTCTTGAAAGTACTTCATAACTGCAAGTTGTGTGTACAAGTAATTTTTAATCAGTACAATAGAAAGACTTCCACAAAACTAAGGAGTATGAAAGCTCATGCAGGACTGTAACCCTAGAACATAATCTAATCAGGAATATATTTACTTGCCAACACTTTATCGCCTTCATGGAATTTTAGGCAGTTACACCAAAGCTGCAAGAGATTCCTCTCCATATGGAATCATAGAATCATATGTTTTAGTCTAGAACTTTTTAAAGGATAGACATTGATTGACAAGTATCTGCTCCCAAATCCTGAAGCCAGTAGCCTGAAACTTCTATAATTTAGACTATTACTCTAAACACAATTCAAAAATGTAAAAACATTCTGTTCAGTTATGTAATAGGCGTAATTTTTTTGCTGTCTTCATTCTTTGTGAGCTAATTGTGATTGGTCTAGTGGAGCTGTTGTAGCTTCAAGTTGGAAAGCACCATTATTCTAACTCTGCAAATGGTATTCACCCTCCAGTTCCAATATCTTGTTATCTTCTGGTATAGCTGTAGCTGATTACTTACAAAGTAGTTAGTTGTGATATAAAAACATTAAAAGATGAAAAATCTATCTCATCCTTATTAAACTATTCTAATGTTGAGTCATGGTCTTAGTTGAAAAGGTCTCATTTTTTTGTGGAGTTTGGGCTTTCAACTTCTTATGGCTTTCTCAACTAGATCAAAGAACTTTCTACTGCCATATTTTCTTCCTAAACAAGTCAAGTTGGTTTCTAAGCTTTGTAGGATATGACATATTGAGCTTATTAATGTCCTACTAGCAGAGATGTTTTCCAAACCAGAAATTTTCCTAGATATTCATCTTTCAACTCTCTAACTTCAAGCATATTATTTTCAGGAGGATACCATATTCGTAAGCAACAAAATTCAGTGATGCATTCAACATTACCTGTTCCTATAGTGATTTGTGATTGTTTAATATCAAGAGTAGCATTTCTGCCTTTCAGGAGAGGGATTGTGTTGAATGTGTTTTCAGTTAGTTAAGAGAGTTGCCATTATCCTGAACATTATCTTAACTTGCAGTTTTCCAGGGTACTGTTGCTTGTTATGTATTTCTCGTTGATTTCTTGTTGGAGCCTGTTGCTTCTTGAAATTACTTGTTACTTGGTTCAGAAGAACCCAGTTTGAGGTGTGCATGTCATTGTGTAGGCCACATGCACATATATACACAGATAATCCCTTACCCCTGCACATGCTAGTCACCAATTTTTTGATCTTACGGAGAAAAAAATCATGTAACTCGTCATATTTCATACTGAAAGGACAGGGAGCTGGGCCATCTAGTCTAGGTCATGCTTTGGCAAGAAGGGTTGGAGCAGATGATTCCTAAGGTCCCTTCCAGCCTGGTATTCTGTGATTCTACGAATGAAGTCAAGTGAATAAAACTTGAAGTCACGGAAAATGAATGGTAAATTGATCATTAGTATGTTGAAACTCAAGCCTTTTAAAATAATCTACAATCATGTCCTGTGTCTTTACAATTACAAAGTTATAAAACCCTAAAGTATTAACTTCTCCAATTTCTTTATTTTCTGCCACTTAGAATTGGCAATTAATTTTTAATTAAGCATATAAAATGATTATTTTTCTGATTGTGAACAAGTGCCTCTCTAATGCTCATGCATACGTTTATGAATATATAAAAATGGGAGAAGAAAGTATGATTAGGCAGCCTAAAAATTTATAAACATATTTTGACTTAAAGTATCAGGTTTCCATGCACCACTTGTTTGTGTGAATGTCTGAGATTATACGGTTGCTGTAGGTCAGAGTTTTGGAAGAAGTGCTGAAAGTATTTGATGGGACATTCAACTTACCTTCAGTAAGCTGATATTTATTATTCCTTCTTTCTGAATAGGACAGTAGCAGCAGGAGTATTTAAACAAACATAATAAATTAGGAATCAGTTTTCTCTTCAATTCTTTTTTTTCACATAAAGAATCTAGCATCTTTTTTCAGATAACTTATTTGAATTATTTAAATTTGGATTTACATGTATTTTAGGTATGAGTATATAAGAAAATTTTTATGTTAATATTTCTTTTTAGAAATTGAAAAATATTCCCTTAAATAACAATTTTCCCCTCAAAATTAGTGTTTAGAAAGAGCCATGAAGTTTGCATTTGAAGAGTTCCATCTGTGGTACCAATTTGCATTGTCCTTGATGGCAGCAGGAAAAGTAAGTCTTGATTTTTGGAGGTAATTCTTCTGTTGATGGCTTTTGATAACAACATTTGGCACTTCCATAATTTCATCTGGAGATTTTTTGGAAAATAATCTTAATCCTTAAATGAGCTAAGTACACGGTACTCCTGATTTTATGCTTACTGCTCTACAAAGAACATTGTTATTTTGATAGTTTCTAACTTAGGAAGACTGAAAGGCGATGGTAAGAATTACCTTTCCAACAAGCTTAAGCTAAACGAATTGAATTTCAATAGTGAATTATACAAGTTGGTATTATCCAGTAACAACTCGTTTAAGTGCAGTTTTGATGAACGAATTGTATGCTTAGGTACAAATTATTGCTGATTCATGGTAGTCGTGCTTTTTTTTTTTCTTTTTCTTTTCTTACTGTTCTTTTTTATTTATTTGATTTTTGTATAATCTAGGAACATATGTTATCAGATGCAAACTTGTATTTTCAGTTCTTTTTGCTTTTCCCTGTCATGTTATGGAAAATAAATCACTTTCATTGTGTAATGTAAATAAAACTAATTTTCTAAAAAATCATTCTAGGGGTAATTTGCTTATCTTCAGTATGGTGAAAACCAATAATTTGTATTTTATTCAGAAAATATTTTTAGAATCACAATGGTTTTGAAGAGACTTGATTCTTCTTTGCATTCTCCGTTTGTTTTCTAAACCATGATTGGATGGAAGAAAATGAATTTAAAAAAGAGGAGCAATGCCAGTCTGTTAATACAGTCTTATATCAGAGTTATTCCTAACACTCTGTCCTGCTCCTGCTCTTTCATTTCAGATGTTGTGAGCTTACAGGCCTGTCAGATTTTTTAAATGCATTTCAAAACTGTTTTCTGAATCACGTACCATTGGAATGACATACTGGGCAGATGTTTCACTGGGGACACTTAATGAGACTTCATTGGGGTTAAATAACAACAGCAGTAACTGAAGTCTTGTGTTTCTCTTGCATGAGGAGTTGTGAACAAATGTCAATAAAATGGGAAAAATAAATTATGGAAATAGGAATCTTGTGTTTGTGAAACATATTTATGCTTTTAGTAATTTCAGTGGAAAATGTTTTTAACAGTCTGCTCGAGCTGTTAAAGTCTTGAAGGAATGTATTCGTTTGAAACCAGATGATGCAACTATTCCACTCCTTGCTGCAAAGCTCTGTATGGGATCTCTGCACTGGGTAAGCTTGGTCGTTCGCTGTCTTTTCAGCAAGAACTGTGCTAACATGCAACAAAATCTTGGTTTAGGGATGTAGCAAATAGTTTTGCTCAATGACTGCATACACTCGGTCATCTCTTAAAAATACAGCACAAATACATACATGCACATGTATATCCCTGTTTGGCTCATTTAAAATATTTGAGAGCAATAGTTATGTTTATCAA
Organism: Strigops habroptila; assembly: GCF_004027225.2. NCBI lineage: Eukaryota > Metazoa > Chordata > Aves > Psittaciformes > Psittacidae > Strigops > Strigops habroptila. Next base: position 29,146,215 of record NC_046358.1, read on the forward strand.
GGTAGCATATCTTGATACTGATCTAAGACGTAGCAAAAAATGTACTAGAAATTGAAACGTTTGCATACAGAGATTAAAAATGCAACTTAGACTTCTGTTTTCTCTGCAAGAGAAAAACAACTTTTTTTGGAAGATAATGAGACAAACCTCTTTTATTCAGGAGACTTTTATGGAGATACCATGTTTGTGGGCAGCTGGGGTTTAGAAATTACTAGTAGGGACAGTGTCTTTTTAAAAGGTGTTACTTGAGTTGTATTTTAGATAACCTTGAAATTGGCGTAACTGTACAAAAAACATTAAGGTGATCGAAGATTATCATGTGGTTTTCAAGATACACGTATTTTTTAGAAGAATTAGTGTAGTTTAAAAAGGAGGAAAAGAGGAGGGAAATGTCAAAATCAGACATTGAGAAAATAGTGCAATAGTAGAAACATGAGTTGTTGAGGCTGACAAAAATACGGTCTTAATAATTAACACAGATCCTTAGTCTGTAAATTGTTCCCTATGGATTGACTCCATATGGAGAAACTTACTGTACTTAGCATTTACACTTACTGGAATGGATTCAAATGTTTGTGGTTTGGGGCTTTTTTTCTTTCTACATTGTTAAATAGTGTGCTAACATGGTTGTGCAGTTAAACCTTGATTTTTTTACATGCTTGTCTATTTGTGACTTTGCATACATTCAGCAATACCGTATGTGATGCAGAATTCTGGGCGGCTATACATTTTTTTTGCAGGGTTGGAGGCATATTTTTTGTGAGCGGTTTTCCTACAGAAATAGTTTATGGGGCAAGAACTCTATTTGTGAAATACAAAAAATGCTAGATCGCATCCATGGACCAGAAACACCTATTTATAAAAAAAAAAAAAAAAAGGGGGGGGGTGGGGTGGGGGGAGCAAAACCACAGTAAGTTTAGAATTATCTGTGTGTCATGTGCCATAGTTTCTCTTAACCATAGGAACGGGTGCTTCAACTTAAAATCTGTGTTCTTTACTCAGTATTTAGCAAGAAAACTTAGTCTAATGAAAAACAAAATAGTACTTAAAAGCAGTCATGGCTCAGATTTCAACTGACTCAGTGTGCATAATACACATGCTGTGTGTTCTCATTATAATGTAAGATTTAGCTAGTTTTAGACTTACATGGGTGTTTTATAATATTTTCAGTTGGAAGAAGCTGAAAGATTTGCCAAAACAGTTGTTGATCTTGGGGACAAAACATCAGAGTTCAAAGCAAAAGGCTACTTGGCACTGGGATTGACTTACAGTCTGCAGGCTACTGATGGTAAGATAAGAACAAACATTCACATTTGGAAATCCCCATGTTTCCTAAAAAAGGATACCTATCAGAATGCTAGACTCAAAATTGAAGCTTCTGTGTGCAACCACTTTCTCAGTCAATGTATTAAAACTTCTTCAATGAGCATGTGGAATGAAATCTCTTGATCTTGCTGATTAAATATATCCTTTTTAGCATCTTTGCGAGGGATGCAAGAGGTCTTGCAGAGAAAGGCTCTTCTTGCATTTCAGAGGTGAGTGGGTGTTAATCTTTCCATTTCATTCTGCTACATGTAGTAAAAAGCTTTTATTATATGTTAAAAAGAGGGACTTGTAAAAGATTGTGTAATGAGGATTTCACCTCTAGGAGTATAGAATATATTTCTTTAGTATTTACTTCACATTTTCTGCCAGAAATATCTAAATTAATTCCTAAGGATTTCCATTTATTTAATTTTAAAGACATTTGTGTTGCTCTCTAGTATAAAATACTTGCTCGAAGTAGTAGTCTGTTCTGATCTGGAAGGGAAAAACGTATGATGCAAGGTTTCAAGTCATGGTTCAATGTGATAGTGTTTCTGGAAGAGTTGATAGCTGATCAGATAGCAAAAGCAGGCTTTTGCAATTATCTCTGTAGAGGCAGAGCAATAACTGAGGCCCTGCTGCTGTGCATGAGGGGCAAAATGCAGGTAGTGAGGTAGTAAGCTAGGGGGAAAGAAGTAATTCTATCTGGAGATTTAACAGCATAGGCAGCGACAATGCAAATGCCCCATTTTCCAAGTGCCTTACATAGAAGTAGTGCTGTTGGGGATGACAGCAGTTCGTTGTCAAGGCTTCAACTCTGCAAATGAAGTAACAATAAACAGGTGAATGAGAACATCTTATAGAAGAAACAAATCTTGATGGCAAACCTGGCAGAAGTGCAACATCTAAATGTGTCTCTTTTTATGTTTATGCACCTATGAAAACCCTACTTCATTGAGATGGGCCTAAATGCTTCAGGAAAACGGATTTGTGCGTTGATGTGAATACAAAGTCTCAGATTTTTGTTGGTGATTTTGTATCTGAGCTGATAGTGTTGGAAAATATGTTTTGCAGGTAGCTTTAGAGTAAGGATGGTATGTATTGGCCAGCCTTTTTCCGTCTTGTCTTAAATATTCCTCTGAATGTAAATATAGTTTAACATATCTTTGCTCTTCCTATTCCTTAATGGTTTTAATAGTTTTTAATTACTTCAGCATTCTTTCTCCATGTGGAAACTGAACTTTCTATCTCCTGGTTTATACCTCAGTTCCTCACCCATCCCTCTTACCACTGACTTAATCATCACTGTTTCAGAAATACTGTGCTAACCATTTCTTGTCATTTCTACCCATTCACTACTTCTGAGATTCTAATAGTGAATTGCTTTCCTCTGCTAATTCTTTGAAACAGCAAGTGATGAAATGAACTGTAGTCTGAGCTGACACTACCCTCCATTTTAGTATAGTGATTCCCAAAATTCTGTGAATCTTTCCCTGCTACTGATCTGTCTGGAAAATTTCCAGTTTCTGAGGGTTGAGGTTGTGCAGCATTTTGACCACCTGTAAATCTGAGGATGCTTTTATATAGGTAGCATACTGCTTATTGTGGTAATATTTTATTAGCTTGCTCTAGAAAAGGAATAAGTGGATGGAGTTGAAAGAGAATACGCAATACACAGTTAAGAGAACTATTTTTCAAATGATATTCAGCTTCTTACCACTGTGAAATTACTCTTTCACACTCTATTCAAATACTGTTGCTTGGTTTTGTGTTCTGTTGTCTCTGATCAGGAACTTTTCTGTTTCATTCTCTACAGATAAACAGTAAATCTCTTGATACGTTCTTAACTGTTCAGTTTTGAAGACTTCCTAGCAGTGAACAGTGCCATCTGGAATCTGAAAACAGAATCATAGAATAGTTTGGGCTGGAAGGAACCTTCAGAGGTCATCTAGTACAAACCCCCTTCAATGAACAGGGACATCTTCAATTACATCATAACCACATCCAGCCTGGCCTTGAATGTCTCCAGGGATGGCGCATCTTCCATCTCTCTGGGCAACCTGTGCCAGTATTTTACCACCCTCACTGTAAAAAATTTCTTCCTCGCATTTAGCCAGAATCTCCCTTCCTCTAGTTTAAAACCATTATCCCTTTTCCTGTCACAACAGGCCCTGCTAAAAAGTCTGTCCCCATCTTTTTTATAGGCCCTTTTTAAGTACTAAAAGACTGCAATAACGTCTCCCTGGAGGCTTCTCTAGGATGAACATACCTAGCATCTTTTCAGTGAACAATGGCAGATGTCCTTTAGCTATGTAGATTGAGTGGAACTTCAATTTTATAGCAATACGGAGCTTTGAAATATTTGTGCTAACTAGCAGAATATAAATTTATACACACAAAGTCTTGGGAACATGAGGATTAATTGCATCTGGTTTTTATGCATCTTTCTGATGCTTTGGAGTTTTCTTTGTCCTTCTCCCGTTTCCCTCTACCCCTCCTGCCCAGTTGATGCAACCTCATAGAAACAATATTTTGTGTTTTTAAGTGCTTGTTCCAGGGTATTAATGTTAAGTTATAGGTTCATCTTCTCTGTCAGCCTTTCTCAGAATTAACTTGTGCATAGACTTTTAATTAAATTAAAATAATCTTTTGGAGATATTAGTAATGTGAAGGGTATATGTCACTCTAGTGAATTGCTAATACTGGTGTTAGTGATATTGCTGATATGAGTAGCTCAGACTCCACACGGATTCTACTCCACTTGAGTAGAACGGTTTGGCTCTCAAAAAGAACGGAGTCTCTGCATGTCAAAAATCACATAGCAAGCAAGCAGAGAAGGGAAAAAATGTCTTTTGAAAGGTGATTGTTCTGTATATTAACATTTTTTTTCACTGCTTGTGTTCATAGCTGTACTGGAAATACACTTCAATGTGTTTCATTGTGTTGATAACACAAGGAACCAGCAATATTATCAACCAATAGATGGTACCAAAATCTTGTTACCACAGAGAGTATGTTATGCTCAACATACCAGAGTCATGCTCACTTTCTCTTCCCACATCTTTAAAATAAATGTTTTCCAGGAGGTGGAAGTTGAAATTCTCCATTCATCCCTTACACAGTTTATAAAGCGAGCAGCTGTACTGGACTTAGTATTTTGATGTGCCGATGATTTTGTTTCGTTTCGTTTCTTTTTGGGGGGGTCGGGTGTTTTTTAATCACTTACCTAGAGAACCAATTCTTAAAGAAATAGAGATTCTGGAGAAATACAGTTATGTTTTGGATCCTTACCCTTACCTATGCCAGATTTCAAGGCTACCGGTTTGTCATAAGGGCTATTTGAGAAGGTGATTGTTGCCATCTTCACACAGTGCTAACAGCTTTTTTCATTCACTATCTGAAGCTTGGGAGACTGCAAAGTACTCTCTGGAATTTCTTGTTCTCACCTAATCTTGCTTAATGTCTGAACTTCAATTTCAGAAAAGACTGGTCCTGGACCATGTTAGGCTTTATATTTGACTCTGATCTCCAAGTTAGAAGAGTTAACAAAATATGAAACTGTTCCCTAATTACTTAAACTACTTTGATACCTTATGGGTGGTGTTGCTAAACTGATGGAGCTGTCTCTTTGTTCTTGGGAAGACAGAAATGCACAGGTTGGAAGCAGAGCCTTTGTAGTTATTACGGCTTAAAAGTCAATTTTGTTCCTCACTCCCAATGGAGACAACTCATTAGATGTTCTGAAGATGGTCATTATACAGCTTATTTCTAAATGAGCCTCCACTAACAGAATGCAGCAAATATAAATTAAAAAAATAGTTCAAGGCTTTCTGCCCAGTATTTACTACACATCATTTTGGGGATTTTGGGGTACAGCCATAATTTTTTTTGTCTTAAAGCACATTGCCCCACACGCACCAAACTCTTATCTTGCAACTGAGAGATTGTGTAACAGAGGAACAGATGTATTACATCTTCTGTAGGATAAGTGTAAATATTACTAAGACAAAGTGTGTGCATTTAACAAAAACATTAAAATCAACCAAACAAAAAAGGTGGAAAGAATGTATTTCTTTGTTTTATTAATTGGGGTTACTTGCAGCAGTAGTAGTTACAAATATTTTGAGAGTGAATAATCACAAAATACTGCTGCTGTTGGGCAAAAGTTATATTTATTAAAAGATCATCAGCATAAACTTCTTAATCTGAACTTCAAACATAGTTTCATCATTAATCAGATCTCATGCTGCCTTTTACTATGCTATGATGCAGAAGTGATCCAGCTAGATTTCTTTTACGTTGCTACATTGCAACATGCTCTGCTAACTTATTCTCAAAGCAGCACGAAGTCAAGACGTAGCTGGCTTCCTAGGAAGCTTTGTGTGCTAGGCTGAAAATGAATGAGCAAAACTCTGATCTACTTTGCTGCTACTCTTCGTCTTGAGTTCTGTGCTTCAGAATGATCCTGGTCAGAATCCCTGCAATTGTTTGGGTACTTTTTGTATTTGCTCATTCTTTATATTGCTCATTTTTAAGATTTATACTGAAATTACATAATTAATTTCTATTAACAATTACTCTTTAATGGCCCAAAGTGCTTCTTTTAAATCAAGGATGTTTGAGAAGAGTGACGAAAGTCACTGGAATGAACACCGCTTATATGAAAATATGAGCATACGTGTAATGAAGAGATCTGAATATGAATACATAAATATATGCATTTGTGTGTATGTCTAACCTGTATTAACAGGGGAAAAATTCACTGTTTTTTTGCTTTGTTTCTTTGTTTTTAAGGGCTCACAGTTTGTCTCCAACAGATCATCTGGCAGCATTTTACTTGGCACTGCAGCTTGCCATATCCAGACAGGTTAGTCGTGTTTTAAAACTGTAGCCTCACACTATCATATAATGATTAGAATTTTTATCTGTTGATGGATATAGGTGAAGCTTTCAATTAAAAACAAACAAACAAACAAGCAAACATCATTTTTCCTTGCGCATATATTTGAAAACAAAAACCAAACCCGAAATACTCTCTCTGAGTGGCACAGAACTTGAGTTCTGCCACAGTATTTCCAGCTCTGGGATCAGAAATAAGACATAAGTCATTAAATTTCTTTATTTCAGCATATATGTTGCTGGATGAAGAAAAGAAAAAAAATAAATCCATTTTTACCCTGTTTCTACCTATTATGTGTAATCTCTGCTCAGACTGGTAATCTGGAGCGTACGACTCTTGAATCTAGTCTTTAATGATCTTGACACATCTCAAATCTCCATTACCTGCTAAGATCTGTGCCTTTTCTGAATCCTTGTAGGACGTTTGGTTATTGTGAACAAAACTGCAAATTTTTTTTTAAGAAAACTGGAGAAATATTTTAAAGCTGTAAAAGAGATCAGAGCTCAGTCCAGCTTATACAGCTGTTATGTTTAAGGGGTTTAGGATTCTACCATATATCACATGAATTTGGATAATGTAGAGCTGCTTTGTATATATCATGGTCAGTCTTTTCCTGTGTCATGTTTAGTTTAGGAAGTAGTTTTGAGCACAGTAGTTTACATACTCTAGGTGACTACTTTTCATTGCTAATGAGTAGCAGAGATATTGGGCTGTGTCACAGAGTGGAATGGATTGTCACTTTAATACCAGAACATATTTTTCAGTGGCAGGCTATGACTGTACTTCTGAAAATCAAAATACTCATCTTGCTTAATTAAATTTGCTGTTCTTAACAATTAGTGTGCTTATTTTGAGCAAAAGCACACAGAGCTGAGGAGATTGTGGAATTCCATGTGAAGAAAAGCTACTGTTGCAGTCTAGCTGTACATTTTAGTTAACAGTACTACGCTTAAAATATTTTCAAAATCAGGCAGAAATACAACCAATACTTGAAAAAGCATAGTAAGTGAATATTTTTAAAGAGGTAAAGGGAACTGTTATACTAAAACATGTATCTTATTTTCAAGGGTTAATATATTATTTGTTACTGTTCACTGTAAGGCATCAGGTCCGTTTTAAACTTCTGCGTAGTATCTTACAGGAGTTTATAAAATTCTGCATGATACCCAGGTGAATATTTTAAAAATTGTATGGACATGAAATCAAGTAATAGGCAATAATTCTAACTGTGGTGCTTTCTTTTCCTGCCCCCCCCCCTTTTTTTTTTGTCAGATACCAGAAGCTTTGGGTTATGTTCGTCAGGCTCTGCAGCTACAAGGAGATGATGCCAACTCTCTCCATCTTCTTGCACTCTTGCTGTCAGCCCAGAAACACTATCATGATGCTTTGAATATCATTGATATGGCCTTGAGTGAATATCCAGAAAATTTTATGTGAGTGAATGTGATGTTTGCCTTCTATGCTTTCTCTCATATTTATTTTTCTTAGATTCTCATCTCATTCATTTCAACAGGGGATGGATTTGAGGATTGGTCTGTTGTTGTTGTTGTTTTGTTGCTTTTTTTTCCTCAACAATTTTTTCCCTGCCCATTTAATGTAAGTCTGCTTTTTATTAAAGCCTTGCTAAATGGTGATTCAGGATTTGATTTTGGAAGGGAGGCTAGAGCTGGATAGTTGATCTTACTTTGTTTTTTTCTACAGATTCTTTGTTTAGATAATTTCTTCCTGTTGAGTGCTTTAGAGTAATACCTGTCTTCTGTTTTTATGCAATATTCTAAAATAAACAAGACTTTACTATTAGCTAGGATAGATTTATCCCATCCTACAGATAACTATGCATATTGTATGGAATTTATTCTATAAAATACATCTTAACAGAGAATCTCCTCTTTTGACTATATCTGCCTGTGTCAACCAGTCATTCAAAGTTGGCTGATGGATAACTAAACAAGTGAACAGGGAAGAACATTTGGTAGATGTTCTCTTAAGAAAGAAATCATGTTCCCAAAAAAGAAATCATTCTTTGTGTTTATTCTTCATGTTGAGTATATACATTTGGATTTTTAACTTTTGTAAGGGTTTTTATAATTATTTATTTTCTTATGAAGCTCTATGCTTACGGTAATCTAGTGAAATGCTTTATACTGAAATGTCTCAGGGACAGCTTCCATTAACTTCCAGTGTTCCATTCTGATACTTTACCAACAGTCACTATTGTTGTAATCCGTAGTATTACAAGTATCCTAAATGCTTATTTAGACAATTTTCGAAGTATTGCAATCTTAGCTTTTAGACAACTGGCCTGTATCAAAAATTGTTGCTATATCAACATACCAGAAAAATATGATTTCCTTAAGAATTATTAGTTTGAAAATAGGTATTATAGTCTTTTTTCCTTACTGTTGCTTGACATTTCATGCCTCTTTTTGGCTGTCTGTATAAAGTACTGTTGCCTTTTTTCTTACATATCTGACCAGGACTAATGTTGATATTGTCTCTTCTCAGAACTTCTGTGGCTTGCAGACAGTTCTGTGCAACTGCTTTTGTGGACTTTTGCTGTTTCTCACTTCCTAGTTTATCCATGCATGTATAACTTGTCTCTGTTCTTGTTAGGTTTCCACACATGCTTCACAATTTCAGAACTACCTAGCAGTTCATCTCCCAAACCTGTCTGTGCATTCCTCAGGTCTGAGGGACCTGTAAGTCGTGGTTTCAGAGGCAATTGAAGTACCAGCTACCTAATCTTATACCCTAATTGTTAAATAAGTTCAAAACCCCATGATCTATCATCTTCTGTCTGTTCTTGGTCCATCTGCTGCCACTTAGTGGCAATGTAAATGACAAAGAAGAAGCTGCTTTATCTCTCAGAATAATAATAAACTAGAAGAAGTATTTCTGAAACTGTTCCCCCTGTTGTACTAAGAGACCATAGGACCATTCAGTAAAATGTTTAAAATTACTTTTGTGAGCATTCAAAAGATATTTTTGGGGTTTTAAAATATGGTTCAGGGCCTTTTCATACTTGTTTTTGACTGCATCTTATGGTTAAACATTTGCCTGAGTTGTTTTAAAAAGTACTGATCTTTCTATTAATGTATGAGAGCTGTCTATTAATGTATGTGTGTATATTAATCATACAAATCATAATAGTGGTTCTAAATTGTTAGTCCTGTTGTATAATACAAACACTGTGGTGATACAACGTACTATGTTACAACCTACTGGTACAGATAAGGGAATTTGAGAGGAATATCTTGGCAGTAGGAATTGCCATCAGATGTGGCAACAACTGCTGAGGAATCCAAGGTGAAACATAGCTATATATATCTCGAGACAGTCTTTTAGTCTTGTTTTTAGAGCTGTCAAGTTACTTCTAGCTCCCAGAGAAGTCAAGGATATGATTGAGATTTCTTATATGCTTTCTGCGATTGATACTGACAGCTAGACACACACATCTGATCAATAATATAAATTTGGATTGATTCCTTCATGTAACTGGGTTATTTTTGCAAGGATTTATCAGTAAAACCTTCAGTTTACAATCTTGTAAACTGTATCTGGTGCTCTTGAAATGCTTGATGACATGTATGTGCATATATATGAAAATATAAACCACAGGTGCTTAGTGTAATGTTGATTACTTGTGCAAAGCGTTCAACACTGTCCCACATGACATCCTTGTCTCTAAATTGGAGAGACATCAATTTGATAGATGGACCACTCGGTGGATAAAAAACTGGCTCGATGGCCGCACGCAAAGAGTTGTGGTAAATGGCTCGATGTCCAGTTGGAAACCTGTAACGAGTGGTGTCCCTCAGGGATCGGTGTTGGGACTGGTCCTGTTCAGCATCTTTGTCGGCGACATGGACAGTGGGATTGAGTGTGCCCTCAGCAAGTTTGCCAACGACACCAAGCTGTGTGGTTCGGTTGATACGCTGGAGGGAAGGGATGCCATCCAGAGGGACCTTGACACGCTTGTGAGGTGGGCCGATGCCAACCTTGTGAAGTTTAACCAAGCCAAGTGTAAGGTCCTACACCTGGGTCAGGGCAATCCCAGGCACTGCTACAGATTGGGCAGAGAAGAGATTCAGAGCAGCCCTGCAGAGAAGGACTTGGGGGTGTTGGTTGACGAGAAGCTTAACATGAGCCGGCAGTGTGCGCTTGCAGCCCAGAAAGCCAACTGTATCCTGGGCTGCATCAAAAGAAGCGTGACCAGCAGGTCAAAGAAGGTGATCCTGCCCCTCTACTCTGCTCTTGTGAGACCTCACTTGGAGTACTGCGTACAGTTCTGGTGTCCTCAACATAAAAAGGACATGGAGCTGTTGGAGCGAGTCCAGAGGAGGGCCACGAGGATGATAAGAGGGCTGGAGCACCTCCCGTATGAAGACAGGCTGAGAGAGTTGGGGCTGTTCAGCCTGGAGAAGAGAAGGCTGCGTGGAGACCTCATAGCAGCCTTCCAGTATCTGAAGGGGGCCTATAAGGATGCTGGGGAGGGACTCTTCCTTAGGGAGTGTAGTGGTAGGACAAGGGGTAATGGGTTCAAACTTAAAAAGGGGAAGTTTAGATTAGATATAAGGAAGAAGTTCTTTACAGTGAGAGTGGTGAAGCACTGGAATGGGTTGCCCAGGGAGGTTGTGGATGCTCCATCCCTGGTGGTGTTCAAGGCCAGGTTGGACAGAGCCTTGGACCACGTGGTTTAGGGCAAGGTGTCCCTGCCCATGGCAGGGGGGTTGGAACTAGATGATCTTAAGGTCCTTTCCAACCCTTACTATTCTATGATTCTATGATTCTATGATTCCATTTTCTTTTTCTGCAACTTGTGTAAACAATACAGTCTCAGACTACCTCCTAGCTGTCTGGGAAGAGATCCTCTTGTGTTCCTCTAAGGCTTCATAATTTTTAGATATTCTGAAACATTTGATTATTTGCCTAATTACGCTAATTTCAGGCACTTCAAATATCATCATGTTTTATGTTTTATCTTTCAGTTATGTCTGCAATCCCAGTAAGCTAAATAGTACAAGAGTTTTCTTGGTATTCTCTGTATTTCTGTTAGAATCCATTACCTCAGCCTTATGCAAAATGATACTTCGGTGGCTATGCAGCATAATAAATCTCTATACTTGGAAAATATTAAAGTAAAACATAGGGTTTGTGATTTATGTTATTTTGTATTTCTTTTATTGTTATTCTTATCCATATAACTCTGTATGCTGCTATTGTATTATTGCAATGAGTGCTGTCCTGCCCTGTTCACAGCCCTGTGTTCCTTCTATGTTTGCTTTTCTTTGAAGAGGACCTTATTTTTCTGAAGTTTGCAACACTACATCTTTGTAAAATGCCAAAGGTTGCAAGGAAGTCATAGAATACACAGTGAGTCATGCTGAGAGGTGGATACTTTCCAGCACTCTTCTGTTGTAATCAATTAATAAATATGTGGTCTGTCAGTTTTTAACATTTGAAAATCTGATGCACTCCTAGAATTCGTGTTCAGTATTTGATGCATATAGCAAGCATACCTTTGTATGTTAAATTAGTGTAAACCTTCCTGTGCTATAAAGGTAAAAATTTGCTGAACAAATATGGCCAATCAGATAATGATTTTGTCCTATGTACGTCTAGGTCAGTAAATAGAAAGAAATTCCTCAGAGCCAAAGAATTCTGTCCCATCATTATCTAAAGGAGTGGAAGCAATGAGCAAACATCACATTGTGCTCTTAGCAACAAGGTACAGCTTTTTCTTTGAACAGAGTTGATTGTTCTTCCTTTGTTTGTTACATTGGCAGCATAAATATGCAATCTGCTCTGAGACCTTAAGGGGTATTGGAGAAACTATTGGTGAAAATATAAGAAACCTCTAAAATGGAAATAGGTATGTACTAATTTTTTCCTGAAATAATCAAAATGCAAGGTATTTGCTTAATATGTATAGCACTATTGGTTCAAATTTTTTGTAAGCTTAAAGTTCTAGGTTGTAACTGCTTTACTTATAAACCAGTTAGCTGTGTCTTTCAGAGCAATATAATCAATCTGCTGTTAAATGCTAGCTAACCCACGAAGCCTTTTGAAATCTGAGGGTGCTTTGATCCAGGGAAAAAAAGATCTCAAGAAAAAAGATTACTTAACAGATTAATATTACCAAAAAGATTGTGACTACCCTGTTTTGGTGAGATGGGTGGGAATAAGGTGCCAGCACCAAAAAATCTGAATAGTTAATCTGAGTCAGGTCATACTGCATTTTAATTAATCTAAAATTACACTGTTTTTCCCCACCTTTATTAGACAACTTATCCCTGTAGTAGAAATGTGAAGTTCAGTTCTTCTCCAGCTTGACAGGATTTGAACCCACAGATAATGCAGCTCAGAGTCCTAACCCTCAAAGTATGTGAGAGACTGGATAAGATGATCCATTTCTCTACTTGAAACGGAAGCACGGACATGCTGCCCTGAATGTGAAGAGAGTAGGCAAGAAGGAGGCACAACATATACTAAATTACTAGAGTACTTAATTGTGAGTTGCTTGGGTTTTCCTTGAGTTTTATTTATTCTAATCCATTGATTGCTTACCCTGAAAGTATAAGCAGTCCCAGAGGTGTGCATTACAGTCTGAAGGTGTGTTCAAGGTGGTGCAAGGTAATGGTGGTTGTGTTGCATTGGTTCATATTGGGCTTGTATATTTTGTGCAATATATATAATACAGTTATATGTGCAATTACTGAGGAACCTTCTTTACAAACTCCTTTCTATGAGTCTTTCCTGTCTTTTTATCTGCTTGTTACAGGAATCTATATCTTAGTGGTCCTTTGAATAATAAGAAATCTTGAAACAATGCTTCTCTCTGTTTCTGCCCTATGGTTAGTCAAAAGTAGATTCTCAGTCAAGGGAGACTGTTAAGATTCTTAATGAAATACTTGTGATATTACTTTCTTAATCTTAGCTGTTTGGGGTTCCCTCGTTACTTCAAGTGTTGGGACAGTTAAAGATGAGTATAGTGCCTGAAATTAGGGTAATTAGGCAGAATAAATAACATATTAATTGCTAATTTCACGCTGAAAATTGAACTGCAGTGGATAGCAGCTGACAAGCTTTTAAAGTAGCAGAAGTAGGAAACAGCAGATGGGTTATTTGAGGGGTGCAAGCGTGTTATTCTAATGTTAAGTACACTCAAAAAGGAAAGACATATGGTAACAGGTTTGAAGACAACTGAAGACTAAGTTCACAGTTTAAACATTTACATTTGTTGAAGTGTGATGAAAATTTTTTTTCTTCCAAGAATATTTCACAGAAGCATCAGACCAATGTGTCATTTCTCTGAAAACTATTAAATCCTTTCCTTCCTGACCCTCAGGGGCTCTTTTGAGCTACAGTAGGTTTCCCAGAATCACAGAAGCTTTTAGCATCTCTCTCAGTTCGTTGATTAACAAACTTGTTTCCTTCTGGGAGTTGTCCGGGTGGGCATAACAGAAGAGCTGGTTGGTACATGCAATGTATGATGATACATACACTCATGTTTTGTGAGACGGGGGTGTATTTATCAATTAAAGGGAATAGACTAAGCTATTCTGTTTTCCCTAGGTCAGTTTTAGTTGCGCTACAGTGTGTAGTGCTGGTTAGACTTGCACTTTTTAACTTTTTTCCTAGATAAATAGAGTACTGGGAATTACTTGAGGAAAGGAAAGTAATATATGATTGGACAAGAAGTAGTGATCTGCTAGGCTTGTCAAAATTATGTCTTTCAGGTTGGTGTATACATTCTTCTCAACATTTGACAACATCCTTTTTCAAATCTATTCAATTTTGATCCTGTCTATCTTGGGAATTAAATGAATTTGTTCTCGGGAATGATTTTTCTGTAAGTCAGGAAAGACAGTGTAAGTTGCTTGTGCTTTTTCTTTTCATGATAGGCTTGTCTTTTCCCCCTGCCCCTCTCTGGCTGTCGTTATGTGCTTTTACTGAATGGTTCATTAAAAAAGACATTGTTGCTAGGTAGGTACTACTTTATATAACAAACTGGTGCTTGGCCTCAGGGTTTTATCTCTGAATTATATTTGCTAGGCTGTAGATTCTTTTAAACTTAATTGAAAGAGTCCCAGGTAAACGCTACCATAAAACAAATTCTACCAAAACTGACAGGACTGACTGCTGCTTTTCCTTGCAAAGAAGCAACGCTGTTGCTTTGTGAACAAATATATGGGGAATAATATTTCAAAGGGTGCAGTGGGGACCATCCAGTGCACACCACGGATACCTATTCATGGTTTCCACAAATTTGTATTACTTTGGAGCTTTAGGGCTGCTTTTGTTGCATCTTTTGCTTGAGAGTCTGGCATCAAATAGCAAACTGAAATGCCTATTTTTACTTCATTTATGTTTCTGTATGTATATGTATATGATTAACATTAGCACTATAAAAATCTGTGATTTTTCCTGAATCCCTTGAAGCAGGTTTCACATCTTTTGGGTATGTTTGGTGATTGTTTGAGAAACAGCTATGGAGACTTTTTTAATTAAGTTATTTTTCTGGAGTTTTTTAAAAAGACTAGATTTGGTTGCTTGGCCTTCTGTTGCCTGTGTTGGGCATCCAGTGATGCTGTCAGTTGGATTTCCTGAAGGAACCAGATTGATAGAAGCAGCTGAAAAAATACCTAAGTGGACATTGCTGATAGTTGTGTTTGGTAACCTCTTCTCATTAATTGTGTCTTGTTGGCTTGCAAATGCAGCTTGGATAATTGAGTCATTCCTGACTGTTGACACTTTGAATAAAAATGAGAAGCAGATGTGATTAATTAGGAAAGAGGAAACTGGCTCCAGGATAAGGCAAGAGAAATTGATTGGGTAGCAGTGTCACAGAAATTCAAAAGAAGTGACCGGGAAACAAAATTAATTTGTTCAGTCATGCAAAAAGTTATTTCAAGGAACTCAAAATTATGATGTTTCATGTTTTGTAATGAATGAGTTTTGTATATATATATGTGTGTGTGTGTATACATATATCTTTCCTGATACTAAAATTTTCCTTGAATACTCAAAATGGACTGTGCGAGGGTTCACTTTGCAATTGCAGCAGACACCTCTGTGACTTTCTTTCTGTACTTTGATTATCATGGTGATAGAGGCAGTGCACCTAAAATCACTGAATATGTAAGTAAATCCTTTATAAAATTATATGTATTTCATAGTCTGTCTAGTTTCTTGTTGTCATTCTCCCTGTAGCTTAAATTTTTGCAATTGTGTCATTTTGTGTTTTGGTGAGCATGCAGATGTTTTGGAGTTGACTAATGTGAAGCTGTATGCTTTCTACAGCAAGCATTAAAGGAACAGCTTTAAGGGACAATCAAAACTGGATGCTCAGATTAATAGTTTGAAGCCAAGAGGATCCTTTTTTAACCCCCTGGCCTATATATTAGAAGTTGCTAAATTTGCTTTAGTTTTTCTATTAATACAGGTTTAGCTAAAGCATACCTTCCAGAAGACATTAATCTTCATAAGAACACATGAAAAACTGGAGAAACTGTTGCAATATGTAGTAGCTTGTTTCAGTGTTTCAGTTGCAGTCTTTATTAAGACTGCATTTTTGTTCTTAATTTCAATTTATCCATTGTTTGTGTACAGCCATTGTTTTTTAACCAATTCTTTACTAAGCACACTGTATTACTGATGACTTCATACTCTGATGGTAGCTTCTGTAATCAGGTCACCTCCAAATGTCCTTTCTGATAAGAACGTCACTTTCTTGACAGTAGGGCACATTCTCTAGCCTTTCAGTTATCTGTTGCACTGTAGAACTGTAACCAGTTTTCATCACATGTAAACAAAATTAAGTAAAAAATAAAATAATAAAATGAAGTAAAAACCCCCTGCACAAAATATTTCAGTATCATTTATCATTGCTTTATACAGAGAATCACCTGCATTGTATCTGTCAGAAAGGATTGTGTTAATTATTTTGAGCATGTTTGCTTCATTGGGGGCTTATATTCAACTACCTATTTGCTGACATTCTTATTTGCTTCTTGATCAGTTATTTCTATGATTCATTTCCACATTAGAGTGCAAAGACTGTATTTGTTCCTATAGTTATGTGCTGGGTTTTTAAAAAGAAATGCAGCTTGAAAGCTATCAAGCCGTGCTGTTGAACAAATTGTTTGGAAATGTTCCTGCTGGGCTGTTACAAGGATCTTTTCATTAGGAGAGTATATTATCATAAATTAGAGTCCTGTTGGATTCAAGTGGGTTTCCCAAGGGAATAGTCTTAAGGTGGTCTGCACTACCTCCTCCTTTTAAAAGAACCTCCAAACTTGCATACAGTAAGCTTGTCAAGTTCTGGATTGTGAATGAAGTAAATGCTGGGAACTCTAGGATTTTTTCTTAAATCCAATCTTTTTCTGCTGAACTATTTATTTTTGAGTAATTACAAGACTGTCAGAAGGGCAGTCATGTAATGTACAGTATGTACTGACTAAGAAAAACTGAATTTGCTAAGGTTTGGCTTCCTCCTACTTCTTTATTTCTTCTATGTTTCTTGTAACAATCACTGGAAGTTTTTCCTGTGTATGTAATTGTTGTGTACAAGAAGTGGCTTGCTAATGCTTTATGTAGGAAAGGTGGGTAGATTTGGGTTCTTTTAAATCATCAATATTGAATAATATTTGTTCTGACTTTATTTTATGCATTCTGTATACTGCTTCCCCACTTTAATTACTCTGTGGGGTCTGCCAGTTAACCTGGTTTAATTTACACAAGCAATTGACACTATGACAATTCATTACGGAAATGAGATGCAACTGTATGAAGTATGCATGTGAATGTAAGCTTTACATCAACGCTGTTATTTTTTCCCTTAACATCAGATTATACGAAAAGAAGCCTAAATTGTCTGTTAAAAAGATTCTTTTCAGACTTTAATCTCTTTCTATCTATAGTGTTCCATTCTGTGTCACCCTTTTTGTGATTTTTTTTTTTTTTTTTTTTTTTTAAATACAGGGTCATTGCAAAACTGGTTACTCTGAGATTTCACAAGTCCTATGTTTAGACTTGATGAGGGTTTTTGTGGTTCTTTTTTCTTAAATGTAGTGCCTAGGTTTAAAAGCAGAAAACTTTTGAATTTTCCAAACATTCCAGGATTTAAAGTTGTGGAGTACTCAAATGGGCACTTATATGTGAAACCAAAATGAAATATTATATAACTCTACACAGAACTAGTATTTGTTGTCTTTTATGTTCTGATAAGTAACAGGCTATCTATCAGAGTTGGTTATATATAAGGTTTATTCTTATATTTAAGCTTCATGTAGTTGTTAAGGAGACCAAGCTATTGTTCGACACTTTCTGCATAGCTTGGTTATTGGTTGTTCCCATATTTATGGGACTCCCACTATATTCGTTACTCTCCTACTGTCTTTTAATAGTTGATTATCATGTGAAAATACTGCTAGCTGAAGTTTGAAATGCAAACTGTTAAATTACTTAAAAAGGTTCTCTTAAAACTGAGGAAGTTTACTCAAAGTAAGTTAAATATAAAACAAAGGTAGTTGCATTTTTAATCCTGCATTGTTAACTAGTGGATTTAGCTTCTTCAAGTGGAATACCTGTTTGCTACTGTGAAGAGTATGCTTAGCTTGACCTCACTGCATGCAGAAGAATCCTTAAAGGGTTCTCAGAAAGGCTTTTGGTGTGTTGCACTGAAGGACTAATATTTTTTAAAGCACATAAAACCTTTGGTTTTATGCACAGCTTTACCTTATATACTTCAAGCTGTAAACAATGTAAATAATTTATATAATAAGAAAATAGTAATGAAGTTTACTCCCAGTCATAACTGAAAATAGAGCATTCTTTGAAGTTTGGATCAGAATATGGGACTATAGACCCTTCAGAAGTCTTGCGGAATTAAAAGTTCGCTGTCGGTTTGTTATTCTGAGGGACTTTATGGAGATTCCTGATCACCACTATGTTAAATGACACTGCTAGCAGGTAGATCTGGTGGAAAATGATGCATAGCATGTCATATTGCCAGATTTGAAGAAAGAACTGAGGAATGGAAAGCAGGTCTCTTCCATGCAGTAGTGTGTGGAATAGATTCCAGCTACGGCTGATCCAAGCTGGCATGCTCATGGTGCACAGCAACATGCAAAAATTGCTTACTTGGTCCCAAAAGCAAAGCAGCCAGTTTAAAAATTACACCCAAGGTGAGCAATGCCTGTTCTCTGAAAGAACTGAGAGTTCTCAGTAGTGTTCACTAGTAGCGTTACTTGTCTTACAGCAGACCTTGGTCTTCACTACTTTGAATTTTCGCTTCATTCTACAAAATAGAAATTTTTTTAATAACTTAAATCAGTATTGGACAAATTAATTTCTCTTGATCTTCTGACAAAGAGTTTTGCTATGAAAGGGAATTGGTGGTTGTAGCATCGTCACAGAAGAAGTGACACACTTCAGTCATAAGAGAGAAGTAGCAGTATATTTACTGATACAAATAAAACAACAATTTAATGAATTTCATAGTAAGTGAGACGGTGACTTAACAAAATTCTATGGCAAGATACACTTGCTTATTTACTGCAGAGGACAGGGTCAGACAAACTGTCAGGGAGACCTTCTGTTTGAGTCATGAGGTTCAGAAAGGAATCCCTTGCTTTCTAAACTCCTGAGAGAGAAGGTGCAGCTGGATAGTGACTTAGTCCAGACTTGTTCAGCGGTTTATGTATAATGGATTATATGTATGCAGTCAGTCCTTTGTATCACTTAGCTATGTTTTCAAAGTTTATTATGCTATAAATCACTTACTGAGTATCTGTTATAGCAAGGATTCTCTCAACCTCAAGGAGTAATCTTGAGAGGTGTCCCTTCTCAAGGGGACATCTTGGCGTGTAGCCTGCTGCCATACAGGAGAATGCAATGGGCCCTGGACTGTCCACTGTTTATGGGGTAAGATGATTGACTTATAGTCATATTTGCATACCAGCCATATTTTTGGGTTGTGACTTGCTCAACTAGCCCTTAGCTGTTGAGCAAGATTTATGGCCTCCCTCAGGACCACCACTGGTGGTTATTGCTCAAGCAGAAAAGGTGACAGGGAGAGCACACCATCATAAGCATCTGGGGTTTTTATTTCAAAAATTGAAACAGGCTGACTGAAAATAAAATCTCCAATTTTATTTTGGAGATTCACAAGTTCTTAACTGTGCTACAAATCATATTGGTTGGCTGATAGGGAAAGCTTCAGATCATGATTTAATAGATTAGTTTGTACTGATTAGGAAATAGAGCACTATCAAGAACCTAGGAAGTCACAAGTCTCCATTATTACCATTGTCCTGTCTGTAATACTTTTCGTGAACTTATCAGCTGTATCTTAAGAACAGTTAGGTGATTTGCTCCACCTCTTCTGCAGCCTATCTAAAACAAGCTGTGAGGAAGCAGTCTTTTCTACAATTTCATTTATAATCTTAGGATCTAATCTCCACCTTTAATGTTGTAATAGTCTGTATGGCCTTTATATGTACTCTTTTTTGTGGAAACATTATCCTCTAGATAAATTGTTCTTTTCCCTTCATGATGCTTGTCTCATCTGTATTTATAAATAGAATTTGTACCTCTTCTTGGTTGCAGTCTCCAGTCAGCTGATAACCCTCGCAGCCTTTCTTTGCAGCTGCTCCAATTAGAAATTTCTCATATGTGTGTGTTTTTAACTGTTACAACAAAAATTGTGTATAATGTTCCAGATGTGGTCTCAGTGGGGTATTGTACAATGGTATTGTCTCTTTCTCTTTCTGCTTCAACAAATACATTCCAGAATTGCATCTGCCCTCTTCACAGCTGTCTTACCTTGATGAATCTGGCTTTTAGCAGCTCTGGTTTGGAATAACTGTTACACAGGTTGTTTGTACCATCTCTTTATTAAACTTGAACTGTAACCCGTTTTGTTCCATTAACAGTGTTACCTGATACTCCTTTCACTTTTTGTATGCAATTTTTGTATGATTTTTGCATGTTATTAAGATTGTATGTATTCGTCTCTGCCTCTTAAAAAAAAAAAAAAACATTAGCGATGTAGTGGCTATTCCTCAGTCATTAGAGAAGTGATACTTTCTTTAAAGTTTTTACTTTAGAAAGGACAATCTTATGTGTCACTATTTCTGTAGTTCTGAGAAGCAGATTATTTTTGACTGCATGAACTTTAATCATTGTTAAAGTGTTCCTGTTTTCCATTTATCACTGTTACCATATCTGAGAAAACATAGATGAGGATTTTGGTGGAGGTTTGGGGTTCATTCCTCAGTATCCTTAATCTTCATCTCATCTCTGTTTAGGATACACTGAGCAGCGGATCTTTAAACGTTTTAGCATCTTTGTTAAATGCTAGGCTTCTGCTGTATCTCAAATGCCTTTGCTAACCTCTGTTATCAGATTATTTGGCTTCAGACCACTGAAGTTCAAAGACGTAGTTATAAACCCATTGAGGATTTTCCATTATTTATTTAAATAAAAATCCAGTAATATATGGATTAGGTTACAAGCAGCTGTTTTATAATGTCCTCATTAGTTAGTAAGAACAGTCTTGAAGTAATGGAGTCATTTGCTGCTTCAGTAGCTATTTCATAAATTTATCAGCTATTAGCTCCAAGAATCACTAAGACTTTCCACTTAAGAGTTTGATTTGTTCTCCATTTTGTGTCTGGGTAATTAGTCTCCTAAAATGATACAATTCACTTTATTTTTATCTAATGTTAAAGATCTGCATCCATATCAAACACTGATTCTGGAACAAGTGCCCCATTAGTATAATGTCTTGAAGAGAACCTGTTTTATCTAATTCCCTTTCCCAAAGGATTTGGCACAGACAGATTTCTGTTCTTGTTATTTCTTAAATTTATTCCAGTTTGACATGTTGCTGGTACACATTGTTCTCCATTTCTATTTTGAATATTGTCTATTCCTCAGTACTTGCATTCTTAGTCATAGGTGCTGTCCCATTATGCTGTGGTTACCCTGTCATGTTTTGTTCTGCACTGTGTGCCAGTATTTTAAACCTCTGAACGACACAAACAGATAATTCATGATATAAAATGTACAGCTTCATTTTCATCATCCTATCTCCTTTTTTAATCCTTTCTTCAACATTTTTAATAGTGTATTAAAAATGGGTGTGAAAATGTCCCTGTAAAGTTTAAAATTCTCTGTATGCATAATGCAGATTGTATTCCAGAGGAGTTGTTTCCACAGATGCTTAAAGCTGGCCATTCAGAAAATCCTTTTTCAGGGTGATCTACCTCATGGTTTCTAAACCTCTCCTGATAATACTTGTCTCTGAGCTGCTTGTTTAGATAGTTATCAACCTGTACCTCCAGCCATAGTTCAGGGGAAATTGGAAGAAATAAGTTAATTTGGGAGACCTGCTTGTCACATGGTGTTCCTCCTGCCCATTATCTTCTTCCTCTTTCATCCCTTCCTTCCGTCATTTCTTAAGTAAATGTTTAGTTAGCAGGTTTTCATTTCGTGAATGGACATCCCATCTCAGTTTTCTGAAGTGCCTTAGTTATTTTGTGATTTATGATAAAAATAGTTCTTGAATCCAGGGAAACTGCTCTGTGTGGCTTTATAATTGCAAACTTTTCTATTCAAAAGTTTATTGTTGGTTTAGTGTTGATGATCCTACATCCGTGTACTTTTTGCCCATTAGATACAATTGCCTACCCTTTCTTTATTAGAATTAGGAATACTTTTCCATCATACTTTATTGTTTGTATTTTGAGAAACGTGCAACCATCCAATCCCCTTGATTGTTGTAATGCGTATGAAATAGGGGTGATGTTGCATGTGTACCAAGTGCATCCAAAAGCATCAAATTCTGATGTGTTGCTTTAATTCTTACAAATATATTTGTCTTCTGCTATCTTGCCCTTTAATCCTGCACTAGCAGTCCAGGTTTCTACATTTTTGTTGCACAGGCTCCTGCTAATTCATACGCATGTTTAAATAATTTCATAATAATCAAATCCTCCTTCCTTTCTGTCTCCCACTTAATTTTTCTTTTAGCTCTTGCATACTGAATCTTAGTGGTTTACTGACCATGTGCCTTCTCTCTGCTACAAGACTCCTGAAAGTCTTATTAAATGCTTGAAGTTTGTTAATGTAAATTCAGTCAATCTGTAAACTGTACATAATAAGGTATATATTATGATTATCCTTTCTAGAATAATTTGTACATTCAGTGTTTCTGAATGTATTATGTTCCATAACTTTTGTGAAGTGCTTTATGACCACAAATTTTAAAAAATTGACCTGCTATAGGCTCTTCAAACTGTAGAAAGTACTTTCTCCTTTTTAATTACGAGAAACAGGAAAGGGATTGTAAGAGGTAGATTCCTATGATTTTGGATGTGGGTTTTGATGCCTAGGTCTTGTTGTTTGGGCAGTGAGAGTGTGTGTGTGTGTGTGTCTGTGTTTGTTAAGAGTAGAATAGATATAGTAGGGGAGGAGGATATTATTTGTCGATTTTCCTTCTCTCTTGGGTAAGATGATGGACAGACCTGGACATTTTTAATTCCAGTGATATAGTCACAGTTAAACAAATATGTAGAGAGGATCTCTCTGACCAATGAAATATAACTTTAAATTATCTATATAGTTCCCTGTATACTCAAATTCCATTTTAATGATGGGAAGAAAGCTAAACTAGTGTAACTGATTATTCTGTTCTACATTCCTACATCACATCAGGTGAGACTTTTCCATATGACCTAATTTACCTTGCTTGTCCACAGGTGCTCATTCTCTTAAACTAATTTAGTGACCTGCCTTTCATTTCCTCTTCAGTTCCACATTGTACAATTAAGGTAGTGTGATTCATTTTTCGATTTACATGCTGGGTAGTTTCTGTGAAGGATTTTAAGTGCAACACTAAAGCTTTAGCTACTGTAACTTAATGAGGCATTTGATGTCTTCTTCTTGAGAAAACCCTCCGGCAGTTTTGAGTTACTATGAGCAGCTTCAAAGTTTGTATTTGGGATAGGAAAGTTCTGAGCTTTCACACATGCCCACCCTCTACACCCTTCTCAGTATTCCCACGCAAGCCATATGACCAATGATACAAATTTTTCACTTAGTGTGATTAAGATTGTACTGGAATAAAATATAAAGTACACCTGGGTTTAAAAACAGAAAGTAGGCTAACAGTTTTAAATGCATACTCTCCTTCTACTTTGTGCTCTTTAATCTTGCAATTTACAAAAAATCCTAGAAAAATTTTTCTCGTGTATTATTTGTTACCAGATGCTGTGACTCCCATAAATGTGCATACCAATTGACTAGCTCCTTTATTGTCACATTGCATTTATATTCTTTAATTATTCAGGAAGGCGTCTAAGTTAATCTCAATGAAGAACTTTCTACTGATATATGGAATATAAAAGGAAAATACAGTAATCATCTTGTGAGGTTCTACACTTGTCTTGCTGCCATTACAAACATAACTTTGGAATCAGAATTAATTTATAGTGGCTTTCGTCAAACATGATTGCTTCCATTATGAATAGTTTACTGCATATTTGATGAATGATGTGCTTTCTTCAGGTTGTCACTTGTAAATGTTGAAAATGTTCAAAATTCAAGTCAGATGTCAATTTTAGCGGCTGCTAATGGAAACATATTGGTAGAGTGGAGCTACATTTTCTTCTTGACCTTACTAATGCTGAGTACCTCCCATGAATCTATCTCTTCTAATGTTAATGTTTGTCAGTATAGCGTTTTCCAGCACAAGGTGATATTTTAGGGAAGTAACTCTCATCAATACTGAGTTGTTTTCTTTTGTGAGTTATTTGTTAGATAATTATCATCTGAAGCAGTTAATGGAAAATACTTTCCTTTCTCATAAAAGTAGTAAAGATTTTCTTTAGTGAAGATGTCTCTTTTCCCTTCGATGTATGAAGTACTGGTTTTAGTGGTCCTGCTGATTTCACTAAGCTATATTAGCTTGCTTTAAAAAAAATTTAAAATATCCTGTCAACTATTTTCTCTGTCCGTTTGAATAGGCCATCGTGTACAAAGCACGGGTACTTCGATGATGTTAGATATTTGATCTTCTCGTAATTACTTTGTTTAATTTAAATAGTTTAAACAATTATTTAAATTAACACTCTATTTGAAGTTCTGTTTTCTCCAACTTGGTGTGCTGCTGGCTGTCTTTAAAAGTGTTTTGCTTGAATTGTAATCTCTCTTCTTTCTCTTTTAATTTCCTTTCCTTTTTCACCAGATTACTGTTTACAAAAGTCAAATTGGAGTCCCTGTGCAGAGGCCCAGATGAAGCACTCCTTACCTGCAAACACATGCTCCAGATTTGGAAATCGTGCTACAATCTCACTAACCCGAGGTAAGATGCTGTAGAATTTTAGGTTGCTCAGTGCCTTGCTCAGTAGCCTTTCAGAGCAATATAAGGTCAGTAGTCCTGGTTTTACTTGATCTGATATTTTGTATGAACAAACGAATCCTCTGGGAATCTGGAGACTGAAGTGTGAAGACATCTGTTGATGAACATGCAGAAACTACCCAGAGTTCTGTGAAGTAAGGTACGCCAAAGCTAATAAGCTCTGCAGCAATGAGGACTGATTATAGAATGAGGACTCAATATACTGGTATTTTCTTGGGTTTTTTCCCACAGTATGTATTATAGAGGCTTTTATATTGGCTACTGGAAAGATTGCCGTAGTGGAAATTCAGTTCAAGGACTTAAAAAAAAAAAAGTAGGAGGATTAGGCATTAATTAAGACTACAGAAGCATCAGAGGTTACGTGGATAAATACGATGTGCTTGCAAAGCCAGCATGGCCCTTTTCTAAAGTGATGTCTTGCTTATGAACCTGTTTAGGTTGTTCAAAGGCATTAAGAAGTATTTGGATAAGTTGTTATAGTCCTATTTGGGTTTCCAGAATGCTTCCGTGAAGGTCCTTTGCCATCTATATTTAGATAAGCTGTGAAATAAACAGGGAGACCACTTTGCAGAAATCTATGCTGGTACTATTGAACATATTTATCAAGTACCTGGAGGACAAGCAGAATTTCCTACTGTTTGGTTGTTTGAAGGGTTGACAGTTTCTGAAGAAGAGATGCTGCAGCAGAAGAGCTTTGTTCCAGGTGGCATCAGATATTGTATAGCAGTATGATGAACATTATCTGTTCAATTTTTTCTCTTACTTTGATCTTAGTTACATAAATGCATCTTTTTAAGAAGATGAGAGTTGGCCAAAGACAGAAAATTGGTTCTTAGCAAGCTAGTGAGCAGTTCAGAGCAGGAGAGCGTGAAAGAAAAAGTCTGGGAAGAGACCTGAGTCAGCCACAATGCACTGAGATTCTGACGCTGGGCTGTGGAGCAGGGAGCAGAACTCAGAGGTTATAGAAAGCAAGTACATGAGCAACTAGAAAGGTTTGAGCTGAATTATTTTCTACTCAAAGTCACTAAACTAGCAGCGGGAAAGAATTTATCTTCTAACTTAGTGGGTGGTGGTTTATTTTAGTTGGCTGGTTGTGTGTGTGAGGATAAGGGTTTAAGAGTTACTGTCAGAATGCTATGATGTGCAGAATAGTTACCATTTATGTGTAAGCTTAATTTCAGTGGGGCTTTGCATGTACTTCAGCACAACTTTTCACCTTCCATCTCTGCTGTTACATCCTCTACAAAGTTCAGGGCTCTAATCATGGCTTGTCATTACTTTTTTGTTGTTGTTCCTGTGCTAAGAGTTACTGTACCGTGTTAATACACGTTAAGTAATGCTTCCCTCAGACATCAGCAGTGAAAACTTACTCTTGGCTATGTCAGCTTCAAATAGCAGTGTTTGCAAGCTCTCATGACACTGTTCTCCTTCAAGAACATATAAGTGGAAAAATTAACAGGGACTACTTTGCATCTGATAGTTTTTACTGCCTTTTTTTTTTTTTTTTCCTTGACATTTAAAGTTTTTCTTGAAGTTCTGGTTAATGATACAAATTAAAATCAAATTACGAATGGAATGGAATGGAATGGGCAGGAACTGTGGATAAGTGCCAGTATGAAAGGAGGCAGGTTTTTGATTCACACATTCAGAATTATTTCACATAGTGCATGTAACCTTACTTTGGATGGTCCATGTGAAATTTAAGGGCTGAATAGGAGTCAGATCTGTCTGACTGGGATAACAATTACCACTCAGACCTGAAGTGTGACTGGGAAGTTCTATTCGCCCAGCTGCAGTCCAGATGTAGTGAAAAATGATGGTGCAGGATTATTGTGAAAATTTCAATTTTTCAACCACTCTAATTTGAACACACTTCATTTTGTTGAAAAGCACTGTTGGAAAATTATGTCTCCCACTGGAAAATTGAAGATTTTTTAAAATAGTTCTTTATGCCAATAATAAAAGGTCTTTTAATAATTTGAACCCGTTATAGAATGTTGGGGTTTTCTCAAAGATTTAAATATCTTTTATGCTTATTTGAAACAGCTCAATTTGAAACATCTTTTTCTATTCTGAGTTAGACTGAAAACTAATTTTAATGTATCATTTTCCCAATCAGATAAGAACTTTTTTTGGTAAGCAGTGTTTTATGTTAAATATTTCTTCTTGCAATTAATCAGGTTTTGTGAAGTAAATTTGGGTTCAGTGTCCTCAATAATATTTTAATCATGAAAATAAATTATAACTAGATATACCACACAAAGTAAGGGCTAAGTGCAACGCTGTGCCTTAGTTTTGTTCAGCTGATTTAGAACAATTTGTTTTATCTTTCATTGCCATACAAATGTTTTCCTCATGAGATAGTTAATATGAATTTAAAACTTACTTTATGGTACAAGGCTTGGAAGGTTTAAATGTTCATCTTCAGTCTGCTGCTTGAAGTTCATCAGAAAATAGTTCAATTCTTTTCTAGTTCTTAGTTTGCATTAGGAAAACAGAACAAACCACAGTGCCAGTGCTGTGCTTAGAAGATACTTAATGCTAAGTCTGGCTCTCCTTGTCAGCAACTTCTGGCATGTCATTCCTTGTGGATTGAGGAAGTAATTAACACAGTGGTTACCAGAAAATATGCGGCAACTGATGTAACAACTATAGCTGATAGTGTGTGTCCCAGAATGTTCCCTTGTGTTTCCTGTGGATTTCTGTAATAGTATCACTTTGTAAAGAAATCATTCATGCAATAATGTTAGGGCGATGCAAAATTGTATTTATACCATTTTAGTAACAGCTGTACAAAGAGAGGAAGTTATTTCTTGAAGCGTGCAAATATGAAGAGTTGCTGAAAGGCTTCTTGCCCTTTCAGTTCAAATTTGGAAGGGGGGGATTGTAAAATTAGGGCAAATGGAAAGATTCACTGAATTCCAGTCTTGCAGTTTAGATTAATGTTTCTCAGGCTTTACTTAAAGCCTAGGAATTTTGTGGAGTTTTTTCTTTTTGATGAGAATCAGACAAAAGTTTGCAGTCTGCTAAGTTAGGCTAACAGCTCAATTGCTTTAAAGCTTAATTATTTTTAAGTTTGTGGGGTGGTTTTTTTTAAATGAGGTTTTTTTTTTTAAAGTATTAATTGAATGTGAATAGTAGAATTACAATCCTAAAAATGAGATTACTGTATTAACCATAGAATGTTATGAAGTAGTGCCCATATGTGCTTCCTCACACTCTTCTGTCAATGTGTTTCGATATTCGCCTCATCTTAAGGAGAAGGAGCACTTGGTTCTTCAGTCTCTGTTCTTCTGCTGAATCTTTAATAGTAGTTCTAGGAAAAATTAGTTTTCCAGCAAGTGTATCAAGAAGAAGCCTGAGGGACAGATACTGAGTTACAACTGAAGTAGAAACTTAAGAGCATTTCTCAATAGGAACAAACAGTGAAAACCACTGCCTAGGCTTCTGAAGGGTTGGAAGTCTTCAAAATGCCCCTACTGCGCTATTAGGATCAAATTCAACATTAGGCAGTTAGAATGTGTGTGTGTGTGCGTGCGTGTGTGTGTGTGTGTGTTAAAAAAAAACAACAAACAGCAACAATAAAAAAACTCAACAACAAAACCAATCTAAACACTACCCCAAAAAACATCTAGAGATAAAATTGATACCTTTTTATGTAGTTATGACATCTTTATAATATCTTTATCTAAAATTAGATGTCCTGAATTTAGTGTTTCTATTCAGTCTGGGAAAAGCGTGGGTTTTCAAACTCGCATCTCCCATCTTGGGTTCCTGTCAGAGCTGTACCTCATATTATGCAAAAGTTTAAGGTACAATAAATCCTTTCTGTAGTGCTATTAGCTATGAATCAAGTTAAAAGCCTGTATTCCCTTCATGATTGTATTAAGTATGAACACAGGATTGCTGAAGTGAATATGGATTTAGTTTTGCTCAGCTTAATTCTGTTCTAGTGCAGCTGGCTTAATGCACAGTGAGTGGTTAGTGGTGCTTGGTACTAAATTTGTTCATAGCAAGAACTTTTATAGCAAGAATCTTTGTGGGAGGAGGGCAGCATGCAACTTGTATCTCAGTATACAATTGTATATTTTAATAGCTTACAGTTTCTGTACTTCGTTACAGTGATTCTGGACGTGGGAGCAGCCTGTTAGACAGAGCTATTGCTGATAGACGGCAACTTAATACAATTACATTACCAGATTTCAGTGATCCTGAAACAGGTAAGAACTGCATTTGGACAATTGAACAGGTAAAATGGTCTGGCTATAGCTAGATTTTACTTTGGGGGTTTTTTGTTTTATTTTGCGAAATAAAATAATATTTTCATTGTTGTCGTATAAGTGGAAATAGATATTGTGCAGCATAAGATTTTTTCTTTTTTATTTATGAAGTACTTGCTTACCATGTTCTCTGTAAATTAAAATATCTATAGTATAGGTCTTGCTGAGTTTAGTGGTATTTTCTTATGCAAAGGATAAAAATTAGTATGTTGAACTAGCCTATTTGCTGAAGTCATATGCATTTCTTTACATTCAGTACTTGCATGTATTTTATTTTAAAACATAAATTAGAAAAATGTCAAAAAACTTCTAATCTCAAAAAACCTGAAGATAAAATTGCTAATTAAATTAATTAAAATATGCAGTATTTATTAAAATATAATTATATGGGTAGGTTGGCTTACTGTAGACATAGCTTTGACATTATGAGCAAAAATAATTTATTAAAAATTATATATACTGTGATATTTTGATAAACATATCAAAAATTGTGGTGCACAGGTGCACTACATAAAAGCTAAGATTACTACATGTCAGTAAATATTTACAATATGTAATTTGCCTATTTTAACATATTCAGTTATCACAGTGCAAATCGATATGCCCTAAAAGTCATATAACCAAAAAGCAGGTGAGGCATACATCCTGTGAAAATTGCAGAAGGAATTACCATGATGATGCAAGTTCCAGAAACCTTTACAGTATATTACTTGTATGCTGAATACTGTGAGTTTTCTGTTTTATCTCAAAACTGTAGTGTGCTTCTCCTGATGCCTTTCAGATGTGAATTTCTGCTTAGTCACACTTTGACACAAACAGCTTATGGGGAAGTTTCCCAACCCATGAATTAGAATACACTGACCTATAAAGTAAGATACATTGAAATGTGTCATGTTTCTCTTTGTTTAATATCAGAATTATGCAGTTGAAAAAATTCTGATTTAGATATTTAACTTCTGAAAGTTAAATTTGATTTGAACGTTCACTCAATTTTGAAAGCATGTAAGTAAATTAGAAAGTGTTCTATGCTTGCTATAGTGGCAAACAGTTTTGATTACAAAGATCAGGTGACCTGATTTCAAAGAATTGCAATATGATATGGTCTGAAGCATGGCATAATTTACCTTGCTGCCCCGATATGGAATTTTCTGTCTTCTTGTACTCATATAATTAAAATGTATACAATAACATTCTAGCATTCAGTGATCGTTCTATGTTCTAGTCTAGTTCATTGTTTCATTTTAAAGACATAAATAGATTTTAAAGGTTACATGTACATACACAGATAGAAATAGATAATTTATTTTATGCCTTTAAAAAAGTGCTTGTTGGGGGGGCATGTTGTGGGAGTGTTTTTGTGGTTAGCTGTGGGGGTTTTGTTTGTTTTTTTACAAATGGGGACACTTTGGGGTGTCCTATTTTATATGTGCCACAGTTGAGAGCGTAATGAATTGGTGCTTTTTAAAGACTGCATGCTTTTAAGTTAAGATGAACCCTTATCTAAAAGAGTGAGCTTTTCAAGAAGCCCCAAATTCAAATCCTGCAGCCAATACCTTGATTGGAAAATTGCATCTATACATATGTTCTGATTTTTCTAAAAGTTCCAATTTGTCTATTTTTCTGAATCTTGGCTGTGTTGTTACAGCTTATCTCTACTGTCAAGGAGGACAAGGTGGGAAATTTAAAATATGGTGTCCCTATTTGATTATTTTTCTTATAAAAGACAGTTGTGAGGGTGGGGGACATGTGCGTCTGTTCTGTTGGGGGGGGGTGGCTTGGTTTGTTTGTTTTTTAATTGTTAATTTTAGCAGAAGAAAAGTGGTTACAATACCTGTATTCAAATTCTGGTAAGGACTAGAGCTTTGTTATGTACGGTACCTACACAGTAGCATATACATTTAAAAGCTCCATATCCAAGTTTTGTCCAAGATTCTTCATCTAGAACATTATATAAAAATTTTGCAGAAATTAACAGGTTATGGTAATATAAGAATAAAAGAAGTCAAGCTTGTCATAGTGTTTGAGTGAGAAAACTTTAAGCAGACTGTCAAAAAAACATTGTTCGCAAATGGTAGGTGACAGAAATGGTAGATGGTCAAGATGTTACATCTTTATAGACTGAAAGAGCTCGTGCAAATTTTGTGGCTCCCCGGTGTTTAGAAATGCATAAGGAATTTGACAAATAAATAAACAAATATTAAAATAGGAGTATGCAGGAAAGGTATTGTGAAAAATCCTCTTAGGACAGAAATGTCTGCTCCCTGCCTCTTTATACAGTGTAATTCTACCATGTGTAATGCATTTATGTGTGTATATACACATAAAATTTTCCCCTTCCTAACTTTGCTTGCCACCTATGACAATGATGACCCCCTTTGCCTGTATAGTCTGAGTTCAGACAATCTGAGTACCAAGGAACGAGGACTAAAATTCAGATCTGAAGCATTGTGTACTTGCTATTTGAATTCTGAAATCCTTTAAAAAACTACATCTAGCTGTAATGAGTGTATCAACTAAGCACAAGTTGGAATGTAAAAAAAAAAAAAGTCTCTAAAAACAGTTTTTTATAGATCTCTTTCCAATTCCATAATCAGAAATTATTAAATGATTCAAGTTTACATTTGTGTTAAAATTGAAGTATCAGAGAAGTGTATTGTGGATTTGTTACAAGGCTAGCCTCCTACATTCTGATGCCGTGACCAATAACTGGCAAATCTACTTTGTTTGCCTTCTATTTCGTCTAGTTTGCCATGAGTGGCATGCACCCATATTTGTATTATTGCTGAAGGAAACAAATATGGAGAAAAAAAAAGTTTTGATGAATCGGTCACTGAAGTAAAATCTTACAGGGAGTCAGGCACATATCCAAGGGTAGGTATGCATATGCAAATCATTTGAGATTCAATTGACTATTTTGGTTAAGGTAAGTTGCGCTCAATCTTTTAAAAAACAGATTATTTGATTCATTGTGTATTGGTTGCAGTTTTTTGTTGGTTTTGGGGTTTTTTTTATCTAGTTTAGTATGGAAGGAGAGTACATATGAGTACAGGCATTTTTATCTTTTTTTATGTTGTTTTCAGAAAGTGGTATTTATTTTATGTACAAACCATTTCCATCTTACTGAATGGTGTAATAAATGCTTTGCGTTTTTTGGCATCCTGGAGCCCATTAAACCCTGTTGGATCTTTTTTTCTTTCCCGCCACACCCTTACCATTCTCTTTGTTTCGCTTTTTAGCTTCTGATACTTCCTCATCTTCTCTCTCAAGAACAGAGTCTCCTCTCCAACTGTTTGTATCTTCTCATCTTCCTCATCCTCATCCTAAACCAGATACCTTTGTCTGGCCCCATGCAGCCTCTCCATGCTGTGACCAAGTTCCTGAGCCCTGTTCACCTTCTCGCTGTAAATTGGCTTTCTATTCCTGATGGGCGTGTTAGTTTCTGCTGTATTTTTCGGATAATCTTCATAACTGATAAACCATATTTAAACAGTTTAAGTTTCAGCAGAGTGTGAGTGAAATCTGGCTGTTCAGATGCTCTTCATTAAATACTGAATGGGTTTTAAGAGTTTCATCAGGGCAGACTGTCATATTGACCTCAAAAGAGGTAAAGTTACAGACGTATTTGATACTCTGTTCTCATGACTGTTATAGAAAAGGATATGTTTTGGTAAAAGAGGTTATTAGCCAAGGATGCTTTGTAGCATCTGCTGCTGTAAATTGTTTCCATTGCTGGCATCTTTTGCCTAAGAAGCCTGTCCTTTGCACAGAATTTCCTTCTTATCTGTACAGTTTTTAATGACTTAGTTTCAGAAAGCCTTTAGCTAATTGCATCCAAAACCTTCCCTGAAAATTCACGTGAAGGAAAAAAATTGCCTAAATATCAATGTGTATTTTCATATTGCAGGTAAGGCATATTGGAATCATTCAGAGGTATTAGAATAGTGAAAATCAGCATTATGCTATTTCAAGTCAAGAGCCATTCTGTTCATTGAAATGATGCCAATTTAAACATGCTGTAAGATCAATCTCCATGTTGTTTGAATACAAACTGTACAGTAATGCTGCCAGAGTAGTTCAGGTGGCAGGGTAAAATCAACATAATTTTCCAGCCATTTCGTTTTAACTCCTTTTCATTTCTCTAAAGTTCTTCACTCACAGCTTTATGCATAGTGCTGGTTTTGTCACTGCATTTACTATAATCCAATTTTAAGAAATTAGTTTTTGACACCTAGCATTTACCCAATATCATGTCAAAGTTATTAATTCCTAACAAAATGTAGAAAATAAATCATTGACTATTAGCAAAATTCGTTTGTTAAAATACCTGACATGAGAGTTTTGAAATTACTAGCTCATGTGTAAGCCCGTAACTGGAAATTAAGGAAAGTGCTTCCTTCCAGGAAGTCTTTGTCTTACGTTAGTTTAAGTAGTCGAAGTCTGACATTCTTCTTGAAGCATTTGACTAGCTGATTGATTGCTATTACAGGTTTGGGCGTTGTTGAGTTGAACTTGCTCAGACCTACATCCTAGTTAGCATTAAATTACTGTTCTTTACAGAGCTACAAGTTAATACAAACCCACTCAGGAATGAAGGCAAACTGAAAGAATGCAGAAGCCCAAGCACAGATTATGTAAAGCCCAAGTTTTCCATTTCCAACCTACTGTATCCTCAGGGAAAGGAGCTTCCATCGTATGCATGAGAAGCAGTGGAACCATGAAAAAACCCAGATATTGAAGTCCTTTGTATAGTGTAAATAATTGATGGAAGTGAAAGCTCTCTATCTTTGAGTAAGTAGAGATTTGCCAAGATGCTTATAGCATGTTAGTATGGTTACCAGACCTGAAAATCTCATGTTCTATATCTTGCTCAGTTCAAATTTTATTCTAGTGAAAGAAGCAAAATGCATTTTGTATTATTGACCTGACTTCCAATTTCTGTTGAACCAGAACATTATTTTAGAGATGTAGCAAAGGTTCTGTAAAAATATTTATTGTAAACAGTAATCTTCTTTCATTTTTTTTTTTATCTTTTGAAACCCTATAAACCTGATTTACAGTTTGAAGATTATCAGAAGTCCTCTGTATTTCTTGGAGTTCTTGGTGTATTTTTTGGTTTGGGTTTTTTGTTGGGGTTTTGTTTGTTTTGGGTTTTTTTTGTTTGTTTGTTTGGTTGGTTGGTTTTATTTTGTTTTGGTTTCATTTTTTGTCTTAAGGGGGTTTTCCCCTCCCTCTTACTTTGAATTTTAATTTGTGGTTTGATCTGTTCAAAGGCAATC
This sequence comes from Strigops habroptila, assembly GCF_004027225.2. Lineage (NCBI taxonomy): Eukaryota > Metazoa > Chordata > Aves > Psittaciformes > Psittacidae > Strigops > Strigops habroptila. Next base: position 29,180,403 of record NC_046358.1, read on the forward strand.
CATCAGATGCTTACTTTCATGGTTTTTACTCCCTTTTTTCAGTTTGTAAGTAGTGTTCACTGTGGGGTTCTATTAATATCTTAAGGACTTAAATCACCTTTTGCTTTACCACGAAACACACATTTTGTTCATCATTAGTGGAAGTTTGGTAGTGTATAAAGCAAGGCTGATGCTCTTTGCCCATTCAGTCACCCCAAGGTCTGTAATCTTACAAGATCTGAATGCACTCAACTAACACTTGCATTTAATAATTAAAGAGGCAGTATTCATTTCTAGAGGACTGCAAATAAAGATATATTAGGAAGGTCTTGTATAACATAATGGCCAGCTGCCAGAATGTTTTATTAGAGAAAATTTTATGCCACTGCTGTTCCTAAGTAGTGTGTTGGTCCAGAACGCACATTGCAACTGCTGTCATGAGTCATAATAAACTACTGCTTTCTCTTGTGGTACAAATTTTGCTTGTAGAATAAATCTCTTAAGAGGACACTTTAAAATAATGAAATGATGAAAACAAGCTAAATAGGAGAGAATGAAGAATATATATCAATAGAAGTAACTGCTGCTTTAACCAGGATGTGAAATAATGACCTTTTTCTCTAACCAATTACATTATGAAGTTGCGTGTTTACCCTTGAATAGTAAATTATAGGATTTTTTTTTTTTCACTTATTACTTTATTTTTTCATAGATTTTTATGAGGTAGTGCAGGAGACCAATTTGGAGGACAGAAGAAAAGTAAGAAACTGCATAAACCGGCATGTTTGACAGTTGCTGAGCACGTAAAATCTTTTTCAAAGAGCTGAGAGGATGCTGTATAAATGATGCTGCCCATACCTGACTACTAATATCTCCATGCATAACTTTGTACCAAAAGTTAAGCTAGCTTTGTAATTTGTGATTGTGAAAGGTGTCTCTGACGCTTAATGAATTTTATCAGAAAGATTGTTAATTTTGGCTAAACCTGCTGCTCTATCTTACCAAATGCAGCACTTCAGTGATGTATTAGTCCTGCAGAAGGTACTGCCTCTTTGTATCATGCAATTATTTTTTTAGCACAGAGTTCGCTGAATGTCACACCACTAATGTTCGTACTGCCAGCTTTGTATGCATGTAAAGTTGAAAGTCATGGGGGTTTTCCTCTTTTCTCCTGCATGAGCATTTCTCTTAAAGCATTTTTTTATTTTATGTAAACGTTGAAACATTGAAAACGTGATGAATGTAAAACTGTTTAGTAATACTGTCTTTTATGATAGAAAAAGAAATCCTTTTATAGTGTTTTTGTCAGTTGATATAAATGTGTTTCATCAAGGATGACAGTCTATTCGTTTACTCATTTTCAGAAGGAAAATTTGATGTACATAGCGAAGTTGTTTCGTGTTCCTCCAGGCCTGCATGCCAACTAAGTGCTGATAGAGTCCATGTCTTAGTTCATGTCCGTTGGGCTATGTTGTGAAGAATGTATTGGGAAATGACCAAGGAAAGAACTGAAGAAGTCATAACATGCTTATTTACATAGGGTGACCTGTAAATGGTATTTGAAAAATGGGTTTCATGAAGACTTTCCTGTAATATTTATCTTAAGAAAAGCCTGAAGAGAATAAATTGAACACTTTGTTGTTCACAGAAATTGAACTGTAGGTGTGAGTTGGAAAAGAAAGGTTACTGTGAGATAACTTCTTGGTTAAATTGTGTACAAGGCTGTTGAGAAGTTTTCTATTTGAGAATGAATTGCAAGCCAGCCATGTGCTGGGCTGCATCAAAAGGAGCGTGACCAGCAGGTTGAGGGAGGTGATTCTGCCCCTCTACTCTGGTCTCGTGAGACCTCACCTGCAGTACTGTGTTCAGCTCTGGGGCCCCCAACACAAGAGGGACGTGGACCTGCTTGAGTAAGTCCAGAGGAGGGGACACAAAGATGATCAGAGGGCTGGAGCACCTCTCCCATGAAGACAGGCTGAGAGAGTTTTGCTTGTTCGGTCAGGACAAGAGAAGGCTCAGGAGAGACCTTAGAGCAGCCTTCCAGTACCTAATGGGGGCCTACAAGAAATCTGAAGAGGGACTTTTTACAAGGGTATGCGGTGACAGGATAAGAGGGAATCGTTTTAAACTGAAGGAGGGCAGATTGAGATTAGATGTTAGGAAGAAATTCTTTACTATGAGGGTGGTGAGGTACTGGAACAAGTTGCCCAGAGAAGTTGTGGATGCCCCATTCCTGGCAGTGTTCAAGCCCAGGTTGGATGGGGCTTTGAGCAGCCTGGTCTAGTGGAAGGTGTCCCTGCATATTACAGGGAGGTTGGAACTGGATGATCTAGTCCCAACCCTAACCATTCCATGATTCAGTGATTCTATAACCATGGTTCTTGCAGATACTGTGTTAATATTGTGAGTAGAAACTGTAAATTCTGGACAAATGTCATTATAGGAAACGTCAGTTGAAGGTTATACCTTGTTGGTTTAGAAACATTTTGTTATGATTAAGACCACCTGTCACACTTTGCAGTGTGTAACGTGATTGTGATTCCAGATGATAATCAATAAGTAATTTAAGTAGTGAATTCTAGACCTTGCAAAGACAGTTCCTTGAAGACAAGCTTCAGAACAAAACTAAATAAATGCAAGTGAGTTGCGAGGACCATTTTGGTGACATATTACTTTTCCAGACTTCATGCTTTTATATTTCTAACTAAACACTCTTTGCTACTTGTGGTATTTTAATTTAATTTTTTTTTTATTCTTAAGTGTCATGCTATAACAGCAGGTCTAGAAGTTGTATGAGAAGAGCAAGGATACCTGTGTGTGTGAAAGATATGGTAAAATTTTAAACCAGAAATTACTGCTACTCTCTATCTGAGCATTTGAAGGAAGCTACAACTGAGTGAATTGTGACACCAATAGTGAGACTATGTTTGTGTTTGACTGAAAGTACTGAACACAGACCGAAGAAAATAAAATGCAGATAAGGGTGGGAAGAGAGAGCAGAGATAATGACTAAACAAGAGGGAGCCTCCAAATAAGTAACTGGCTCCATCGAATCTGTGAGATCCTCTCTTTACCCTTAGTTTCTTACAAACCATTATGTATCTTTACAAGTTGTAGCTGAAATTACTGTACATTTTAGAATGTAATGTGACTATAAAGATCTGAATCTGTAACTGTCTGGGTTAGAACAACAGACAAATAGTTCACAGAAGTTAGTTCAAATAAGAAAAGGGTTTAATAAAATTTGGTGGAAGGACAGAAAAAGCTTTTTAGGAGACAGAATCTTTAATTGATCTTTCAATGATATTTAGTTGTCTGTAAAATGAAAGCTGACTAATTGTGTTTTAACAGAAGGGACCAAAAATGAGTCAGATGACAGCTAATTGTGGCAATCCTAAAGAAGCATTTAGGGGTTTATGGGTTAGAGCTATCAGCATGAGTGCAATATACCTGAAAGACACCAGATTTGGCAGTGTCAAAAAACTACTTTTATTTAATGAAAAAAAAAGTTAGTAGCAAAGATGTAAAAGTGTGATAAAGGGTTGTCCTGGGTTCAGCTATAGCAGTCATTTTTCTCCTTCTTAGTAGCTGGTGCAGTGCTGTGTTTTTTAACTTTCAGCCTGGGAACAATGCTGATAACACTGATGTTTTCAGTTGTTGCAAAAGTCTAATGGAGAGTAGAGACTAACAGTAGACTATCGTGGCCTGAACGAAGTCACACCACCATTGAGTGCTGCCGTACCGGACATGCTAGAACTTCAATATGAACTGGAGTCAAAGGCAGCCAAGTGGTATGCCACAATTGATATTGCAAATGCATTTTTCTCAATCCCTTTGGCAGCAGAATGCAGGCCACAGTTTGCTTTCACTTGGAGGGGCGTCCAGTACACTTGGAACCGACTGCCCCGGGGGTGGAAACACAGCACAGAGCCCGTGTGCCGTGGTACCGCGGGGGTGATGCCGTGACTCGGATTCAAACCGAGGTTGCTGCGGCCACAACGCAGAGTACTAACCACTATATGATCATGGCGCGCTACAGTGGCTGTGCTGGTTACATATGCAAGGCTGTACTAGAGGTTATCTCTCCTCGTTTTGGAAACTGTATAGCCCTGTGCTTGATATCTATCTTAATAGCCACTGCAAGGAGAGTTTTTAAAGAAACAAAACCAAACAAAAAAACCCAATTATTCACAGAATCACAGAATAGCCAGGGTTGGAAAGGACCTTAAGATCATCTAGTTCCAACCCCCCTGCCATGGGCAGGGACACCTCACACTAGACCACGTCGTCCAAGGCTCTGTCCAACCTGGCCTTGAACACCACCAGGGATGGAGCATTCACAACTTCCTTGGGCAACCCATTCCAGTGCCTCACCGCCTTCACCATAAAGAACTTCTTCCTTATATCTAGTCTAAACTTCCCCTGTTTAAGTTTGAACCCATTACCCCTTGTCCTACCACTACACTCCCTAACAAAGAGTCCCTCCCCAGCATCCTTATAGGCCCCCTTCAGATACTGGAAGGCTGCTATGAGGTCTCCACGCAGCCTTCTCTTCTCCAGGCTGAACAGCCCCAACTTTCTCAGCCTGTCTTCATACGGGAGGTGCTCCAGCCCCCTGATCATCCTCGTGGACCCTCCTCTGGACTTGCTCCAGCAGCACCATGTCCTTTTTATGTTGAGGATTGTTGCTGCTCTTGTGCTGTTTTTCAACATCCTTTATTTCTTTACATTTTAAATAAGAGTGAAGCATGAAGGATTTCAAAGGCTGGGATGTCCAAACAGCACTGGAGAAGATTATACCAAGTTTCTTTATGCTGATTAACATTGATCTTTAAAATTAAACTCCCAGAATCCATTTATTTGGGATGTTGTTTAGAGGCAGCTTAAATTTAGTTGATAATGTTGAAAAATCTGCAGTCTGGGTTTCTAAAACAGTTACTTGATCCATGTTGAATTTTAGATTATTAATATTCATTATTAATTTAGAATATGTTTTTATGTCAGTTGTATTAATTTAGTGAAAGATATGAAGTAACTGTTTTCTAGTAGTTTTATTGAAGGACACTTGAAGACTATTACTTTGTATATATGTGTATGTTCTTCAGAGAACTAATTGCTGCAATATGTTAAGGGATACTTTTTTCCTAAACAGAAAATAGAAGCAGTTTGAAAAGTAACACTTTGGGAAAAAAAAATCTAAAAAGATTGTTTTTTCAAAAAAATGGTTTTTGTTTTTTCTACCACTCAGAATAAAGTCCAGGATAGGACTCAATTACCATAGGAAGCACTTGGTATCCACTCTGTTTTAACTTTAACATAGGTGGTACTGCAACTCATAAGAATTTTATCTCAGCATAGTTCTTTTTTATATGGAAATTGATGTACAAAAAGTTTTAATAATGCATTACCATATGTGGTTTATGGTTAAGTACTAGAGGCTTGAAATCTAACAGCACACTTTCTAGATGAAATAACCTGTGGCCTGGCCAGCAGCCAGAGTCTTTGCTGTAAATAGAAAATATAGGCCCTTCTTAACACTAAATTGAACACTTGCTTTTCAGAAGGAAGGAATTAGATGGTATCCTTTGTGTCAGTGAATCACACCTTTTCTTTACAAATTCTTCCAGATGGATGAGGAGGCTTTTTCACTATTAGTCCCTGGAAGGCTAACAAGTGACAGGCTGCAGTGGCATGCATTTAGACAAGGAAAGGATTTCTGGTGCTTATTAATGGTGCCTTTGCTGATATTTTTCTTGGAATACACTCCACATGCTTCTTGCTTAGACTTCCCTTTTATATGTCTTTAGAAGTTAAGCCTTAAAGACAAGAAACACAAAAACTTTAGTAAGTGTTCAACCCTGCAGGCTGGAGTTTGAGTCATTTAATTAGCCAGTAAAGAAAAGCAAACTCCATGGCCAGATACTGTTTCAGGTCTTCAGGGCAATTCCTTGTTCATAATGAAATATGAAATGGTAACTATGTCCTATGCTGCTTTCACCTTGTTTCTGTCAGTTAAGGATTGCACACCTACAGACAATCTTTCTCTTCCCACTGATCTGTCTACTAGGAATTTCTTCTGCTTTTCTGGTTTGCTGATTTATGTCATTACACTGAAGAATTTATGGTTTATGTGGCAAATCCCTTCTTGTTAAAATTCTTAGAAAGCCTGTGATATTAAGAGCGAAGGTTTCATTTATTTCTTAAATGCTAGTGATGAGGATGTGGTTGTGGGGTGCAGTACAACCTGTATGGGATTCAGTACTTTCTTTTGGGGTACCTACCATTCTTGACCATTACAGATATGCTGATGGGCTTAAAAGACTTCTCATCTATTCCAATATGAAATATTTCAATTCCATTATTTATCAATATCAGGCCTAGTCAGTGTGAGATTTTGTAATTTGTAATTCTAAACCAGCTAGAGATACGTTGAAGCTTAGATGGCAAGAAGGAGTGTAGCTTAAAATATTCATGGTCTTGATTTAAAAAAATAAATCATGACTAAATGTGCTGTCAGTACTTGGCTATCCAAATTACAGTTGCCATTAGATATTCTTTAGTTACAGAAGCTTTTTTAATTCCAGTACTTTGAAAAGGGTAGTATTTGCCAATGAGATTCTAATCTAAATTGTAAATGCTTAATTTTAAGGGAATTATCCTTTATTTAGTATGCTTTGGGAATGTTCTTTATGCAAAGTACTTTTTTGCCACAAGGCATTTTAACTTGGCCGCCTTGATCAGCTAAGGTTTACGTTCAGTGCAGTTTAATTGGGTATTTGTGCTGGGGTATGATGTGATCTTGTATATTTTAGGTCGCTGGGTTTTTTACTGTTATTAGTCTTAAAATAGCCCTCTAATTGCACTCTCTGGAAAGACATAGCAATTACTAAGATCAAAGTGCATGCAGCAACCTGAAGATTGCAGTGTATGATTCCATCACAAAACTTTTTTTGGATCATACATTGCCAGAAAAGAGGTGTCAAGTTTAATGGAGAGTATTCATAGTAGCAACCCAAAAGAGTGTCAGGTATCGTTAACAATGTTCAGTGTGGTTTCTATGTAGTCTTTCAGACCAGTATAAAAACTTTCATAACAAGGAAGATTAATCTGACATTTCAAAAACTTTCTCTGAAACAGTTCATGTAAATTAAATCTTGAGGAGTTTTTGGAGGTTACAATTAAATGCTTTATGCAATGTGTATGGTATTCATTCTTTCTATGATGGTAATTTTTTTATTACTTCTACAGGTTCAGTCCATGCCACATCCATAGCAGCTTCCAGAGTGGAGCAAGCACTGTCTGAGGTTGCATCATCTCTGCAAAGCAGTGCCCCTAAACAAGGTCCTCTGCATCCTTGGATGACTCTGGCTCAAATATGGCTTCATGCAGGTAACATGTGGCAGTAAAATTCTTTCTTGTCCTTTCCCCTCCCCTTTCTTGCTAGCCTAAGGACTTGCAGATATCTGTTGTTTTCATTCAGAATCTGTTATCACTTGTCAGATCCAATTTTTTCCAGGTGTGTGTGTGGCACTGGAGCAAGTCAAGAAAGACAAAGTACATTAGAGTTGCTCCATTTATGTAAGATAAGGCATTAGTTTATAATGTAGCTGCTGTCAGTGGAGTCATATCTTCTGTAGAACAAAGGCAACACTCTCTTCCTTGAAGAGAATTCCTGTGAAGAATTTAGTTTCTGAAGTACCTTGAGTATTTTATTATTTGGAAATTGAGATGCCCTAATTCTGTTTGTTGGAAAAAAAAAATTTGTAAGATTATTGAATAGGGTTCCTGCTACTAGAAAAGCTTTATCATTGAAAATAACTGCATATGTAAAAAAAATAAAGCGTAGTAGTACTATTGAGCAACCTGTGTCTTGCAGCTGTGATGATGAGCTCTCATTTAGTTCTCTTCCTTCTAGCTTCATTAACGTAGAAGACCTAGGATTGGTTTTCTAAATGTGGAGTCATCTGGAGTGGGTTTAGTATTGTTATGCTGCTTCAAGTCTCAAGCTAAATGCAATATCACAAGTGGCTGTTCTATAAAATTTTAAGCAGAAAATTATGATCCAGTGTATTTTTACACAGTTGAAAATGTATACCTTGCAATTGTTTTTATTGATACTTGCATCAGAAAGGTGTAATTTAGAAATCAGTCAGCAATTGTTCTGCTTTGGTCTGCTCTCAGACCTGAGCATTTTTCAGTGACATAATTATTTTTTTTTCTTCATGTTACATTCAACAAAACAATGCTGTAGTTCTTAGCGTTTTAATTTACGTATTTTGCATAAACAGTTTTACTGTGTGAAAGTCACACAGGGCAATGTCTGCCAGTTATTAATTAGTATTGTAGAGAAAAAGCTTAGAAAATTGGAAAGAAAAAGCAATGATAGTGATTAAGAATAGTGATCTCATCTGGGGTGGAAGGGCTCCTTGAAAGCAACACAAATTAGAACAAAGCAAGGTCCACCAGGGCATAGGTTTGTCACATGCCCTGCATCATGGCATCATTGATTTTAAAAGTTTATAGACCATCACAAATGGCCATCTACAGTAACTCTTAGCATCTCTAATGCTGATAATTTTTCAACCTTCCTTGACAGCTTATTCCACTGCTTATTTTCTGTTTCTTAATTTTTGTTGGTCATGTCCTGTTGCTGCTTATCCAGGCCATGCAAGTGACTGCTACTGTCTTGCCCACAAAGGAGAGGTCTGGACACACTTTGGTGATTGCTTTCTAGTTCACATCTCAGTCAGGTTTTCATACACATTGGTGGTCTGCTGCTGCAATCTGCTGCACAGACCACTTTCCACTCTCAAAAATACCTCTCTCAGCAAGCATCGTCTGTAGGCCATATTTGTGATTCCCAGCAGCAGGAAGCATGGGTGAGAAGTACGAGAGAGTTGGGTTGGAGAATGAACTAAAGTCTTAAAGATCCAGGATAAAGACACAATAAAGTATGAAGAGTGCTCTGGCTCTGTGTATGGGGGGCAATTAAAATAAAAAACAAGAAATGAAAGGGAGCCGTTGTCTGCCTTTGGAGAAGGTACTGCAACCTGAAGTCTACTTCCTCTCTACTTTGGAACGATGCTGTTCTTGATGCTTCTGCTGGCAATTTGTGCTGCATTTCAGAGTGTTTAGGTATCAAGCTATTCAGCTACTTGTCCTGCTACAGAAAGGCTCTTTACTGTAGGAACATTCAGAATAAGTTTTCCTCCCAGAAGCATATAAAAGCTGATATTCTGGAAGGTATCTTCATCAGTGTGTAAGGGTTACTTGCATAGAAAACAGTGATAAAATTACTTAACACCTTACAGCACATGTTCTTTAAATAAAAGTGAAGCTTTACTGTTGGGGAATTGCTTCCTTTTTGAGACACATGCCACATTTAACTATTTTGACACCCTGTATGGTTTTACTTCTTGGGGAGAAGAGTAAAAGGGGGATCTTTAAAAAGCTTGAAGTCTTAAAATGCAACAATTGAGAATTATTATTCCTGTAGGATTATAGAGACATGGAAGAGTTCTAATACATGCAAAACCTAGTGGAATATATTTACCCAAACTAATACATATGATGTGAAAATGAAAGAAAATACTTTTTCTTACAGATACGCAATGTCATTCCAGCTGTCATTAGTATAAATGAGTGTAGTATTCAGTCCTAAGAAGTTGATTTTACACACAGTAACTGGCTTTTAATATTTCATCTTGTGTTTATTAATGGACTGTTTCAGCCTTTCATTTCTGGGCATAAAGCGTAAAGGCGGAAAATCCAGCTTATTTTAAATGTGAAACAAAATTACTTCTACATTTAGTACATTCTCCAGTAACTCACTATTAAAAACCAGACCTGTTCCCTAAATGATCAGTGGCTGTGATGGTCCTTTGAGAAATGTATCAAGACTGAACTCAATACTGATATGCAGCTTGACTGGAAAATAGATTGATTTCTTAATAAATGCAAGTGTAAGTGCTGCAAGGGTTTGAACCAGAAGGCATTATTCATGTTCTCTAGGTGGAGACATTCAGAAGAGCATATCAGACTTGGCACCTCGTTTCCCTTCAAACTACTGCCCCGTCACATTTTCCTACAAAATCTGCTGGCACTTATCAGTTTTCCACAACTGATTTATTTGAATTTTCCATGTTGGTTTTTAAGATTTGTATTCAGTTTGAAATCATTATCTCAGAATGAACAGTTTTCGTTCAGTTTCAGAAATTTCTTGAATGAACTTTAAAGCTTTACACCTAGCCACAAGCTCAACTTTCATTGTTTCATAGTTTTTTCAGAAAGCCTGCTCTATATTCTGTTGGGGTGGCATAACTTCTGATAGCGAAAAGGAGGAGTTATTTTTAAAACAAGCCTATAATAACTTTAAACACAAAGGAATTATTTTGTTTAAATTTAATACTTTTAGGAAGGTCTGTTAATAACTGTCAAGTTTCTCTGCTGCAGTTAGTAAGCAAGACAGCAAGATTTAGTATATCTTACAGTAACCTAAGACTAATTTATAAGCAGTATTGCAGCCTTAATTGACTAGTGTTAAAAGCCATTGCTACCATATTTGTTTCCCCTCAAGGAATACATGATTTCAACTGCAATCTGTTAAATTAGCCAATCTCTACTTTTTTTTCAGTCTGGAATTATTGTGGTAGTGGATAATCACTTACTCAAGTAATTTTTTAGTTTCTACACATTATTTGCTAGTAATCATAGCTTTTACTTAGTACCTTTACAGTCTGTGTAAGTTATGTTTTTCCTAACTATCTTCTTACTAAACAATTTGGGAGTGTGTATTTAAAACTGTTTCAAGTCTGATGATGCTGGAGAGGAGACGATAACACCAGCAGAGCTCCAATGGTTAGCATTTAAATAATGTAGTATATTTTATATTCACTGAAATCTTCTTTCTCATGCAATATATTGACTGTGGAGCTTTTAGAAAAGCACTTGAGAATGAAGTACCCAGAGCTTTTCCAAAATATTTTAGGGTTTTTAAAAAAAAAAAAAAAACCCTCTCGGTACAATTCACATTTTATGCTGTATGTCCAGCTCTCAAATTATGGCTACAACTTGCTCTTTGGATTCTACCAGCACTTAGTAAAAGTAAAATCCTAGAAAAAATAATTTATCACAAATTTAGATTTTTATTTTAAAATTTTATCCCTTCATTATCTTCTAGGTTTGCTATTCTTCAGTTATATAGTACCATCTCTGACTAGGTGAGATGGTTCTTCGAGGGTCAGGGAAAAAACAAAGTGTTGTGGGATCTGCAATTTCATGTTTTAGTTCTTCATGTGGATATTTTTCCATTAAAAAACATTTCATTAGTTTCTAAAAATATACTGCATTAATCCCTACATCCATATGGAAATACTGTTTATGTTATGTAGAATGTGTTCTGTGAAATTACTGAGTCAACTTAGGAGCAAAATAATGCACTTTTGCTAAAAATATATATATGTTCTCCCATCAATAGGATAAGGTCTTAGAGGAGGAAAACTATTTACTCCAGCAACCCTACAAAAATTGGTTAAAAAAAAAAAAAAAAGGAAAATTAGTAGGACCTTTAAACTGTGCTTACTCACCAGCTGCTACTGAAAGTCTGGTTTTTGTTAGTCATTATAAATTGATTTTTATTAAAATAATTATAAATATTCATAGCAGGTATTGCCTGTAAGTTAAGGTTTATACACTCTGCTGTACTGAAGTTGTCTAGTTCGGGATACTATAAAGTTTGATGCAATTATCTCAGAATAAAGCTCCTTTAAAGGCACTCAGACATCAGCCCCCTTCAGAGTTTTAGGCATAATCACAAATCCACTACTGTAGTGTGAGATCCTGATCTGACAGCCTTTAAACCAAGATGGGTGGCCTTGTACTGTACAGTGAGAAGCATGTCTTGAACAGTGATAGATCACTTTGCTGTTTTGATGAAGCATTTAGATTTAAACCTTAATCTAGAAGACTTGTACAGTGTGATACAGTAGAATGCACTTATACCATTACTTTGAGGTTCAGTTTTTCTAGGGTCTATACCAATGTAAAAGAACTAGATAACCCAAGCCAGAACCTTTGTTATCTTTTTCTTTCATATAGTATTTCTTTATTCCTCTCTTCTCCTACTCTTTCAGCAAGAGATTAAGATAATCCAGCAGGGTAGTGAAATAGCAGTGTTGAAGAGTGTCATAAGAGCTATTGAAGGCAAATACTTCTATTGTAAGTTGTTAATCGCTTACTGAATGAACCTTTTTTTCCCTTCTAGTCAATCTGATTTGGACAAGTATGTGTCAGGCTACTTTCTGCTTTCCTCAGGAGTGATTTATGTTAAATTAAATACAGCTTCTTTATTTGGAAAAAAAAAAAAAAAAGGGCAAGCAAGCTACAGAGTTAAATGTTTTTAGCTTCTGGAGGATATCGTAGATAAAATGCGTGGAAATATGAGCAAATTTTATCAAATCAGAACACCGATTAAGCGTTTCACATCTGCTGCTAACTTAACGAGGAAACTTTTCATATCAAATAACATTTTATTTCTTTAGAATACTCTGAGGTAGGAAACTTAGAACCAGGCTCGCCATTTAGTGGTTGGTAGCTGGAGCAATTGCCACTGCTTCCTTAATGGCTGACATGAAAAATTCAGGAAACCCCATAATTAGTTGTGTTCTCTTAGCTACTGTAAGGATCTCTGTGTGCTGTTTTGTGTTGGGGTTTTGGTTCTTAAATAGTACTGGAATGCTGGCATGCTCATATCTTAAAAATAAAACTGAAATGAAAAAATCCTAGACTTCAGTTAAATATAACAAACTCTGAATGTTTTCTGGTGTTTAAAACAGCCATTCAGAGGTTCAAATTCCTATCACATTTAGTAAAGCAATTTTCCTAAAAGAATAATTAATTTAAAATAATTTGTGTAATAATTTCTCTTAAGCTGCAAAAATTTTGGGGGAAAACACCCTTTGTTTAGAATGAAACTATTTACAAATACAGCACAGTGACAAGATCTAGTCATGGTATGATGAAGCAAGAATTGTTCATTGGTCCTCACATTCCTTCCACAGCTGAAGTCTACATAGGAATTGGGAAGCCTGCTGAGGCCACAGCATGTACCCAGGAAGCAGCTAATCTCTTTCCAATGTCGCACTATGTTCTCTACATGAGAGGTCAGGTGGCCGAACTTCGTGGAAATATCGATGAAGCCAAACGCTGGTATGAAGAGGCCTTATCTATTAGTCCTACCCATGTGAAAAGCATGCAGAGGCTGGTAAGTCTTGAGCCCACATTCCTAACTACTTTGTTTCAACGGATAACTGTGTTGTGAAAATCTTAACTTGGTATGGATAACCCATAGCTTATGAGTTTTGGGTACGTATTCTTATTAGCAGAATAGCTTTGGAAACAGTCTTCTCTGACTTCTTATTCTCTTTTCTGTGCTTGTTGGGACATAAAAAGGATCTGCAGGCAGTAAGACTATTTCAGTCCTAACAGAGACTGCAGAAAAAGAAGTCATTTGCATCTGCCTAATGTTCAGTGCTGTTGGGAGATAAAGTTGGCTCATGGTAAGAGAAGAGTTGGATACTGTAGTCTAGAGGAAAGACCAGTTGTTCTGCTTCTAATTCCAAATTAAAGGTTGAATTCTACATGTTGATTGATTCCCTTCATGCTACGTGATTTCTTGAATTTTTGAAAGGTAGAGAATCAATCTTGCCCTCAAAGGAGTGTGTAGCTTTAAGTATGAAGGTGCCTTCTCCAGCATAAATGCATAAGTTTGTTTATATACATGTATATATTCTGTGCTTATTCTGTTAGGAAAATTACTTTCTCTTTTTAATCCAGTTTTTTTCCAGATAGAGCAGAGTAGAACAGCTGCAGTCAGCTTCTTACCCAATCTTTTTGTTCAGAAGTAGAAGCTGGTTTCTGCCTAGGTGCTTATAAATTATTCAGAGAAATTTCTCGTGCATCCCTGAGGGGAACATATAAGACAAAAGATCAGATAGGAAGGCACCACAGGGTAAGATTTTTGTTTCACCTTTTCAGCATTTCAAGATATTTGAGCCTACTGACGAGTGCCAAGAGGTTCATTTTTCTCAAGAAGCAGGAAGTTGACCTAAAGCAGTGCAGCTCAGTGAAAATGAAAGCTTATGTTTCTCCAGATATCTTTTTGCCCCTCCTCTGAATCCACCTTGGAATAAATAGTCTGTAAACATACAATGCTCTTCAGAAGGACTCAGAAATTAGCTGTTTTAAGAAGCACGTGAGATGAAAATTACTGTGCTTACAATCTGGTTCCCATTTTATGAGCTTTTCTGTTTGAGTGCAGGCTGGAGGATAACTATCCATTTCATTGGATTGGCCAGCCCTTTTTAGGCATTCTTGTACTTTAAAATTTTTTTTAAAGATTTCTCTATTACTGTAGGCCTTTTCTATATGATGATGTTCTAAGATGCTGAGAGATTTATGCTGCTGAAATATAAATATTAAAGATGTGTGCTATAAAAATACCTGTCTGAGTAATTCCACATGGGGAAAAAATACAAGATTCTGTATCCTTCTTAATCTTTTGACTACTGCAAAAAGTATTTTTGAGGAGGAAGTTTTTGGTGTTTACTCTTGCCTGTGTTTGTAGATGAATATCTGTACATGTGAACGGTTTGTTTGTGTCTGTTTACCTATTTATTATAAAGACACATGATCTCAGTAGCAGGGGAGCTATAGCAACAGCATTGTGGAGGTACCAGCCTCTATAACAACAGCTGAACCATTAACTTGCAATATTTGCATTCACAATTCTAAGCTGTTTATGAACCATCAGTTTATGAACCAAAGTTCTGTGAAAAAAATACCTTATTTTCTGTGATTAATTTGATATTAAAAAATATTTTATATGGCTTTCTAGGAATGCTTAGAAAGCAATATAAAATGCTACTGTTTCAGCATAAGAGTTACCTTAGAGCTTAGATTTATTTAATAAGCTTTGGTGAATTTCTTTTTTTTTGGGCAAATATCAAGTATAGATCATAACAACTTTATGTATAAAATGCAACAAAAAGGAAATAAGATTTAAGGATGGCACAAGTGCTAGCATATAGCATACATATCCAGCCCTGCCTCTACAAGAAAAATTACTTGAAATACTTGAACCTGAAATCAGTTTAGAAGGGTTTTTTATTTTTAATTAAAATTTTAGAATGAGCGACATCTGACATTTAGTAAAATTTCCTGATGCTAGTGGTTTAGAAACTGGATCTTTGATTTGCAATTATTTGAAGTTGTCCAAAGAACAAAAACTAAACAAAATGTTTGTTTATATTTGTATGAACAAGAATGGCTTATTGGGAATAGGCAAGATTCCTCCTTTTGTAATCCATCCTTTTAATGGTGATGAAAAATTAAACTTTGAAGCTTTACTGGTTTTCAGTATAAATTTTTGGCTGTAACTCTTTAACTGCTTATTTCTGAATACGTTCTACTGTTTCTACACAGAAATAGCCTTATTAATCTAAATTACTGAAGAAATGTGTGAAGACTAGAAAGTCTCCTTCAGAAGAAGACTTCACAGAGAGTTTAGTCTTGGGGCTTAAGAACTGATGTGCTTCTCCTGTGATCTGGAGCATGTGTTGTACTTTGGAGTTTCTGCATAAATACTCTTGTATTTGTCTCAAGTGCAGACTCCGTATTCTGTTAATGTGAACATTAGACATGCTCTTTGCAGAAATCTAATGTATTATCTCAATGCAGTTACCTTTTATTGGCTGGTCTGATCTGATAAAAGACTATTTGTCTAGAAGTACAATTTTCTAAAGAAACAACTTATTCTTAATTATGCTGCTGTCTCTAAGGTCTTTACTGATTTACTCCTGTTTTAAAGATTTACTAAAATGAAAAACAGGAGGACTTGGTGATGGTCTGAAAGTTGGAGCAGTAAAGAGTGATGGAAGAGACCTGTTCACCAGCAAAATAATGATAAATGGGAAGGTTTGGAGGGAGAGGTTAACTCTTACTGTATTTGTCTTAGTAATGAAATGCCTAAATGTCACAATGTGACACCAAATGGTGGGGGCTTGGTCCACAAGTAAATGACAGTTTGTTTAGTTGTACTCTGCTTACTTAAACTTGTTGGGAAATGGAACTGATTGGGTTATACTGTTATGTTACCCAAGATGAGATATTATAGGAGACCTGGCTGCAGGGCGCACTGTGTTTATGTTCATGCTTACTGCTTTTTCAGCCCCTTCTAAAATGTTGGGGGGTTTTATTAATTAAATCTGCTGAACAACAAAACCAGTTCTTTCAAAGAGAAATGCTGATAAAATTCTCTGTAGCTGCTAGTGCAACAAAATTATTCCTCATACAGTTAGTGTTTATATCCTTACATTCATTCACTGTATTCTGTTAAGCAGTTCTTATTTTAAGATCTGCCTTGTTCTCAGGTGCCATTTTTTACCATTTGTTGCTAACTGAAGTTTTCTCCTAGCCAGGGGTTATATCAGCTTGCTAGCTTGGCTAGCTCTGTCTGCTTGCAAGATGTTGAGAGTGAAGCAGGAACATGTCAGTATCAATTAAATGTACTTCACAGAGTGCAGCAGCAATGCTTTTGGACACATGCAGTGTCCCTTCTTGGTTTTAAGAGTTGCGTAGTGCATTCAGCTAAAACAACACAATGTTGTGTTCTAAAGGTTTGAAATACTTCAGTTTGTGTTCTGTATTTCAAATCACTTGTTATCACACCCAACGAAATTAAAAATTTTCTTTCATTACTAGATTAAAAAATGATGATTCACACTTCAATTGAATGTCATATATACTTGGTTGTCACCTGCCTCATTTTGGCCAGAATGGATTTATATGAACAACTTTCTCCATTCTCCTTACCCTTTATCATCACCTCCAGATTTCTGCATTACTGCTGCCTTCCTGCTTTTGTCATTGTTTTCCTCCCCTGTGAAAAAAGAATAAACAGTCTTTTATCTCCTACAGTCAGAGTGCTGTTGTGGAAAGTAGCCCTTACTGCTGACGTCTGAAAAGTCCTGAAATGGGCCATCATTCAGTAATGCCTGAAATGGCAATGAATATTTCAAACCATTGTCCAGGAAACAATCTGTGTAGTCTGTCTCAGCCTGAAAATTTCTTAGCTCTATGTAGCTTTGACATAAAGTAGTTTTTCTAGTATCCATATATCATTACAATCCTGGAAAACTCTAGTATTTTTTTAATATTAAGTAATTCATCATAGCACTTGCCAGTTAATCCTATTAGTAGCTTAGCTACTAAGACTAGAAAGCTAAAAGAGAAAAGGGAAAACTACCCAAAATTACTCATGTAGAAATCAGTTTTCAAACAGCATTATCTTAAAGAATTACATTCCCCACTCCACACTGTTAGATATGTTTCCTATAATTATGCAGAACTAAGTCAGATCTGTTAAGGCTTACATTAGCTGTGTGTGCTCTCAGTTATAAATATATTGTTATTTATTTCTAACTAAATTGACCTCATAGGTTTTATTTTAACCCAAAGACACATTGCCAGAAAGAAGCCTGGCAGTACGTATAGGTAGTGTGTGCTTATGAGCCTGTAAAGGATGTTGAGCTGACTGAAAGAAAGGAAAAGCAGAGAAGACTTTAGAAATGTGAATTCAGACTCTGTTTGAAGGGGTCAGGGGAGTTAAACAAGAGAAGGACTAAACACAGTCACCCAAATTAACTTTTTTCCTTCAGTAAGGCAGTATTCTCTAGTATTTATCCTTATTTAGTAGTATTCTTTCCTTTCATAACAAGGACCTCATCTGGGGAACATTCACTAACTCATTTGCTTTTCGTTGTCAAGCTGCTGTACTGTAAAAATTGTTGGTTTAGGCCACATAGGCTTGTCCTAAGCACATTATGCTCGTTCTTATTGGTGGTTTGTATTGCGGCTGGTTACAGTAGAGCCAAATGATAGTGCAGATTCTCAGCACTTGTTTGACTCACTCTCTAAGCGCATCCTTATGCGCACAGTGGTTGAAGAACGGAGAAATAAAGGTAATTGGTTTTGTTAGATTTGTAAGTAAAATATTGTGGGTTTACCCTTCAGAAACTTCAAGATTATTTCATAGAAAGTAGAGAAAGCAACATATACGTTCAGCCGCAAACTCACTGCTCCTTACAGAAAGCATTTTACTGTCATTTGGCCACTGTCACATCTAAATATTTCAAGTAGGCGCATTCTGTACTCTGAGAAAACAATGGCAGTTCTACTTGCATTTTAACCTGGAACATGCCCACTGAGTTCAAGTGACTCGAGGACCATCTGAATATACTTAAAATTCTTCACCTGCTATATGGCACTCTTTTCTGCTGCAAAAAAATTATTTCCCATTTTAGCCTTAGGAGACCATCAGTGCTTAGTGCAATAAAAAGTATGTAACACCAACTTGTGTAAGTCACTAGATTTTGAATATAAGCAAGTGTTAATCAAGGTGAATAATCAAAAAAGTTTGAGGGCTTCTCCGTTTATTTTTAGTGTTATTAAGCTCAACTACAGCAGTTAACCATTTCATACTGATTCATCTCTTAAAGTTTACCATTGGACAAAGAGCAGTAAAATTCCTAATTCCTGGATGCTTTATCTGAGTTTTACAGTACTTTTTTAAAGCAGATCTATTTTGTTCAGTATTTGATAGACAACAATAATTGCTACAACTTCGAGTATAAACTAGAATTTAGTTGCTCTTCTGGTAACAGAAAGTGACTATAGGTATTTACTGCACTAATTTTGTTTATAACTTGAAACAGTGAGATTCCATTTACTCAGGCAGGACTCTCTGTGCTGATCCCCTGAGAACTCTTGTTCTGAAAGTGGTATTTTGGGGCTGATGAAACGTAAGACCTGCTTCATAAAAGACTTGCTTTTCACATTACCCTGTATTTACTCCAAATGGCTTAAAGCAGCTGTAGCAGAAGCAGATCTTTCAACAAGAAAATACCTTCACTATGGGATGCTTTTCACCAAGCATGAGCTCTATAAGGACTCTTCAACAGGTTTCAACTTGTCTGTGCTGTCCTCAATTTACAGCCGTTACAAGAGGAATACTGCAACTGGGCTTAAATTAGCTGTTTGGTTTAGACAGCCTGTGAAGATCTGCAGATGCAAAGGTACTCTGAGTTTGTGCAGCATGCACTGTAGTTACACTCAACAGAACTGGAGTATGATGGAGAATCTTAAGCCGTTGAGGTGTAATATTTATTCGCAGTCCGATAGCAATGGTTAAGGCAGCTTTCTGTAACTTTTTCTTAAGTGTTTTTTAGATCTATTATTTTTAACTTTCCTGAGGTTTCTGTTTGAAAGAGTTTCTCCCTGAATTGAAAAGTGGGGGAGGGGTTCTCTCTCTTTTTTTTTTTTTTTTTTTTTTTTTTTACATAAGGCTTTTTGCCTTGTTATGTTCAGCTTTAACTTTCTGTTTTCATCTGGTTTTGTATTATCTGCATGATAGATTTTTCCACAGTTCGTCAATTCAGGCCCAGCTTGCCAGAAACCATTTTATCACTTCTATTTGTTCCCATTTTAAAAAATGGAAAATTAATTAGTTGTAGATGCTGGCAGAAGAGAGGGATGCTTTGGCTAGAGTTGCTCCTCTTTTATTCGGCAGGTCACGAATCATTCCAATGTTTTTATTGTATTGTGTGGAACTAATAAAATTCCACCCATCAGATAATTCATCACAACTTGCAGTTGCAGCAGGTCAGTTTACAGGGTGCAGTATTAATCCAAAGTTGCTTCTCTTTGCTTGAGAGATTTTAAGAATCTTTGTCTCCACTTTTCAAAGTATAAGTACTGTTCATCTCAAGCTTCAATTGATGTTTTATAGCATAAATTCTTTGAACTGCATTCCATTATCAAAACTGAGTTATTATCAGTTTGTTTCACATACAGCAAGTATGGATTAAATATCATAATTTCGTAGGTAACAACTAAGTATAATTTCAAGTTCAAGGAATAAAATCCAAAGATCACAACAGCTCAGTCTGGATCAGGGGTTTGGTTTTGCTGGATGTGGTAACAAAGCACCTGCGGAGGGATTCCCTGCCCTACAACTGTCTGTTTCAAGTAATTGACAGGCAGAGAGCTGGGGAA
The DNA here is from genome assembly GCF_004027225.2 of Strigops habroptila. Classification (NCBI taxonomy): domain Eukaryota; kingdom Metazoa; phylum Chordata; class Aves; order Psittaciformes; family Psittacidae; genus Strigops; species Strigops habroptila. The sequence goes on from NC_046358.1 coordinate 29,200,491, forward strand.
CAAGAGTACAATCACATACTGTTTGTGTGATGATAACAGTATTTCAGGTACATGTGTAAACTCCATCCACTTGCCCAGAGAGTTTATGGAGTCTTGCATCCTTAGAGATAATTAAACTGACAGGACACAGCCCTTGGCCATCCACTCTATATGACTCTACTTCAAGTTTGGATGTAGCAGGCTCCAGAGGTCCCTTCCTACCTCAGCCATCCTGCAATTCTAGGAGTGCAAGCAGGAGAAGTTTATGGGTAGAGGTAATGATTTCTGTTAGACAACATGATGGGAACACTTGGTTTTGGACAAAATCTTGTTATAGTCTTCCTATTATACAAGACTTTCCTTATTTTTACCAGTGGTAAAAATCTATAAAGCACAGATTTTGTTCTTTTTTCCCTCATTTCCATGGTACATTACCCATAGCAATCACGGAAGGCAAGTGCAAAAGTTTAATTATCTTTCTTAACTGTATTCACTTGTCTTACATATACATTTGTGTATAATAAATATATATGTATGTATACATATATTCTCTGCTACACACCTGCCTTTATATTTTGGATACATCTTCCTGTCTTTCCACTGTAAAAGTGAGGCATAGCCAAACCACGTGCCATGCAACCTAGATGTTATCAACTGGTCATTCTCTTGCAGGCATTGCAGTACCCCGCAGTTCCATAAAATTGCCCATTTTTTGATAGCTGGTCAATAATAATGCCTTTTTTATTGTTGCCAGTCTGCTATTTTTATATGCTTGATTTGACTGTTAAAATTTTTGATACTTGAGCTTTTTAATCATTGTTTTTCTATTAAGCATGCAGAAATAATGCAACTGTGAGAATGGCAACTTCATTCCAAAATATTTCCAGTCATGCTCCTCATGCAGCCTGCTTATGCAATATGATTGGGGAATGTCCATACAGATGTGTTGGTGGCAAAACAATGCAACTTGAAAAGCCTTGGTTGGAATTTTCAAAAATTAAATCTTTAGGCTTCTGTCTTTCTTGATGGTTTTCTTATGGGAGGTTCAAGTATTCCTTAATGATCTGTGTTGAGGCTTTTATAGACAAATGCGTGTAATATTATTTAAAGAATTATATATGACTCTCATGGAAAGTATACTACTAAGTAGAGATAATGAATAGACCAGCAAACTAGTAAGAGCATCTGATCACAGCATAATTTTACTTTTCCAGCCTTTTTTTGTAAGTGTTAGAGAGGGTAATTGCTATTAAAAGTCTTCCCATAGTCTTTCCCTATCCTTTTACTTTGTAAAGAGTTGACTATGTTAAAGTAATCATCACTTGGTTTTTGTTGATATCCGAAGTAATCGTTACCTTTTCCTCCATGCCTTTTGCAGGGTAACTGGCCATCTAGAAGAGGATAGAGGGAAAAAAACATATAGATTTTTACTAGTGGAAAAATACTAACAAGCAAGAGTAATGGAACAGAATGAAAATGTCAGTAGTCTTAGTCCCAGTACTTCAGGATATGGCCAGGAGGCCTTGTGTCAGTAAAGTGCTAATAGTTGCTCTTGATAGTGAAGTTCTCCTTGTTTAAAAAATAAAATAAAACAGAAAATGAGAGAAGCCTGGAAGAAATTGAAAATATGTGCTATTCCCTACTTTCTCTGTAGTCTCTTATATTCCTTTTTGTGGATACTTGCTCGTGCTTTTTTGCATGGATCTTGAAACTACAATTTTTATTTTGCTCTATGTAATTGCCTGTCAATATGAGAATTGCTTTGCAAAACACTTTTTAAATTAGGTCATTCTGCTGAAGTATGCAGTGGGCTCATTATAATTATTTTGCTTTCCTGGGCATTTTTGTGCTCATTGAATTTATTACAGTATTACTTTATAGCTGGAGCTGAGAACTTTAACAGCAATCAAAGCTATGTGGCACCTGGTATGCGTGGCTGTCTTTCCTGTAGTCTCTAAGGGCTTTTGCTTGTAGGCGACATCTGGAATCTAATGATTTATAATTGAATTTCGTATAATTAATAAATATTTTTAAGCATTTATTTTGGGGAAAATATAAAGAATGTGGAAAAGGCTGGAGAGAGCAGCCATCCTCAACTTTAAACAAATGAAAGGAATTTTATTTTCCTTTTCCTGAGAAAGATTCTGTTGTAGAATTCTGTATGTGGAACTCATTAACTACAGGGAAACATCTGAGGCGTGAAGTCTTCTACACATGTTGTCTTTTTTTTTTTTCTTGTGCTGCATAACTTTGCATACTGGTGAAATATAACTAAATTCTACCATCAACAGGAATCTGAATGAGATTAACCATTCTATGTGGTTTAGTAGTAGTTGTTAGTAAATGTGTGTCAGAAACTTGCTGCACTGTAGCTATGTATCTGAGACCTAGCTCTTTAGCAGTCTCTTATAATAACGTATTATAAAATTGCACAGGAGTTGTCATTACACGTATTTTGCTGAAAATCTCTTGCAGTTCTCAGGTGCACACTGGTGAAATTACTTTTTGCATTTGCTTTACGTCTATCACGGGGGGGCTTGACTTGCTTTGGCATAAGCCATCCTGAGACAACAGACTGCTCTAGAGAGGAGAAGAAGTGACCTAATCAATTATGATTCCTTTTTTCTGACTAGGAACTATAAACAACTTGTTCTTAAAAATTGTGCTTTATCTTATCCTCATCATGCAGAAAGTGGCCTACGTTAATGCAAAGCTAGAGATCTGGAAGCAACTGTCCCTGAGGAGATGATTTTAATGCTTGCTATGCCAGGGTTATGTCAAACAGCTGCGTTCCCCAGATAAGTTGTCTACTCTACCAGAGTTTTTTCTGCAAATCCCCAGTCTGGAACAGTCTTTTTATGTCCCTTTATCTCTCCAACTCATCTCATTTTAAACTTCATTTGAAGACCTCTTTTCCATTTACTGAAGCTGTACTTCCATGCTAGCCAGTATTGTAGTTAGCAGCCCTTCCACTGCTCATGAGTCTTCAGTTTAAAGATGAGTTGAACCTTGCACTTTGGAAGGATTCAACCAACTTACTATGTCCAAATAGCATAATATAATTTCTCCGAAATTCATTTTCGTTAAGCATAGACTGTGGGTTTTGGTAGCTAACTAGTTTTAAATGGAGTTAAAGAAATGGCTTTTAAGGTTAGTGCTAGGCTATTTTTGATGTCAGGATATTTTTTAAATCTAGATGATCAAACTAACAGAGAAAGCAATTATTTCAGTGAGCTTTAATTCGTAGGAAAATCTGAAATGTGTTTTGTGCGACTCTGAGAACTGTGTTGCTTTCTAAGGATTGTTTGTTATTTTTCATATTAGAGGATATTTTTCCTCCATTATTCTTCATATTAGAGGATATTTTTTCAACGAGTATCAACAAATGGTGTGAAGAAAGTTGTGTGCAGCTACTGTTCTTCAGAAAGCTGCCATCTCTTGATTTCTCAGTAAGGGAGAGGAGAATGCTGTTTGGCCACCTTGTGTACTGGATCTTACTAAAAAAGACGTGTGTTTTCTCTGAATAAAATGGACTGCTGTCTTCTGTAACTAGAGTTAGGAAATAGGAGATGAGGATGATCTATTAAGTGAAACGATTGTGGTCAAAGCTGTGGACTGGAGAGCTCTTTACTAAAAGATTTTGGATGGCCTGGTTCTGTACTGAACTTCATTGCAATCAAATTTCATCAGCACTCTTGATACCTATGTGCTTAGACAATAAATTAAACTAAGATATGGCATGAGGCTAAACCTTGAGATCTACTCACCATCCTCCATGCCTATTGGTGGGATGGACCTAGTGGAAACTAGTTCTTAACTCACTTTTATATTCTTGTGCTGCTCTATGCCATCTCTAATTTACTTTGCTTTCCTCTATCCAGTTTATTGAAACTTTACTGAAATCCAGACAAATTAGTTCTACAACTTTTTTTTTTCTTTTTGCCTTTTTTTTTTTTTTTCCATGGAATTTATCCATCTAATGAAATACTGTACAGGCTATCTTAGTCTCTCACCAGTGATAAACACATATTGTGTTTTATTCCACTTTTCTCTTACTGTACTGCTAACCATTCCTTTTTTCAACATTTGTTCTAAGGCTTTGCATGTAATTTAAGAAAACTGAAATAATAATTTTCTTTCTGAATACAAACAGTATGCTACTTTTTGGTAGGAAAAATGCTTCCCCTATTAATTTGCTAGGTAGTCTTTGATGTCTGTTGTCTTTCTTTTCTAGGATGGAGATAATCCAGTTCTCACAACTTAATTATCTTGATATCTCTGGCTTTGGTTTTACATTGTCTTGGAGAAGAAAATTCCTTTACTTAGAAAGTCTGGATGCCTTTTTAATCTGATGTACTGCTGAGCGTAAAGGATCTTTTTATGCTGTTGCGATGTTGTGATGTAATATTAACATCAACACCAATGTTATGAGCTAGTGTCTCAGTAAACTGGTATTGATGCTGTACGTTTGGCATTGTGAAACAATGGTCTGAGTTTCCGTTTATGTTGACTTAATCGGGTAATGATTGAAAAGTCTGGTCAACCCTGCAGGCTCACTGAACCTGACCACGCTTAACCTGGGTGCTGGGTACACCTGTATCAGAGGCTGTGTCGTGCAGTGTATATGCTTGATCCAGTTATCTATGTGTAAAAGCACAAGGATGAATGTTTTCTAAAACTAGACTCTTTCCAGTACTCTGCCATCTGTAAGTAAACATACCAACCATGTGTTTAATACAAGTTCACTTTACATGAAACATAGTGAATGCAGATTTAGAGTTGTTAATGCTTTTAATGCTGCTTCTATCTTGGTAAGCTACTTGGCTAAACTGATATGAGTGGAAAAATACATAATGAGTGAGACTAAGTAATGCTAAACTTGAAAACAGAAAGCTGTTTTGGGCTTTCATCACTTCTTCTGTCAGCACTGCAGTGTTGATCTGCACCTTTTTAATTCTGGTATTAATATGCATGGAATTTATAGACAGCAAAAAGATAAGAGCTTTTTAGTTTCCACAGTTAATCACATATGTACAAATCTTGCCTGTGCGTTTTAATAAAACACAGACATTGCAAACAACTCTTGACATTTGAAAAAAATCCTATTAGTTATAGTCTATTTTTTGTTTTTTTACCTCCGCACTATGAATTTTTACATTGTTGAACCAAGAGCTGATTTAAATCTTGAATTCAGTATTTTATATTTGGCCATATAGCTGCATTTTTTAGTTTCAACTCTCTTTATATTTTTAAGCAACTGATCAAGCTTAGAGGAATAAAAGGTAACTGGTTAAGTTGAGCAGCTGCAGATAGTATGGCAGCTAAGATGGTGTGGCAGTTAGTAAGACAAGGACTGAAATATCTTTTTTTTGAAATTGAAAGTCCAGATATTTTAAAAAGGTATAGTATTTATTTTCGTAACACCTCTGAGTGGTCAACATATTAAGTTTTTAATACGTAACTGAAGTATATATTATTTATTCCCAGTCGAGAAATGGAGAAACTGAGGCATAGATGCTGCAACTTGCCTAGCTTTAAATACAATACAAGCCTCCTGATTTCTCATTCTGAGCATCACATTTATGGGACTTACATTTGATTCATGTATTTATTCTTCCCAGTGCTTTTGCGTCCCAAAGAAAATCATTTTCCCCACAGGGATCTCAAATGTATTAGTCAATCTTGTTAGGGCAGCAGCATCAATATTCCAACTGCCTGCTGAAAGGAGCCTGTGGGGTGTCTTTTTTGGGTTTTGACTTGCAGATAGCTGGCAGAATTTAGGAGGGTTTTCCCTTATGTTATTTAAATTTAGTACTGTCACCGATGGACCTCCTATTAAAATGTAGATGATTAAAACAGCTCTATCGTTTAATATTGAAAATTATCTTTCCGACAGTTATTGCCTTTGCATGCAGTTTAAGTGAATGAGTATGTGGCGGTTCATTGATAGCCATTTAAACTCAACCAAGTAAAATGAAGCCTTTGTCTCAAATTCACTGCAGAACTTTCAGTACTTTTAAATAATAAATCAGTTCATTTACCTACATCTCTCTTTCCCCCCACTGTCTTCCTTTCTGGAAGATTTTGTCGATGTTGTCTTTGATTTGCTCAATGAATATATTTCCCAAGTCATTGCAGCTGAGATGGTTGGTAAAGGAGATGGCCGTTTGGAGAGCAGACTTTCGGAAGTGTCTATAGCATCAGTGCTTTCTTCCTGTGATTCCTTTTTGATCTGGTTTTGAGAGTTTAGTTAAACTTAGCACTGTTTTATAGTAATGTACTTTTATAGGTAATAAAGGTAAACTAATTCCATAGATCTTTGTTTCTTATCTTACGTTATTACTCAGTAGAAAGTTCAAAATTCTAGAAAAGCTAGCTTCAAACCAGTACTAAATATGAAGTCTGTGGATAGACATCTGAAGGAAAAAGGAATGCTGCTTTCAATATAATTGGTCATTAGTTTTTCTCAGATCTTCTGTCCAGGTCTATGCTTTGATACATCGTCCTGTCTTACAAATCAGACTCCTACCTGGGTTTGAACAAAAAAAGATCTAAATCTTGGTTTATGTCCTGGGGCGAAGCTGTAGGATATTATAGACCCTAACATGAATTAGCGAGCACATATATAACTCCTGCATATTTACTCATGTGTGGCATGAGTCAGATTTGGAAAACTAATTTAATAAATTTCCTTTTACTGTTACATTGTTTGTGTGCTCATGTAATTACCATTACATGCAATAAATATAGTTTTGAGTAAGACTTCTCAGGCCAGTGTTTTCCTGAAGAAGGTTAATATCCTCTGGGGAAAGAGATCACTTTGGTAAGATGTAGCAAACTGTAACTGTGCTTCCACACTGTGATTAGTGGGAGGTATACAAAAGAGGTAGTTTAATACCTTGAACTTTGTCAGAATGGCTGTAAATATTTGTTATTTTCCAGATGTTGAGGTTGAATGTAGTTTTTGTACTAATGAATGTTTTGTACTAAGATGCACTTATCAGAGTCTGGGAAACTGGAAAAGCTCTGCGCATAACAATGCGTTACAGCTTCTTTCTGCTCATCTCCGACCTGAAATGTGTATGACATGTGTATGTATGTGTGTGACACGTGTGGCTTTTTCACACAAATCTGAGAGATCTTACATTATAATAGATACTGTTGTGGTGATTCAAGAAAGATGGCTTTCAAGAAATTGCTCCTACATTGAATTTAATGTTGCTTTTAGAACCAGCTTTTCTTTCTTAAGAACTGGCATAGAACTGAAGGGAAAGGAAGTATTAACAAAACAGTGAGATGTAAAAATGGAGTGCTCGTACTCAAGAGCCACGTATCTTCACATAAAGCATTCAGTCTTTTAGTACTGCTCAGATGAACCAAGCAAAGTAATTCATTAGCAAAGCATGCACTTGGCAGAAATATGAAAACACGAACATTGTTCACACTGTTAAAAGCTAAGCACTGCAAGGAAAGACGCTACCCAGAACACTTGAGCAATATAACGTGGTGTAGTAGGCCCATTAGGCTGCAGACATTTGATTCTTTGAATTTTTTTTTTTTTTTTAATACTTCGATGAAAAATCCCAGAGTTTTTAAATGCTTTCCTCTTATTCCAGCAACTAAACTTCGTAAGTGAAGTTAGGAATGTTTCCTTTATGGATATATCTGAAATTAACATTTGAGTTGAATTTCTTTCTGGGTTTTAATTCATTGATTAGTCTTTTTAATCAGTGATGCTGGTGAAATAATTTGTTGCAGCACAGTGTGTTCAATCTCCCTCAGCCACTACTGATACACTGTTTAGATCACACACCTTGAACTTGCTGTTTAAGACCAATATCCTTAGGAAATGAGGCTTATTAAATCATTATTGTTTGTGTGTGTGTGTTTGTCAGCTTTGCGTTCATAACTTTTCAATTCTTTAGCCAGTTTCATCTGGACAGAAGAAGGAATGATGTAAAAATTAAAAAAAAAAATGAAAAAAAAGAGTCATTTGGGCTTGTGCAAGTATAACGAAAATAGAGGCAGGAGGAAAGACTACTGAGGCTGTTTCATTATTTCAAATTTTTATTAGATATTAGCAAGTACACATGAGAGGGAGCATTTTTAAATTCTCTGCTGCAGGGATATAAGACACAGTCATTAGAAAACCAAACCAGGTTTCATTACAGTCGGTGCTTCTGGAGATAGCTATTGAAAGTTAACTTTATTCCAGAACATACATACTGTATTCTCTTACATTACTTTAGTTAGTATAACATACTTAGACCAAGTAGTGAATTGTGTTACAAAGGCCTTATCAGTAAAGGGCTGTGGAAATAGACATTTTAAAAAATCATACAGATTCAAAATTTCTTCTGTACAATACACCGTGTGAAAATAGTTTCAGAGCTCTAAATCTACATGGACAAAGGTTGTGTTAGATAGCACTTTGGAAAAATACTTGCCTTCTATCAGAGTGGGTCCTACTTACGAAAAGAGAGGACTGCTTTTGCCATTCTCTGCTGGTAAGTTGGTTTTGCTACCTTTAAATAAGTAATTTAAAATAAAGACGTAGTTTAAAAAGTATATTCGCTCATTTAAAAACAAAACCCTTTTTTTGCTAAATGGGGGGGGGGCAAGTAGTAAATTAAGGCAGATGTCAAGTGGTTACAAATGTTCAAAAGACAAGTAAGTGAACCTCTATTAGCTGCAGAGCCATTTCAATTCCCATTTTTTTCATGGTCCTTGTTACAGTTTGTTCTGACAGCTGACAATAGCTTCTTTGGGATTCTGTCTGGTTTTTAATTTATGACTATTTGAAAAAGTGATAGCCACAATGGCATCGGAACAGATGGCATTATGAGGGTCATGGACCCAAAGACTTACCAGAGGGCTGTGAAATGCTATGACACAAATGCAATCTGTGATGATGCTTTGTCATGTTAATTGAATGCCTAGCCAGAATTTGGTAGGTTGCAGTTGACAGAAATAACTGTTCTTGATATAAAGTCTAAAACAGTATGGAACGCTGTCAGTCTATTAAAGTAATTGATGCATCAAACTTACCTTCCCTTAAAATGGTGATATGATAGTGTGAGCAGCTGGTGATCTTTATTGAAAATAAATGATGTAGCTTTAGCCTGGGCATCCAAACTCATTGCTGCAGAATCAAACCCTAAGCTTCTTAAAATTGGAGGAGGTTTTATTAGTAGGTGCAGTTTTTCTGCCATGTGCATTAGATTTGCTTTAACATAACATTTATATCTCTGAATATTTTTGCTGAAAATAAAATCCATGAATGTTTAACACAATAGCTGGTAGAAAATGTTTGTATTGCACTACAGTTCCAGAATTCCCACCTTCCACACCAAACCCACGCTGTTGCTGCAGTTCTTTTACCCTTGAAAGTGGAAGCAGCCACTCTGCATTTCAGCTCTTCACTCGGTGAGCATTAACTTCGCAGTTTGCATATTCTGATCAAATCCTAGCTTTGCGTGGGAGTGCCTCTTCTGACATTCTTGTGTTCTTGCTGCCAACTGTGCTCCAGTGAACTAGAAAGTGACTGAAATGGACAAGATTCTGACACTCCAGGAAACAGGTTTCAAATCTGCTTCAGCTGCTTGTCAGCTGACAATAGTAAAGCAAGGGAAAGGACTGAGGGAGAAATGGCATTTGGAATTATGCTTTCTCTGCGTATTCCAACATTATGCACTAATTTATTATACAGTTTGGAACATGGAATTCATGAGCCATAAACCAACCACAGCATATGATTTAACATGCTGTGTCATTCAGTGCAGTGATGGGTAACCATTTATAAAAAGTCCATAACCACATTAAACTCATGTTTTGCCTCAATCTGTAACAGGAATGTAGTATTTATCATGGATGGCAAAGGTGAAATTAGTAGTGGAAATGCAATTATGGAAATGGTGGCAAGTACATGCTGGTGCAAGAGTATGGAGCAATTCACTACAATTCTGGAAGAACTAGTAGATGAAATAATAGCAAATCTCATTAGTCCAGTATATTTAGCGAAACCTAAGTTAACAAAAGATTGTAGGATAGTTAATATGCTACCTCTACTTGGGAAGAGCAGTTACAGGAGCAAGGTATCCACATGGTTTAGGGCAAGGTGTCCCTGCCCATGGCAGGGGGTTGGAACTAGATGATCTTAAGGTCCCTTCCAACCCTTACGATTCTATGATTCTATGATTACAAGTAAGACTTGGAGACCCTTCAGAAAAAGAAATGTGGTGACTTTAACAAATACAAAATGCAAGAGCAAGACGATATGGAAATTATGGGGGAGGACAAAAAGCTGGAATACTAGTTGATCTGAGTCGTATCTCCATTTTTCTACAAGAGCTACATCTTCATTGTTCATGAGTTGGCCAAGCCCAACAGAAGACATCATGTTGCTGCAGTTATCAATGCTATCATCTTGTCAACAGTGCAGTCTCACCATTAATCTTGTAAGCCTACAGATTTCTCCTTCTCTTATGTAAAATGGTGGTGTTCATGCTCCACTGGTTGCTTCATGTGCTCAGAATATAGAGACTGCCATGCCCAGTAAAACCAGCTGAGGCTGGACAACAGAGGAGGTATACCCTCAGAGTGAACTAAAGCAATAGGTTTCACTTGGGGATTCCTCCCAGTCTGGCCCTGTGATTCTCTTGTAATCCCAAGTAAAGGGGCTGGATGACAAAACTAGCTTGTAGCTTTGCATCAATGTTATCTTTATACACAGTGAACAGTGAGGTGACTGAACTGTAGCACTGGAAACTCTCTGGAGCGTTTCCTGGGAAAAGTGGGAAACTTTTATAATAATATATGCTCCTTGTAGACATGAGAGGAATATGCATAATCAAAAAAGTGTAGGTGACATTGGCACTGGAACAAATGAAAACAAACTGGCTGGGGAAAAATTTGGGTAGATGATATGCAGGGATTCCTAGCACTTAGAGTCTAAACACTGTGGAACAAGAAATCCTGTGCTAAGGTTTTCTGTAACAACAGGGGAGCAAAATGGATCACCTAAGAGGGCTCTTCTGAGCTGATGTTAGTTAAATGGAAAATACCTTATTTTTTGCAAGTTTTAAATAAAAAATTAACAATGATTCACAAAAACATAGTTGTGACAACCTGATAGGCTAATATGGAGTTGAATTATAAAAGGTAGGTGGTACTTAATTGTATTTATCTGTTTGCTTCCAAATCAGTATTAGCAAAAGCTAATTTGTTGGGGTACTTTAATGTTAATTTAACGGGGGGGGTGTAAATTATTTTTAATGTTGGTTTGTTTTTTGTTTTGGTTTTGTTTTGGTTTGGGTTTGGGTTGGTTTTTTTTTTTTTCCAAAATTGTAGAGTCACAGAATGGTTAGGGTTGGAAAGGACCTTAAGATCATCTAGTTCCAACCCCCCCTGCCATGGGCAGGGACACCACACACTAGACCACGTCGCCCAAGGCTCTGTCCAACCTGGCCTTGAACACTGCCAGGGGTGGAGCATTTACCACTTCTTTGGGCAACCTGTTCCAGTGCCTCACCACCCTCACCATAAAGAACTACTTCCTTATATCTAACCTGAACTTCCCTTGTTTAAGTTTGGACCCGTTACCCGTTGTCCTGTCACTATAGTCCCTGATGAAGAGTCCCTCTTTGGCATCCTTATAGGCCCCCTTCAGATACTGGAAGGCTGCTATAAGGTCTCCACGCAGACTTCTCCAGGCCAAACAGCCCCAGCTTTCTCAGCCTGTCTTCATACAGGAGATGCTCCAGCCCCCTTATCATCCTCGTGGCCCTTCTGTGGACTTGCTCCAACAGCTCCATGTCCTTTTTATGTTGAGGACACCAGAACTGCACATACTACTCTAAGTGAGGTCTCGCAAGAGCAGAGGGGCAGGATCATTTCCTTTGACCTGCTGGTCACGCTTCTTTTGATGCAGCCCAGCATACGGTTGGTTTCTGGGCTGCAAGCGCACACCACGGGCTCATGTTCAGTTTCTCGTCGACCAACACCCCCAAGTCCTTCTGTGCAGGGCTGCTCTGAATCACTTCTCTGCCCAACCTGTAGCTGTGCCTGGAGTGTTGTGTGCAGTTCTGGTGTCCTCAACATAAAAAGGACATGGAGCTGTTAGAGCAAGTCCAGAGAAGGGCCGTGAGGATGATCAGGGGGCTGGAGCACCTCCCATATGAAGACAGGCTGAGAAAGTTGGGGCTGTTTGGCCTGGAGAAGAGAAGCTGCGTGAAGACCTCATAGCAGCCTTCCAGTATTTGAAGGGGGCCTACAAGGATGCTGGGGAGGGACTCTTTGTTAGGGAGTGTAGTGGTAGGACAAGGGGTAATGGGTTCAAACTTAAACAGGCGAAGTTTAGATTAGATATAAGGAGGAAGTTCTTTGTGGTGAGGGTGATGAGGCACAGGAATGGGTTGCCCAAGGAAGTTGTGAATGCTCCATCCCTGGCGGTGTTCAAGGCCAGGTTGGACAGAGCCTTGGACGACGTGGTCTAGTGTGAGGTGTCCCTGCCCATGGCAGGGGGGTTGGACCTAGATGATCTTAAGGTCCTTTCCAACCCTAACTATTCTATGATTCTATGATTGCCCTGACCCAGGTGTAGGACCTTGCACTTGGCTTAGTTGAACTTCATGAGGTTGGCATTGGCCCACCTCTCAAAGATGTCAGGGTCCCTCTGGATGGCATCTCTTCCCTCCAGCATATCAACTGAACCACACAGCTTAGTGTCATCAGCAAACTTGCTGAGGGTGCACTCAATCCTGCCATCCATGTCGCTAACAAAGATGTTGAACAGGATTCGTCCCAACACCAACCCCTGAGGGACACCACTTGTTACCAGTCTCCAACTGGACATTGAACTGTTGACCACAACTCTTTGATTGTGACCATCCATCCAATTCTTTATCCACTGGGTGGTCCATTCATCAAATTGATGTTCCTTCAGTTTAGAGACAAGGATGTCGTGTGGGACAGTGTCAAACGCTTTGCACAAGTCCAGGTAGGCGACATCAACTGCTTTGCCCCTGTCCATCAGTTCTGTAGCCCCATCATAGAAGGCCACCAAATTAGTCAGACAGGATTTCCCCTTAGTGAAGCCATGTTGACTTCACTACAACCACCTCGTTGTTCTTCATGTGCCTTAGCATGGTTTCCAGGAGAATCTGCTCCATCATGCTGCCAGGCACAGAGGTGAGACTGACTGGTCTGTAGTTTCCTGGTCTTCCATTTTCCCCTTCTGGAAAATGGGGGTTACATTTCCCTTTTCCCAGTCATCGCAAACTTCACCTGGATGCCATGATTTTCCAAATATTGCTGTTTGGGTTTCTCTCTTTAATTGTCCACAGCTTTTTTCCTTAGTTTTCATTATATTTTACCTCAGGTTTTGTGAAAGCTAAGTTCGTATATAAAGAAGTGTTTTGTTTTATTTTTCTGAAAGTGCTAAAAGTCCTTTCTTAGCCAATGGTTAGGATTTGGCTCTTCTGATCTCCGCCTGATGGTGCACAGATGGGAGGGTGTATGTCTTCACGCTCAAAATAGCCTTCCCTTAAAGATGGGCCTGCTGGCAGCTGTCCTGTCAGACTGACAGGTTAGCAGGCTACCTACAACTTCTGCCTTTCATTTAAGAGTCTGGGGAGGGGAGAAAGAGAGTGTGTTCCCTCTCACGCAGGGAGGTTTTTGCAAACTTCTGTGAAGATGGCTTTTCCCGTTGTACTGTGTTGAGGCTGAGGAGCAGATGGCAGTTCACATCTGCTTTTTGGGGGAGGAAACGGTCCGTTTCCTGGGGATGCTATAAAAACATAGTTATTAATCCTATATTAAAAATAACCTCCTCTTCTTAGAGGTTACTGCAATGCCAGTGTAGAATGCGCTGCTGTTGTGTCAACACTTCTGAAACAGTGACATTAATCACAGCTATAGCTTATGTATGTATATGCAGAAGTCTCTTTGGCTAAGGGCAGAAGGAATAAAAATGTGAATAATGTGCTTTAATCTTTGAATTTCTGTTTTATTTTAGTAATGAAAGTACTGGTCATCTTTTAGACTGCCATTCTGGCTCTGAATATTTAATACAGCATTTGTCAGAATATCTGAGAGAAATGCACATGCATAAATGCAGAAAAGGTACTTCAGAAGAGTATCATTCACCGCTGATTCCTTTTCCATAGTCTCAAAAGTTCAGACAAGTCCTAGTTTGTGTAGCATTGAGTGTGTAGAAGTATGGACTACAAGTGCAAGTTTTCACTATAATGACAATCTAGCTAAAGATCTCCAAAGTACTCAATTTGAAGCCTGACAGTTCTACTAGTTATAAATTTTAACCACAGAACCTAATACTGGATCTACTCCAGTAGAAAACTCTGATTTTTCTTTGATACACAAGCTATTCCACTGACTTCAGATTGATTTCTTCATTAGAACATTTGATCAATTTTTCTAATTACTGTTTCCAGCAGCCACATACCACTGGTATGTTCATTGCAATCTTATAGAAAAACTGTCATTAATGAAAAACAGGGTCTTATAATTTTCAGATGGAGACAAAAAGTTAGATAATCTCTGAAGTCACTTGCTGTTTCAATCCATTAGTAAAGTGTTTTGTTTCCAACGTGCTTGCTGTAGCCAAATTAGTTCTCGCAATATAGTGTGATGCTCATGCAATGTTTTTATAAGCAGTTAGGATGTTCACATAAAGTGTAAATCAAAATTACAGCAGACTATTGCAAGATCATGTTGTCTTAACAGGAAAAGAAGTCGCCCAGGAGCTCCCATCTCAGTGGAAGGCTACGATCAGCAATTTAAAAAAAAAAACAGAACTTTTGTTTTGAACCTTTCTGCATTATCAGCTGTGAACAGTAACAAACTAAAAGGCAAGCACATCCCTGTTCTAAGGGGTCAGTCAGTTTCAAGGGGTTATAAATACACAGATGCTCTAACAAGGACGTGGGTTCGTTATTTCATGCTGGCAATGTAAAGTTCAGCGAGTGACAAAGCCAAAGTTGTTGTTTTAAAAATCTGTTGCCAAGCAGTAGGTTTTCTCCTAGCAACAAGTGTTTTGCAGCAGGGGAAGCAACTGGATACCTCAGGGGGTATGTTGGCATTGGGGGAAGGGTAAAGAAATAGCAAACTGGGGCTGGGAGCTTGCTTCAGCAGTGACACAGGGCACACCGTTCCCTTTCAGGCTGTGCTGGGAGTGAGGGAGGCAAGTGGGGAGACAGGCAGGAAGGGACATGTAGAGCAGACAGTGGTTTGGGACGGGCACTGAACAAAAGCGTTGGCTGCAGATGCTGGTTCGTATTTGTTCATCACAGAATCACAGACTTGTTAGGGTTGGAAGGAACCTCTGAAGATCATCTAGCCCAACCCTCTGCCAAGGCCACCACCTATCAGTTGCTTTGGTTTGGTTTAGTGAGTGATCAGCTGTAGTATTATTAGCTGGTTGTCCTCCTTTAAAAAAATCCATACTGAGCTGCTAGGAAGTTTTATTTTGAGCATATTTGGAGAAACACACTTTCTATGATTCAAAAGAATTGCATTATTAGAGAAAGCAAAATAAGTCATTTTGTGTTCTGCATTTTGGAAACAAGTTATATACATACAGTTTCTCTTTCAATTAAAAAAAAGTATGCATTTATTTCTTTTACAGAAAATTATCTTTACTTGTAAGTGTTAGTGGTCAATCCAGTTGGTTTTAAACCTTATAATATGAACAACCTTCAAAATCCTTGCGTTAAAATGCAGCTGTGTCTGTCATTGCAGACATAGAATTGTGTTTATTCATCATTTTTTGACAGAATGGCTTATTTTGAACTGATACACCATGTCACAATTTTTTCTCACTTGCAGAAAATAGTTACTTACAATGACTAAACGTGGAACTGTTCTTGCTATATGCCTTTGAAAGAAGGAGTTAATAAATGATTTATTGTGCAAAGTCATACTTCCATTAGAGGGACATGTTTCAACACAAATTCATCAGCTAAAACAAAAATAGGAAAGCATAGCATAAAAATAATGTGCTACTTCACTTTACGTAAGTGTAAAATATTGATTATAGAATACATTTAAAATACGTATTTTTGTCACAGAGGATGTTAAGTATCAGCTGCAGAATTTTACTTATTTTTCCATACATCATGATAAATTCTTATTTTGCCTTGCTAACACTTCTATTTCATTATTATAGCATAACAGTGTCATGTCTCTGGTAAGCCTTCAAGTTTGATAGATTTTCTTGAAAATAGCAACCACCTTAACACATGCAAAATAGGCTGAAAAAGCAGTATGTAACAAGGGGCAGTTTTGAGATGCTAAAATTACAGTGCCTATGGATTTGCAATGCATACATTGCATATTAAGTTTTGTAACTGGTTATGGTCATAATCCTTGATTTTCAAGTTTTTTAGATAAGATGGCATGTTTCTATCATGTCCTTCTGCATATTGCAGTTGAAAGTTGATTCTCTTTTAGGCAGGTTGGGACTTATTTAAAAAAAAAAAAGAAACTGAGGAAATAACTAGGGAGTTGGAGGTAGTGAGTTCTTTAGGCCTTTTTATTGTAACTTAAAAAAAAATCAGTATTCTCCACATCTCTATAGCTCTATATCCAATTATACATTTGCAGCTGCTAACTTATTTGGCTTCAGCAGATCATCAGTGAACCAGGCAAGTAGTGTTTCCACTGTTGTTCTGTCTCCCTGCTCTCATCGTTAAAAGCAAAATCAGTCCATTTTTTATTTTCATATGCTTATAATGTTTTCTTATAGCTCTTGTTTTTGAAAGGGAAACTTTTAGCTCTGGTATATTTTTTAGCTAAAAAAGGTCTGCATCATACAAATTCAGAAGCTCTACAGCAAACCAGTCATGTAGTAGACCTATTGGGAAAAAATTAGTATTAGTATCTCAAATATCAAATCTCCGTTGCTGAGTCTTTTGCAGATCAACAGGCTGCAATTTTTAAACTCAGTGAGCGTCTCTGACACTTTTTTGCATGTTAGGTCAGCCACATTCCTTCTTCTTATACTCTCCACTTCTCCCAGTTGCCAGTTTCCTTCTTTGCAGAGTTATGAGAGTTCAGTGCTGAGAGCTCGGCATCTGAAGAAGGTGAAAGTGCAAATGCAGTCATGGTCAAAGTTCCCATTATATTTTTTCCACTTTGAAATATATTTCATTGGTTTTGAGAATATCTCCCACCTATAGTCTATATATTTCTTAGAGAAAATGAAATTATTCCTCTTGGAATCAAATGAATAAAGGTAAAAATCTCAAGTGGTGCTTCTCTTGAGATTGAGAACTGTTTATTTTTTAGGAGGGGTTGCAGAATATTCAGACAGTTAAACCTTAAGAAAACCATCCCATGAGCAGAAGTTTTTTAGTCACATTGAAGAAACTATAGGGGTCTTTGTAGTGCTACCTTTTTTCTTTTTTTTTGGCGGCTGCAGATCTTGTTTAGCACAATAAAGCTCTGGTTTGGTGAGACACACAATTGGGTGACAAGTGTGGCTTTAATTTTTTAAAAGTTCATTCCATGGAAAAAAATTTGAATGTTAACTTCTCATTTGTCCAAAAGCAACTAAAAAAAAAAGGTGACCTTACTGGACTCCTCTAAATGGTGAGTTTTTATCATGCTTTCAAAATCAGAAATCAGTTATTTAAGTAGTTTTCCATTTCTGTCCCATGTTTATTTTTCTAGATGTGTGTTTTCCATTGACTTTTTGGTTAATCATTATGACAGGTTAATTTGAAAAGAGAGAAAGCGTGTTTCAGAAAAGATATCTTTGCAGCGAAGGCTATGCCATATGCTTATTTAAGCATTTGTGGCTTCATACAATTGCTTATTGTATCATGTTGTTCAGATTCTGAGAGATTATATTTTATTAATAAATAATGATGCATTTGCTAACTGAGGGTTTTTGGAGACTATGTAAAGCTACATTTGGAAATTAGGATTCACTTGAATGTTTTCCTTTTTAAAAATGCTTACCTGTAGCTAATGAAAAATGACTTTAGCATGTTGAAGGGAAAAGTAACTATGCCAAAATATAATTTTGACATGTCCAATACATAGCAAAATATAATTCTGGCTTATTGAAGAAGGTATTAATTGTAATTATTGGTTTTATTGTGCCATCAACATAGATCAAATTTTAAGAATATCTTGTTTATCTAGGATACAGATAGATATGTAATGGCATATTGAAAGTTACCTAGGTGGAGTAAGGATTTAGGTCCTCTTGAAGTGAATTCTGATTAAACATCGTATCTTAATGCGTTTGAAAATTCCATTATGCATCTCTCTGTGCCCAAAAGACTTTGAATATGGTAAGGGGTTGGTTTGTTTGCTTTTTAAAAAAAGGCCTTGTGGATTTGAAGATTTCCAAATCCATTAATTTTGTTATGCTAGTTTTCTTCTTTCAGAAATAAGCTGCATACCTACCATAATTTTGCTTTTTAATCTTTTTATTCATTAGTCGGACATTCCTCTGCACCTGTTTCTTCAGTGTAACCCGAGGAATCAAGAGAAAGTTGTTCTTGCAACAGAAGCATCAAGTAGTAATATTATATAGGCATGAAAAATATGATCACTCTCCTCTCAATTCAGTTGAGGGAGAACTTGGTATTGGAACAGGAGTAGTGGAAGCTCCCTGGACCCTTTGGACAAATCTTTTTCTCATAACCATCAAAGCATTCAAGCTTTTCCTGTAGGACTTGGTCTTAACACTGTTTTGTGCCCTGCTAGGCTGTGCCAAAATCTCTCTGCTCCAATTGCCAGGAATGTTTTCACCTTTTTTTTTTGTAAACTTACTCACAGCCAATTTATACACATGTATTCTTGTGCCAACATTATTCTCTAACTAAAATAGGTTTTCTCTATTCTGTCTCTCTACTGTTTTTATAGCAAGTAACTTCATCTCCTCTCAGTTTTTGATTTGCCAGGTTAAACAAACTAAGCCTGTTAGTCTCCTGTTGTAAATTAAGATTTTTTTATTGATCATGTCAATAGTAATTTTCTGTTCCAGTTTGAATGACCTGTGTTGAATAGAGGAGACTATACAAGGTGTCAGAGGAGGCCCTGCTGGAGCTGTGTACAGCACAGCTGCTAAAGTCTCTGTTGTCTTTCTCCCTGTTGGAAACTTCTGATGTCACTTGACTTTTCCTGTTTCACACTGACGCATTTTCACACTGTCATCCTGTGGTTGCCTGATATACCCAGGTCTTTGTCCCAGGCTGCTTGGTGGACAGGCTTCTACCGTGCTGCAGAACAGTATCATTGTGATATTTTCCA
This sequence comes from Strigops habroptila, assembly GCF_004027225.2. NCBI lineage: Eukaryota > Metazoa > Chordata > Aves > Psittaciformes > Psittacidae > Strigops > Strigops habroptila. The sequence continues at coordinate 29,219,751 of NC_046358.1, forward strand.
CTTTGTTTTGCTGCTTTCTGCCATATTTCTGTTTTCCTAGTTCTCATGATCAGCCTGTTGCTTTCTATATTGTATCCTCTTTTTGTTTTCCAATTTTATCATTACTCTCATAATTGTTGTGATGTGTTATTAATTTAAACACTAAACATGATTAGTCCCAAGACAGTATCCAAAATATAGAAGATATAATCCCTATTCCTTAACTCATGCAAGCTAACTACAAATGAAGGTTATTCAGCCAAATGTTTTGGATGGTACAATAAGATATATCTGTCTATTCAGACTCAATAGCTGTTTTTCTGGGCTGTATTTGTGTAGGTACCTAGGAGATATTGAGTAATAAATAACAAATTACTTCTGTTTTGACAACAGTGCCAAGGGCTTTCAGTCAGGGGTTGGGCCCTGCTTGGCTTATTGCATTATAAAAATAATCCTTGGGCAGATGCTTTGGCAAAATAAGCAAAGAATAGCAGTTTGTGTGTGGGGCAATATAAAATTAAGTGTAAGGGTGATGATTGAGCAAGGAGGCATGTAAAATCATTGCCCAACTGCAGGGAGACGTGACTCCAGACTGGATGAGGAAAGAATCATCAAGACCTTGAAAATAACCTGTGGCAGAGAAGAAAGTTGGAAGCACTTTCACCCTCTTTTTATTAATTCCTAGAGGGTTTTGTTCTGTTCTGATGTGAAGCTTATGTAGAACCTTGTTTGTAGTGACTACAGTACCTCCCTGTCACAGGCAGCACACAGGAATACTCTTTTTTTGAGAAAGCCAGCCACTGTAGGCTCTCAAAATTGAAAAGTCCCTGTTACTCGCAGCTGAACCGTGGCTATGGCCTGGTTACCATAAAGGGCTATTGACCTTTCCTTGAGCAGAAAGCATCTGAACTCCACAAATCTGTGAGTACTGTTGATTATGCAAAGTGACTGATATAAATATCAGTGAGTCAGAGAGATGAAGCACTGCTTTCACTTCTTGCGATGATGGCACAAAAAAGTCTCTTCAGAGATTCCCTTAACTTTCTGCCTGTGCCGCTTTTGATTAGAGCTTTCTACTGGAGCTTTTTGAGTTATAAAATCAACCTCTGCAATGTAGAACTGGCTAAAAGAAAAATAAGGTTTGCTGAGAGAGTTCATAACAGAAAGACATCCTGAACAGACTGAATCTGGAAGTCGTAACACATTTAGGGGAAATCAGTGCTTTGCCAAAAAAACCCCAAAACTAAAACTACTCCAAAAGAACCCCAAAATTCTCAGCAAACCAAACACATGGTAAAGTAAGAAACAAAACTTGTACCGTGCTGCAAAATGAAGAGGCCAATACACCTTAGAGGCTTTTATAACTGTTAGAACCAAATGGCATAAATTTATTGGTCTTCATGTGAAAGAACTACTGAAGGAGATGCAATAGCAGGAAAGATCCTGCTTTCTTCTAGCAGGATGCCATCAGTTGTCTTAAACACCTTTGTCAAGTACTGTGGCGTTTTAAAAATGTACAAAGAACAAATAGATTGTCTTAGATTTTTGTAATTCCTTAGGAATTTACTGTTTTCATCGTCATTTGTAGCGTGGGTATTTTCCTACTAACATTTCTTATTATTTACTCGAATGATTATAAAGCAGTTTTCCTAATTGCTTCAGGTTCTAAAATACCTATTTTTTTTTTCTTTTAAAGTTTGCTTGCCTGTTTACAAGAAGGATATGCGGAAAAGGCATTCCCTTTAGGTTTTAAACTAACATGCCAAGTCTGAAGGTGTGAGCCATATGTCACTTAAGTACCCCTCTGTGTTTCTGCAGAGTTGATGTGTTGTTCAAGCCCATATCCAGCCATAAGGCAAGACACCTAACATTATTCTGCAGATAAATGTTGTCTGTACATCTGCTGCTAAATAGGTGAACACCAGAACTGGTAGCTTCGAGATTTTGTTTCCAGTTAGGAAGCAAAGGAAAATACGCAGTGAAGGACTAGGATAATTTGTATTTATTTCTGGGAAATCTCAGAGGAGTTTTGTTTGGGAAGGGGATGGAGTGTAAAGATTTTTTCTTTTATGTTTTGTTTTTTAGTGGTTTTTTTTTTGGTTTTGTTTTTCCTGAAGGGTCTAGTACAGAGAGCAAGTATATGCTGACAGCTGGTAAACCAGAGGTCAATTTTCTTGAATGGGTGATGGTGTGAGGTCACCGAAGGATGTTGCTGTTCAATAGGCATGCTTGCTCCTTCTCCCTGTGATCTGTAGTGTAATGCTTAATAGAGCAGAGTCATGCAAGGACTGCAAACAATTCGAAATGTTCTATGTCTCAGAATTTTAATGAAGTCATCCAGAAAGGAAATCTACAAGCTAGACACTCAAAATACATGACATCTGACCACCATTCTGAGAGAGTTAATGAATCAGAGGGTATTATGGCTTCTTTCTCTAGATTGCTTGTTTGAACTCAGCCCACAGCTAAAGTGGTCCAATATCACTGTCCTTTTGATGCTCTGCATGAAACGAGTTTCAGTTTTCTCTCCATTGGTTTTTGGGAAGCAAAGCTCATTGCCCTAGTGCTGCTATCCAAGGCAGGAGTCTTCATACCATCCAAACCTGATACACCAGTGAAAGACTGACTTTTGGGAGATTCTCGCCCTAAAAAGCTGTGCCCTCAAAACATGAGGGTACAGGATGGGACCTGATTCCTTCTGCAAGAGTGATTCCTTCACTAGTGCTAAATGGCTTATATTCTTAGAAAAATGTAACAGCAAATAAACAGCTAGTATTTGCTCTCTAGTTCTATCACCCGGAAAATCTCAGCTGCACTTTTTTCTGTACAGAATAGGGCAGATGTGACATCACGTGTTTCCATTTCCATCAACAAGCTTATGTCTGCAAAATTTGGTTGTTTCCTTTAATCTTGAAAAGAACAGCTTGTATCTTTAGCAAGCGGGGAAAATAGACTGGTATATTTGGAGAAAAAAAAGTAGTACTAGTATTCAAAGAACTCACATGTTTAATTAGTATAAAATATACAAATGCACACAGGAAAAAAAGGAAGATTTTTGAAAATTAATTGGAGAATCTTGTCTCAAAAATTAAGAACATTTTAATTTTACTAAGGTTATGTGCATGCAGCCACACCACCTTTATATATTCCACTTCTTTGCTTCATTTTTTGTGGTTTCATATCTGATACCTACTAGTCACTGACAATCACTTTCCTGCAGGGAAAAATCACTTACCCTGAAAATTACCTGATTTTGGGATTGGAAGTACTGTTAACTTGCTCTGGAAATGCTGACTCACTTGACAGCTCAAAAAAAAAACCAGAACCAGAAAAGCCCTTATGTGAGAACATCTACTAGGCTGATAGAAATTAGCCTTCATTGCATTTATTTATTTACTTGCCAATACTGTACAGTGCTCCTTACATTGTTCTTCAGAGTGTGGTCTGCTCTGTTTCTCTAGGATGGAGTAGGAGTCTGGAGGATGGAGTTAGCAGTCTGTCCATGCTGAGAGTCAGCCTGGTGGGCGGAATTCCAGAAATATGTGGTGAATAATTCAGGGGTTGCATAGAATTTCAGTACTTTCTAATCGTCGGCGCTTAGGTTGATAAGGATTTGAGGGACAGGAGAGAAATGGTCCAAGGAGTGGGGGCTGGGAGGGAATCTGTAAGCATGTAATCAGAACTCTCTGGAAAACAAAGATTTGTGGTCCATAAGCATTTTGCAATATAGAATCACAAGGTAAAAATGCATAACATCATTAAGACTATTATAATCCTGGAATAAAGCTTTCTTACTGGGTCATTCCACGACTTTTCTGGCATAGAAACATAGCTGAAGATGCTGGATGGAGATTTCCACTGCCTCATTCAGCCCATATCCTAGTGGGTTTGGACATCCTCTTGGATCGTGTGGTGTTGAATTGGATCGCATCCCACAGAGGAAGACAAAGAATCTGTGTCTAGGAAGCTCCTTAGGAAGTTATCTGCCTGCCGGACCTTTATACACTGCTGGTGCAGTATTAGTCCCAGCACATTTCCTGTTCTGAAGGTTGAATCAAATACCATGGGTGTTGCCCATTGGACTGAACTTGGTTCTGTTACTGCCATCCATGAGAGCTAATGGTGCCATGTGTGCAATCTCAGATGTTATAAGACATGAGCTGGGTGCTGAGATACGCAGGCAGGACACGAACACTTCAGGGCACACACTTTATTAGGCCTTCCAACATGGGAAGCTCAGGTACTTACTGATTTTTGGTGGTTGGGTGGGTTTTTGTTGTTCAACTCAGGTTTTTTGTATTTTAGTGTCTTTGTTTCCTGTGCAAAGCCACTTGACTCCCTGTTGGCGTGCAGTAGCCTGCTTCAGTCCTCCTTCAGATTGTTTAATAAAGACTAATGAGAAAAAATTGTTATATAGTCTATAACACTTTGAACCCAACAGCTACCTACACTTTTTTATGTTGTGACATACCATTTGAGCTTCTGAAAACTCTTAGTGGCCAATCTCAACCATTTTTCCTTTGCTTTCTTGCAGGCTCTGATACTTCACCAGCTTGGGCGCTATAGCTTGGCAGAGAAGATTCTCAGAGATGCCGTCCAGGTGAACTCCACAGCCCATGAGGTCTGGAATGGCCTGGGAGAGGTGCTGCAGGCTCAAGGCAATGATGATGCCGCAACCGAATGCTTCCTGACGGCACTGGAGCTTGAAGCTAGCAGTCCCGTGGTCCCTTTTACCATTATTCCCAGAGTCCTTTGAGAGGGCATCTTGATCAACCGATTTTGGTCTGACTTCTGGGTGAGGAAACTCAGTGTATCAAGCTGCCTGGTAACTGGTTAGTTTGAAAAACTTTAGAGCTACAGGTAACAAACTCCAGTCTTTTGCGGGAAAGTGGCCAAAACAGTGACATGATGCAATATATTAATGTTAGACTGAGAGAATAAAATGACTAGCCAGAACCAAATCACTCATATCACCTATGTTTTTGCCCTGGTAGTTTTAAAAAATCGTTATATTGTTCATGGATGATGTGCCATATTTCGTTAGTGATACATGAGTGTTACATAAAATTATAATGGAATCAACTACCAAATGTAGAATAAGTTAAAATTCAGCGGCAGAGCAGACTATTTTTAACAAGGCTGTTAATAAAGCTGTTCTCTTCCTGCCTCTCAACCTCTTTTGGCCCAAAGTCAAAATATGAAATTTCTGTTTCCATCTCTATTTTAGTCCAGGCCAGCAGATCAGTTGAGTTCTTGTTTTCAGTTGTTAATAACTGTGATGTGTGGCTAATTGTTATCTCTATTTAGAGCAAAGGCTGAGTACAAAAATATTTATATTTTACCAATGTATGCCTGTTACAAAAAATATATTAGTTATTTAAGTTTAACTTTTTTATGTGAATTCAGAGTTTATTTATCAATGGAAATATGTAAAAAGAAGCCTCAAATGGAATATTTACCGACATTCCTTATACATGACCCACACTTGGCTAAATGGGAAGATTATGTTAATAATAAAAGGATTTTTAAATTGAATGTTTCCTGTGTCCTGGTTAAGAACCCAGGAGGAAATAAATTGCTTGTGAACACATTTTTATGATGTGGGGCCTGTGGCTGGCTGGCCTCAAACATGAATGACACCAGAATGAAATGCCCTGAGGCCAGTCTAAAGAAAAGAAGCTGCTATATTCTTTGCCAATGGTATTGTTATCTTAGATTTCAGGTTTCCTTCAATCTTCACTTCTCCTTTTTCATTCCTTCCACTCCAGCTCTCAATGAAGCCAGATTACTCGGCCTCTACACAATACATGGTCATTTACATATACCTTGGTAGTGCTTAGGAAGAGCATATTAAATATTTACAGACTATTCTTCACGTTTTCTTCACCTGTCTTCATAGTTCTTCCTCAACATCTTCTGCACTTTATGTCCCTTGAGGGAAGAGTTGGCTGGTAACAGATTATAGCCATATCAGTAGTAATAGGACCAAATGTTTAGTAGACAGATATTTCCCAGGGTTACTCTGGAATGCATGGAAAAGAGTGATTCGTTGCAATGAATACTCTGGATGCGTAAGCAACAGTAGTCTAGTGTCTGCTCATTTACAATGCTGGGCTCATATGGAGCCTGGGAAGAGTTTGCCAGTAGACTGGGTGCTCCTTGGTATTTGTCTGATTTGTCACAAGAAGGTTTAAAGTGCTTAGCACAAGGTAACGGATGATTCAGAAAAATGACAGCAAATGCTTTTCTTTGTCACTTACCAGAGAGCTTACTCACCTCAAATGCATGGACAATCCTCACTGTGTGCTCCAGTGGGCACCTTCAAATGACAGAAGACGTAAACTTGAGGGAGCTCTCCAGTTTTGCCGCTCGTTTTTCCCCCTGGCATTTCATGTGCCTGTTAGGCTGAGGATACTTTCAAATTGTATCTGCTTACTGCTTGGCCCATATGTTCTCTGTAAAATGGACCAAACCCCTGTAATAGGTAATGTTTTCAAATCTATTTAAAAGCCAGTAGAAATTGTGTCATCTTGCTCACTGTGAAGACATCAAAGTTTTCCTTCCCCTTCTAAAGCCCCTGTTGTGCATGTTTTCTTCCTACTGTCCTTGGCTTCTCCCCCACCTCAACTGTTCTCTCTTTTCTAGTCCCAGGTCATACATAAATGAGCAGCACTTGCTGTCTTTCAGCACCAACTATATGATACCTGGTGTACCACAAGATACTGCAAACCCTTTATTTGTTTAATTCACTTCCTCCCAAGACTTTCTGCTGTCCCAGTTCAGTTACGCAATTTTGTAACACATTTCCCAGGCATACTCTTTCACCATATTTATACACCTTTTATTATAATAGCAAACCTGTTCTAACAAGGCGGTTTGCACCTAGATCTGAGGCTGGTGTTTTCTCAGGAGAGCTTCAGACAAAAGTAGAGAATAGGAGAATTCTGTAGCAGAATTTAGCTTTGGTTCGTCTCATTTCTTCGAAAGTTCTGGCCTCTTTAGGTAAACTCCCAAAGTGGAAAGGTTGGTAATCTAACTGTGTCTTGTCTTTTATTAGTGGAGAAGTGTCATTGCTGTTGTGCGTAACAGGTAAACCTGAATATCTGTTTCCTTTTTCTTACACTGGAATCAGTTTCCCTGTAAATCCACAAGCTTCTTCCTCTTGGGAATAGCCTCAGCTACCTCTTTTTAAAAATGGGTTATCGTTATAAGACCCTACATTTAGGAATTTTCAGGCAGAAGTGGAAATCCTTGCAACATATGAACTAAACAGCAACACTTATTTAAACACAGTTTTCAACTTTTAAAAAAACAGAAAAAAGCTACTAGGTTTTACAGCTATATTTTTTCTTTGTTTTTAAATTGAGTAAGAAGGCCAACAATATTTACGTCTGTTTTAGCTGATACACAGGAAGTTCTGCCTTTTGCAATCTGCTGTCAGATCACTCTGGTATCTCAGTCACAGGAGTGAAGCAAGCAATGACACTGTGAATAGCCTGTCCCTGGGAAGCATTCTCCTTAGTGCCAGTGGGTCAGTGTCATCTGCGTGAGGGTTGCTCCTGGACTTTGTGGCTGACCAAATCTCTATGTGGATACACAGATCTATGTGTGCTCTTGCTGCCCCAGCCTGACTCAGAAATAGTAGCTCTTCAGATGAATAGTGAGATAAATGAGGGGCTGATCTCTTGCTCCCTTGCCCCCAGGGTTTTGCTAAGCTTTGGGTAGAAGCCTAGTAATGGCTTCAGGTAGTTCTTTTATCTGATTTACTGTGCAAGTAGAAACAATGACATGCAAAAAAGAAGACAGAACTTCCGCTCCATGCAGCAGCCTGTACTGCACCAGTTTAAAATGGTTATGAAGTTGCATTGCCAAGCACTCTATCACTGTAATGACAAGTCGCACAAGCTTGAGATCTCCAGCCTTTCAGCAGGAATTGAATGCACTTTTCTCATCCAGAGAGACTAGAATAGCAGGTTTTAGAGACTTGCCTTACTCTGCAGTTTACCTGTGCTACTCAAAATGGTTAATATGTGGTGTATTAAGCACGTGCTACAGTGTAACAACAATCTGCTGCACATGATAAAAGGTCTGACTGTAGTGCTTACAAGAAGAAAACATCATTCAAGTAATTGGTCAAAGTTCATGTCTAATTTTGGTGCAGATGGCCATTTTTACTCCACAAATTCTTTCTCTTTTTGCTTTCATGATTGATAGCAAATCACAGGAACAAGAGAACCAATCCAAGCAGAACTAATCCAACTGTATCTTTGAAAACTATTGTCACTTATATGCATTTTAAACATCAAAGGCTATTTTTAAAAATGCTATGATTTTCCTTGAAAACTCATTTTTTCCTGAATAGACTCTTCTACTCAGGAATGATAGTATAAGCCTGGGTATTCCGGAGTTCCAGATTTACCTCACTAATTCTTTGTTTGTTCAGTTGTCAGTTAAAATGACATTTTTCTTAACTATCAATCTGGCAATCATCCTCTCTGTCCTCTGGCATCAAGTTAGAAACCTCGGATGCTAAAATATGCTTTCAGCAAAGTACACTCCTCCAGTACTTCGTCTATTTAAACTCATCATCTCCAAATTACCTTCCAATTCCCACTGGCGGGCTATGCTGCAATGTGTTGAATTTCCACATGCAGGTATATTATCACAAAAAACTAGCTGGCAATAATCCTACTCGTGGACAATAGGGAAGATAGATAGATAATGAATATTCAGTTTCTGGCCTGTGTGGTTGTCAGCACTGATTATATGAAACTTGATGGGAGTCTGTCATACTTGCAAAGCCAGCAAGTGGGCTTGAGGACATGGGACACTGAAATTAAGCCTAAGGAGAATCACAAAGAAATGCAACACCAAACATTTTGGGGAAGAAGAGTGTATGGTGGGTGGGTGTTGATCTGACTTCATTCTTCCAGTTTGAGGGATGCATGGTCTTGATATGATGGTTTGCCACCACCCTGGTCCCCTGGCCTTTCTAGTTCCCAGTTTAAAGCACTTTGTAGCCCAAGTACCTGGTCTCTCTAATTATTATTTCAAAGATAGAAAACTCTACCTTTTAATTTCTAAATCCTTTGAAAAGGCTCTGTTACATACTCAGTCGTGAGACGGACAAGCACCCAGACACCACTATACTGTCATCGTTAGCAGGATATTTTCAGAATACAATATCTGATGTATGATCTGAATGCAGCCTGTAAAGCATGGCAGGAGCACACAGCAAAGCTCCTGAAGGTAGGAGGGAGAATGCTTTTGCCTTTATAAATGTGCCTTCACTTAGAAAACTTATTTGGAGGAACTGAGTGTAAAAATCTATTTTGGACATTAAAGGGTCAATTGTGTCACTGGTGTGCTGAATTCTTTTCCTTTCTGTCTTTACATGAGACAGGCATCTCTGTAACAGAGAGGTCACCTTTGTCTGCTTCATCCAGGTATAAATCTCTACAGCCTGCCCCCCTCATCTGCACTGGAGTAGCATGACTAGCTCTTGGCTCCCTCTCTGCCTCTAAAATTGCCTCCCCAAAAAAGTGACACTCTTCAGCATGAAATTACTGAAGGCACCCCGTCTATCTGGCTTGAAAAAAAAGAACCAGATGTCAATTAAATAAGATAATGATAATATTTGTTGGTTATTATCACAGTGATGTGGCTTTAAAAAGGTGTGGAGACAGTGCTTTTCTGTTTGTTTCCTTAGCTGAGCGCCTCCTTCTCTGTGAGGACAGTAAAGATGGGGCTCTCTCCCACTGATACAGCTGAGGAGCAAACATCTTACCAGCACGTGTGCCCATGGGCTTGCCACCGAGGAGGAATGGACATGCTTACACTTCTTTTAAGCGTTATTTTTTTTCTGCACACATGCATGCCTGTAACTCACCAGGTTACAGGTCCATTGTACACTTAGGGCAGAAAGTTTTGAGAGGACTCAGAATTCCTCTATGAGTTCACTTCAGCTCCTGTTAAGCTGTCTCCTCTATGAACTGGCTTTGGTTTTCCGATATAAAGTTGATGGTGCCAGAAAAGGAAATGCTGATCCCAATTTTCGCTTGCAATTCATGTCAGATGTATTTCAAATAATTAGCCTTAGACATTACTTAATATTAGTGCAGGTTTTCCCAGGATTGTTGTTTTCCAAACAGCTCCAACTACTAATGTAGGACTGGAGGGGGCAACAGAGGCCATAAAACATAACAACTTGCTTTCCTTTTGACTGCCTTGCAAAAATAGCGCTTTATCTGGAGCAGAACAATCTTCTGATCTTTTTTGTTTGTTTGTTTTTAAGTTTTTTTCCAGAAGGTTTGGGGTTTTTTCTTTCTTCTTTTTAATCTTGCAAGCAAATGTTTAGGGCAACAAACTCCTCCGTGCTGGAATGGGAGCCCTGCAACTTGCAGGGCAGGTCCAACCAATGAAGCATCCAGCAACTGCCTTCACTGACACAGGACCTACATGCTCCCAGACTAAAATCACTTCTTCCCACACATGTGCTTGAGGAGCAAGTCCTGCTTGTGGATCATATTGCCCTGCTTTTGTGGTACTTCCCCACAGTGGTGGCCAGCCTGCAAGAAGCCAGGTTTCTAGGGCAGGTGCTCCTGCCTACCACCCCTGCCTCTCCAGAGAAGAGCTGCATGAAGCAGTAAATCAGAACGCACAATTGCTTCATGATGGGCACTGAGTCAGCCAGCTCTGCCATCTCAGAGATTAAAAATAAAAAAGGGAGTAGGCACAAGCTCCTCTGGCTTATGGAAAGCCCTGGAGAGGCCCACCAGCAGATGCAGACAAACCATTGTATAGCTTCCATCTTCTACTGTCAGAGAACTCTGGCATGTTCTTCATTGTCTCTTTTGCATTAGAGGCTTCACCTGAAGGATCTGCAAGGGTGAGCTTCAGCAACAGAAAGAGCTAATCAAAACATGTGTTGGATGCCAGGTTATGGTGCAACTTACTTCAGCTTATGCCTGATCCAAATCAACGGCAGCTGCTGTTGAACAGGAGACCTTGTCCCTGCTTTGCTCCTGTTATGTCTGGTGAGTGTGAGGCTACAGGGTGAGTCAGACCAGCTCAACATGCTCAGGGTCTTTAGTTTTGGGGTTGTTATTTTACTGCGGAGGAGGCTGTGAAAGTGGGAAGGTGATCTGAGCCCCTTTCAGAACTAGCTAGCAATTAGGTAGGTTGGATTATGCCTATTGAAAACCTGCTATGTTGTTTCCCCTCCCTGTTTTCATCAAAACAAAGGCTCATGTAGGGTGCAGAGGGCAAGTTAGTTTGTCTGGCAGTTCCCAGCTGGGTCTCACCCACGTGTACTTGCAAGGTAGTTTTCCTGTCTTGGCTGCAAAGCACCACACTTGCCCTAAGAAACACAATAGGAAAGAGCATGTTTGGTTTCTGTTCCCAGCTGAGATGCCTTTGCTGTGAATAGTAGCCTGAGGTATTATGCTTCTGATGTCTCTTGTTACATTTAGTTTGAAACAGAGAGGCTGGGTGGGAATAGAGATGCTCAGGAAAGTTAAAATGCAATCATTGCAACTGTGATGCTGATAATCTGTAAGATAAAAATATACTACATGTTTATGTGGATGTTCTTGTTCAGAAATAATGTGGACTTTGCTCACTGTAGCTTACAAATGCAAACGATAATTCATAAGCTAGTGTCTTAACAGTAGCCTAGACACATAGCTCCCAGCCTTGTTAGAATTACAGAGGAAAGCAGGCATAGATCATACAGGTCACAACTGAGAAGACTCAAAACAACTCTCATGGCCAACATACCTCCGCACATATGAGCCTCACCCTGTGATTCTTATCTCAGACCTTGATTCTCCGTTTGTAGTGAATTTGAATAGGAAGTGATGCTATTGCACAACTATTTCCTGTCCTGGCCCCAAAATGGACTTATTTTGTGATTCTTGACCATTATCACCACCAAACATTCAGTGCTGCATATCGTGAGTTACAGTTTTTTAATCATTCTCTCCCCATAGCCCCAAATTAGGCCGATAGTAACATAAGGCTGTGGCACATGATGGACTGGCCATCCCAGCAGTCTAGCCATGCCCATGAGATAGCTCTATCAGTGTCAGCCTTCACAGATATTTCTAACAGGATTTTCTTGGGGTGTGGTACACTGCGGTATTTGGGATGCAGTCTTACCTAGGTTTAGAAACCAAGGGCACCGGTGGATCTTACCCTTGTTTGAAAGAGAAGAGACCTGTGCCAAGCCTTGCCTACACCAGAGGTGCTCTCCAAATGATAATCCTGGTGCACAAAAAGCCCATGCTTTTGTAATGCCCAGAGGTCTAACGGCAACAAGACAGTCTTGTGCTGTGGCTATACGAACACATGGCAAGCAAGGACTTTGCCCAGACAGCCTCACTCTATCTGGAAAGTGAGGCACCAGACGTACTTAACCCACCCAGCAGCTAAATGCTAAAAGGCTCTAGCCAAAGGTGGGAAAATAATACCTTTTCAGAAGTATTCAGTGTCAACTCAAGTCCATTCCCACTAATTTAGTGTGGACAGTCATTAGTCAGCTAACGAGCACTCCTGGGGGCTGCACATGCTCCAGGAATGCTCGGCTTTCCACCATCTTGCAGGAAGTGTGAGTTTGCTTTTTTGTAAGCAGTTCAAAAGCAGACGTAGATTCTGCCTCCTTTATAGTCTACTCCCCACTACGTGTATATCAATACTCTTCTCATGTTCTGATGCTTCAGCCTCCTTTCTGTGCAAAGAGCAATGTGGATCAGCGACAAGCGCTGCCTCCATCCTGCTCTCTGTCCTGAATTTCCTGTTCACTGGGACATGCCGAACAATACACTCCAACGGCTTTTGTGTCCTGATTCCTAGAAGAAAGCATCCTCCAGAGAGCAGCTCGCTCGGCCTGAGACGCTCAGGCAGAGCGGCAGCTGCAGCCTACATGGAGAGGGGGTGGTATAAATAGCGTACAAGAAGAGAGGCAGGAAAAATTACATGGTATGGTGCTACGGCCAGAACTGCAGTATGCCGGTTCAGCTTGGTTCTTAAGCTTTGTTTTGGCCAGCATCAGAGTTACGTTGGATGGTTCTGAAATTGTCCATTTTCCTCATTTGGTAAAATTCAAGTCTTCTGAGTCTTCTGCAGGAATTTTACTGTAGTATCAGTGACTGTGAGTTTTAGAGCTTTATCGTAGTCATTGACTTAAAAAAAAGAAAAAAAGCTTATGTATTCTGCAAGTCAGGGACTCTGCACTTGCCAAGCTTCACTTGCTAGACTGTTGGTGAGTGCCTTACTCTGTACACCATGTAGCCTTTTTGAACCCTATCTTCCTCCTTGCAGGACAGCTAGCTTCAAAAGGGGAGTGCTTTCTCCTTGATTCTCCTCCTCACCCTGCTGATTGACTGCTTTCCTCTATGCTGTGGGAGCCATGAGTCCAAACGTTGCCAGCCTTGATTAGACAAGACCTGGACTATCCTATTGACTGGGTGGAAGCTGTAATTTCTGGGCTGTTGTAGCCTGGCTAGAGGCTTCAGTGGGGCTGACAAAGGCCACTGCAGCCATGCCTGTGAGCTATTGCTGTGCTGGTGTCCCATGTTAGGGACAGTCCCTAACTGTCCCTAACTGTCCCATGTTAGGACACCAGTCCAGGCACATTTGCACACCAAGCTTGACGGGATTGTGGCAAAGCAGTGCTGAAGCTTTAGGGATAGGAATCAGAAATCTAACAGGGCCAACCTGAGCACCTCTGCCTGTATTCAGTGCTCGATTTATGTGACACACAAACTTCCGTACTGATCAGGAGATGTGCAGGAATTTTTAGTGCTTTGAGCCTGCCAGCTCCTGGAAGTGCAGGTTGCTCTCCTGCATGGTCACCAACATTCAATCCTGAATGTAGTTCAGGAGTTCCTGACGCGTTCAGCTGGGTGGCCCACTGGCGCTTGTGTTAACTCCAGATTACATCAGGGGAGATGAGGATTTGTTGGCTAAACCCTAAACATTGGGTGGGGAGTGGAAGTGACACTGACATTCTCAGTCCTCAAATCCACAGGCTGACCTAATTGAGAGGTTTCACAATGCCAGGTATAGCCACTGGTAGCCCTCATCCATCACCCCAGAGAGGAAAAAGCAGCAAATGCTTGGCTGAGGCCTCACCAATGCCCCCAAAAGGAGGTACCTGCTGAGCTTAGCCAACTCACTCAGCACCACCAGCTCCCTGCTCCAGAGCTGGAGGCTGACAAGCTGCTGGAGAGTTGCAATGCACGGGTAGCCACAGCTGGCGATGACTTGTGACTCACATTGCCCTGTACAGATCACTGTGTCAGAGAGATGCACAGCATTCATAATGGAAACTCATGCTGAGGCCATCCCTTAGCAACAAAGCTCTTACAGTACTTTTACTGCTGCAGTGGCTGAAGATTGGACACATCTACCACCTGAACTGCAAAGAAGTGGTGCGTAGCAAAACTGCCCCACGTCATGAACCTGCAGTGAGGCAATGAACCGGGAATACGGATTAATGTGAGCTGGCCCTGCTATTGTGAAAGACTTTCTGGGTGTCACGCCATACGTACACTTACCATTATATGATGTTCTACAAGACACATCTATGTTCTTCTTGGCTGGCATTGCTTGGCTGGCACAGCTTGGCTGCTGGCTGACCCCTGCCTGGAAAAGCGAGCCTGGTAATCTTGAGAAGTGCAGTAACTAGTCAGCACTCTAAAGAAACCAGTGTGACACAGTGAAGCCCTTCAACCTTCTAGATCTGAGGAATGAAATACCCATGAATGAATGTAACCTCAGGCAGGAATAAAAAGTTCAGCTTTTGCCCGGGTCTTAGCTAACAGCCCCAGCATACTGGGTGAAGACCATATTGTGATGGTTCCAGGAACCGTCTTCTGGTAGCTTCTGATGTGCTCAAGTCTGGAGCAGCCTGAAAGAGCGACACTGCAATGATTCCTGTTGTCTCCTCCAGCAAGACTGATAAAGTCTTCACCCATGAGATGCCACCAGCACCTAGATTTATAAATTGACTACATGCTCCAGGTTCATTACTCCAACACCACAGGCCTCAAGCACTTCGTAAAGGTGAAATTATAAGCTAGGAAGCCTGAGTAAATAAAAGCCAAAATCACAAAGATGGTACTTTAACTGTATCAAATATTTCTTGCACATGCATAAACTCCCATTTCACAGCTATTAGCAGAGCACTCAAGCCCTTACCTGCTAAGTACTTTTACTGTTTTCTCAGCTCAAACTAGGAGCTTTATAGGATAAGATGGAAGACACTAGCAACCACCTTTGATCATCTTTGACCACCTTTTTATGTCCATGGACAACTACCTGAGGGAGCTAATGCACAGTAACCAGGCTAAAGTCCCCATGTGCTCGCTGCAGCATGCTGGCTGTGGGAAGAGACTTACTGGTAATCACTGAGCAAGAAACTTACAAGAAGTGCATTTAGCTACCTTCTAGGAGAAAAGCTTAAATTTCATTAGCCCTGTAGGGTACAAGTGTGCCACACCTGGTGAGCTTTAAATTCAACATCATTTCACTAGCTTACTAGTGGAAAGTCTCCCAGAGCAGAGATCAGAGAAATCAGCCCTTCTAATAAATGGAGTTAGATTCAAGAGGCCAGCAAGGGAGCTCCCACACTTGCACAGAGTGTGCCAAGGTGTGTTACCAACAGCCACTCAGCATTTCAAGCAGTTACTGCCAAGCAGCAGACGCTTTCTGCAATGGCTGACATTGAAGGAGGCCCTGAATATGCATGTTGCCCTCTCAGCTAACAGGTGAGTCTCTGATGTAGTGAAATGCAGAACATATGCCAAAGGAGCAAGCCCTCCTGAATATATTAGCATCCACCTGGGGTATGAGCTTGGACGACTCTTGGCTGAGACCAGCTAAGAGACCAGCATGGGGTCATGAGGGCATCTGCACCTCGCTTCCCAAGTCTACAGGAGGCTGGTGAAAGTCAAACCTATATCGCAAGCAGGAAATGCACGAGGGAGCCCTATGGGCCTTGCCCATGTTCAGGTCCTTTGTGGCAGCCTGGGACTTGTTCCTGGCAATTCTCAGTGACCACAGGAAATAAAAGACACCCTCCCCAAGAGGAAAGGAAGTAGGCAGGAAGGCAGGCAGGCAGGCAGGAAGGCAGGGAAGCTGGGTAATGTTTTCCATCAACCTAGTCTGGAAAATACAATTCCTCCTGCGCATCATCAAAAGCCCATGGGTATTAGCAAGCACACTGCTGGGAGCACAACCCAGCCTCTCTGCACGCTGTCACTTGCTGATGCCACACTCCTCTGCATCACTGAAGGACAGGAATAACAGAGAAACAAACTCCCCCATATTCAAGGTCTGCATCAAGGAGCTGAGCAATTCCTGCTTGGCCTCACAGACGACCAACAGAAGCCCCGATGCACAGACTTAAGGTATTTCAAGAGAGTGCAGGCAGGATCAGCAAAGACATATCTGCCTCTTTTTTAGCCCGTAGTCCCTTGAAGTTGGGAATCTGATGCTGAAAGAGACCTTGGGATATCGCATCCCTTTTGTCCATTGTGGGGCAGCACTGCCTTTTCCTTGCAGAAGCAATGCAACAGGCTCCGCAGACCTTCCAAGGAAACAGGCCGTTCCCAGAGATTTGCACCTTCCTTCGCAGAATTTATTGTCCAGGCTACTGCTCAGGTCACAGCCCGGGCCGGGCTTGGTGGGAATGCTCAGTACCAGGGAGAGGAGGAAACTCACTGAATTTTAATCACATTTCAGCTGGCAGTGCCAAGGCTAGAAAAATACTTGTTTGCATGATTAGAAACAAGATATGTTACACACACATAATCTTGTCAGCAATTAGTGCCTGAGCATAGCATACAATGACCTCCTGGCTGAATACAACGCAAATCCCTCAGCTATGACCTTCTGGAGTGACTTTACCTCTAGGACCTGAGCTCACACAAGGGAATGGGGCCTCAGCTGGATTCCTGTTTTGACCAGGAAGAAGAAAATGTATTGGGGAGCTAACAAGCCCTTAGCAGTAAATGCAGCTAAAAGAAAGAAGGAGCCTTTGTGCACCAGGCATCTGTGTTTGGTGAGGCCAGTGTTAGGTCTCCATCGGGAGCAACTCAGTGGGAGTCTGAGCAAAAGTGGTTCAGAGGAAAGCAAAATTGAGTTCCTCTGGTCCGTGTAATAAGGCACAGAGGAGAGACTCGGGGCAGCCACAGCTTGGGCTTAAACCACTGTTCCCCTTTCAGGGTGAGCTGGACCTCAAGTAGAAGTGGGAGCTCAGTGAAAGCTTCAGGGTTGCTCTTTGAGGAGCTCAGATTGCAGCTTGATAAGACCTCAGGTCCTGGGCAATGTTTCGACCTAGCCTACCTGTAACATAGATAAACCCCCAGCGACAAGACTCCTGCTGCCAAATCCCCACCAGATCTATGGGGATCTTTGCCAATGAGAATGCAACCTCCGTCTTATGGGAGGTTTTGAAAATGCACCTATACCACTGCAGCCTAATTCATTAATTTGTGAGCAGTTACACAGCCTGTGACCCCAGCCACAGAACTACGTATATGTTTGGTCTCAGTCCCTCTCTCTGTGTGTCTCTCTTTAACATAGAGAAGCACTTGTTTCAGCTTTAAGGCAACCATCCCAAACCAGCCTCCCTTAACAATGCTGCCTACTTAGGTATCTTTTGCAGCACATCATCTGTCACAAGAAATGCAGTACATTTGGTTTTTTATACTGCAAGAACTGGCAACATCCTCTGCTTCTTGAATCTTCCAAAATAATTTGCATGCATCTCCAGATAATTTGCAGACAAGCTAAAAATAGGAAAAGCCAACCTCTGAGTTTAACTTTTTTGCTTTCAATTTTTTCTTGAATACGTTCCCTATGTTCAGCTGTTGCACTTCCCGTTAGGTCAGGCACTAGACAATAGTTTTCCAAGAGCCTGGAAATGAGAGAAACTCATAAAACTGTTTCACATCCAGCAGCACAGAGTTGCTGGCACTTGCTGAAAGGTCTGCCCTGGAAGTGGCCTGGGTTGTCTCTCTCCTGTCTGCCTTCTTTATATTGATGTTTCTCTTCCAAACATCTTCCCAAGCTGTCTGCTTTTATCTGCTCCCGCTACTTACTGAGCCTCCCCGGTTTTCTCAGGCTGCACATCCCTCACTGTCTTGCTCCCACTCACTGCTGAGATTAATGCTGTGTAATATTCCAGAGCTATCACATTGAAGCTCATCTTGTTCTTTCTCTAAATCAAATTTAAATTAAAATTAAAAAACCCACAATTGAAAGCCTGTATATCTGAGTGGATATGCAGGTCTAGAGCAAGGAGTGGTTGGGAGGGTAATTAAGGGGAGGCCATGTCAGACAAAATGGGTAGTCCTTTTGATGTGAAAAAGGTTCTTCACTTTGTTTAGATGTAGGTATGCAACTTGTATGAGCTAACACTCCCTATCATGTAGTGAAAAGCATGACGAATTAGGAGCATCCAAGTGCTTTGAATTGCCCTCTGCAGGTTTCCTGACCAGGTCAGCAACAAGGCAGGGACTGCACCAGCCCAGAGTCTGAGGGATGTTAGGAGGCGGAGTGAAGGAGCCATGCTGCTTCATGGGCATGCTGTTGGTGATGAGTGATGGGCTCAGTGCAAGTTTGGCTGCAGGATGGTGGTGCTGTGATTCACCCCATCTGGCTGAGAGCCAGTTAGGAAACAGCAAGGAAATCAAATTCTTGCGCTTCTCAGGACACAGGCAGGAGGTGAGCGGGAAACTGGGCAAATCATCCTAGTGAGTTAGCACAGTCAACTGCAGAGTCTCTTGGCCCATCTGCCTAGAGCACTGGCAAGGCCATGTTGGGAGACAGACACCCTGCTCATGTCTGTTCCCAAAGGGGCTGGATCCTTCCTGTGCCCAGCAACTGGACTGAAGGATTTGCCTCCCTCCAGCCCAAGGGCCAGCTCCAGACCACAGCAGCTGCAGCTGCTCCTTTACTATGCATGGATAGAGGAGTCATTTTTTACCGACACTTGCACTTCCCTTTGAAACAGATGTTACTCCTTTGCCTTTCAATGGAATAAATGCCATGAAGCACTACAATGGTAGTTAAAAATGTACTTGCGCGCTACGTCATGGAAGAGTGGGCTAATAAGGTAATGATGACTAACCCAAGTGTTTCAACCCAGGGGAGCTGAGTTCTCTGAGAGAGCAAATAAGGTGGCATGTTGTTACTAAAAGCTCCTACAGCAGCCCAGTTAGGTACATGGCAGATAGACCCCCTGAACCCCAGAGCAAAATGCCAAATTACTTGACACAGAATGATGTTTTCCCCCCTGAGAAGGGCAGTCTCTGTGGGCTGAAGCTGATGAAATCTGTTTTGCTTTATACCTTTTGTGGGCAATGCCTGGCTGGAAAAAGCCTCTCTTCTGTGCCTTTCTGGATAAAGAATAAACCACCTTATTCCTGCGCATGTTGAACTCAGCTACCTACCATTTTCAGTTTGTTGCAATAGACGAGAGCTTCTAAACTCTGGCTGGCATAAAAGTCCAACAGCAATGAGGTCAAAATGGAGAGAAGCATTCTGTACTTTGAAGAGAGTTGGGATATTTGCCAAGATCAAGCATATTTTTTTCTCTAGCCAGTCAAGGGACACAGAAGCTCTTCCAGACGTTGTCCAATTCAGAGCAGTTTGGCCAAAAGCAATATTCGGGAAGAATCCACTCTGGGCTGAATTTGGGTTTTATTTTTAGGCACGTGGTCTGTCCTTCATTGCAAGAAGGAAAATACAATACAACCTATGTCCAGGCATCCGCAAAAATACTGCTTTAAGACATACTGCAGTAAGAGCAACTTCACCACCAATTCTTCAT
Organism: Strigops habroptila; assembly: GCF_004027225.2. Taxonomy (NCBI): domain Eukaryota; kingdom Metazoa; phylum Chordata; class Aves; order Psittaciformes; family Psittacidae; genus Strigops; species Strigops habroptila. Next base: position 29,239,570 of record NC_046358.1, read on the forward strand.
GTTGGAGTACAGCCATGGTGCCTTGACACCAATTTGTATGGTGTCCGAACCATTACAGTTTTTGGAAACATTGATGTCCTGTCAGGCTCACCCCCTGGTACCCTTAGCCCAAACCTGGCTCCTGCAGAAGGTCACTTTTCTGCCATCAGGGCTTCAGTTTAGGGGGCAGCAGCAGCAAGCCATGAGCCTTGCCCTCTGCTGTCATGGTCCGGGTGTCTAGCCTGGCTTTCTCCCTGGCACCTATTACACACTGCAGTCATTTCTGCTGCATGCCTGTGATTAACTTCTCCATAGCAGTGAAAATAAAGAATGGGCTCATAGAAACAGGAGGAGACCAGAAACACGTCTCAGTTTTCTATGTGAAGTCTTCTGGGACGTGTCACATCATCTCAATAAAGTCTTACAAACCCACGGCTCCCTGGTGGCCAGGAGTTTACCCCAATGCAACATCATATTCTGGCATATCCTGTTCCATTTCCACCTGCATGCACAAATGCCATCCTTCTCCTTCCTCCCCTCTGCCCTTAGTGCCCTGTTAAAGGGTCACTAGATCCTGAGCTCATGCCTCTCAGGACACAATTAGGAAAATCATCTGACTGCTGAGAGCGGTGCCTGGCTGCCTAGGGCTGCCCTGGAAGGCCAGCTCAGTGTCATTTGGCAACATAATGAGGTCTCCTCAGAAATGCAGTTTCAAAATAGATTACCTGGGATCACAGATGAGCAGCTCACTGGTCACAAAATCTGCTTAGGGGAAATCTGTCCACAGCAGCAGGAATATTTCCACTTACAACTATGGTAAAACACAGTCTGAGATTTTGTCTTTTACGCCTTTTCTAGATACTAGTTTGCTAATACATATCTGTTTATAGAGTAGACAACATAGGGAACACAAAGTTTTTGTGACCCCCTTGAAGAGCCATCCAGCCGACACATGCACAGTAGCCATTGCCTATGCTTGGTGATGCTCAGTGGCAGCATTCTGCGCCCACTGCTCACAGAGATACTGTGTCCTGTTTGGCAGGTCAGCCACATACATAGAAATGAATGAAAGACTAGGATTCAGAAGAAGGACTACAAGTGTCCCCTGGACCTTTTTCCCATTACATTACATTCCCATTACATCACTGCATTACACCCAATCCTTCAGCATGCAAAAGAGATATAGCTTATCATAATATCATTTTTGCTGAAAAATAAGAATTTCGAGCCTCCTCTTTCATTCCCTAATACATTAACTGTAGGTATAGGCGTTTGCAGACAATAGTAGTCCTTCTACTTTTCTATTGCAAATGCAATAGAATAATACAAAAGTTTAGCTAGGAGGAGAGTTTGACTTCTCCACGTAAAAGCTGTCACAGTGAAAATAAAAATTAATCCAGCAAACAGCACAGATGAACAAACCCACATTGCCTCAGCTGCAGCAGTGTGAGTTGCTGCACTGTGTCAGCACTTGAGCAAGCTGCTGGGAGAAGCCACGGTGAGCCCAGAGGATGCACCACTGCTGTGTGTGCAGCAAGGAGCTACCAACATTTGCCAGTGCCACCCCATTTTCCACAGCTGCCTGTTGTCCACTGTGTGCCTGAGAGGCTGGAGCACCAGCGCCATCAGCCCTCCATGTGTGGGGCTCAGGATGGGAGGCACAAGACCACCCTTAACAAAGTAAGAATGAACATCTGCAGCTGGTATTATCAAAGCTTTCTACTAGCCTTGGATAAATGTGTCCTGCAAGTGCAGGAAATAAGAATCCAGTTTTGTTCCCTCCCCACATCAGGTTAGAGAGCCAGCAGTATTTCAACCTATATAAAAAATTAACATTGTTTTAGATTATTAAAAAATATATGTAAGGTATATAATCACCTGAAATTCCTTATTATTACCTACATACTTCTCGAAGGCACCAGTTTAATCAAGGACTGCAAACAGCTTTGGGAACCCTGGATGAATGGTAACATACAGGGAATTGGGTCTGGCAGCCAGTGTGCAGGTTTCTAAAGCAGCTCTCCCTCCCATTTTTCCACCCTACCTTGACAGGATAGTGCAGGCAGTGGTTTTGTTTCTACTTGGTCAGTTAAGCCCTTTTTCCTTGTTCAGGGTCTCTCCTTAGCCAGACAAGGCATCCAAGCTGTGGAGGCCCTCTCTCTGTTGTCAGAGTGGCAATCACTGCTGGAAACTCCTCTGGCACAGCTCCTGCCCCAACTCCAGTGACACATGTGGAGTCACATCCTCCCTGTGGCTTGCGAGCCAGCACTACCTTCCACTGTACATTATCACCTTGGAGTTTCCTTCCTCCTTGCACTGAAGGGAGGAAGTGCTGCTTCAAGCACTGCTTATGAAGCACGAACGCATTCAGCTATGCTAGAATGAAAGTAACCTGCAGCTGGGGTTTGGGAGAAGCCTTCCCTGGGAGTGTTTCAGAGGCTCCTAAGGGAGCTGGGGCAAGTTTCACTCCTCAGGCAGCTCAGTGACAGAAAGGCTGAAGGCAGAGGATTGTTGAGATCTTCTGGAAAGAGGCAAGGAAGGAACTGGGAGTGCAACTTTTTGCTCAGGACAGTGAGAATTGACCCCTGCTCAATTTCCTTGAGTCTCAAATTTCTTAAAGCAACCCTCCTTCCAATGACTGAAAAATAGCAACTGCTGAAGTGAGGGAGACTGCTGACTGATGCTGTACTAGAGGACACATGTTTCTCTTGAGAATAAGTTGGTACAAGCACCAGTTTTTGGATGAGCTAGACAGGGCTGCTAGGGTTACCCTGTGACAGCTGACCTACAATTCCCATGCAGGCTGTCTTCTAAAATATAGGAAAGATGACTAAACAGGGCAACTTCAATATACAGCTTCAATAACAAAGGCACTACAATCTAGAAATTACATGTCTAAGGGATCTACATTTTCAGGGGCAAAAAATTTTGGAGTCCTCAGATGAAAAGGGCATGAAAACTACCAGCAGAGACCACAGGCCGTCCCTGAGTCAACTCCACTTGAACACGAGCACAGCATTTCAAAAAACATCCTATCCCAATGCTGAGTGCCCAGTGACCACAACCTTTGGCTAACTGTGGCAAGGAGAGGTTCCCCTAACCATAAAAAATCTGGCCTTTTCTTCCAGGCTGAATTTGTTGAGATGGACCTTCCCCCCATTTTCTGTTACTGTGGTCTCCCTTGCCAGCCTGAGGAACCCTACAATGGCAGATTCCTGATGGAAGTACCTGTAGATAGAAAGCCTGAGAGACAAAGATCCCAGCAGCCTCTACAGTGAGGCAGGGCTTTCAGTGTATTTGCCAAGCAGACATTTCACTTTCTTTCCATCCCACTAAGCAATCTTGGCTGTGCTGTATCAGTAAACAGATCTCCTTCTTCACCAGGCTCCAACTTTTGTATCACCTGCGAATGCAATCATTGCAGGATTCATGTGTTGCCATTCAGACTATTGATAAAAGCCATTAAAGATGTGAAGTCAAGGAACAGCCACAGTGGCAGGTGAAAACCCACCAGAAAAAAAGAGATACACACATACACATGCAGAGCATATGCCACAGTTAAAGCAGAAGAAGCAAGATTAACACTGCAGTTGCATACAGGACCCCCCTGGAAATGGGCCTGCTAAAACAATTCCCCAGTTATGGTTACACAGGAGCTCTGGCAGTGGGTCACTTTCCAGCCACTGAATATGCTCAAACTTTGAATTATGTATCATTTGGGCTTTTTTAATCAAAACATTGTGTTTTCACAAAGAAAATGCCTGAATGAAAACTAAATTTAAACATATAAGTATTTTTACTTTACTTATTATCTCCACAAAGAAAGGCCCTCCAGTTAGTTTGACAATGGGCTTTATTAATCCATTTAAGCCCTCTCTTCCTTAATTTTTTAATAAAGAATCCCAGTCAGCTATTTCATTGTTTGGCCTGGACTCAAAGGTCATGAATGGACATCTCATTTATACTTTTCAATTATTAGTAAAAACAACAACTTTTTTCCACTTTCTTTGTGTTTCCCTAGTGCTCTTAGCAACTCAACATCTTCAGTAGATCCTGCTCAAAAGCCTTTTGAGTGACTTTTGGACAAAAAACATTTCCTTGTGATGCAACATTTTCATCTTCATCTAGCTTCCTCCACAGTCCTTGCCCTGACCAGTTACTCAGCACACTATTAGGTTGGTACCAGTGACATAATTAGTTTTGTTCTGAAATATGTTTAAAAAAAACCAACTTGAAGAAATGCCTTATTTTTTTTTACTTGGCTCTTACAGAATCATTGAATTGTTTGGGTAGGAAAAGACCTTTAAGATCACTGAGCCCAACCGTTAACCTAACATCGCCAAGTCCGCCACTAAACCATGTCCCTACAGGCCACATCTAAGCATCTTTTAAATACCTCCAGGGATGGTGACTCAACCGCTTCCCTGGACAGCCTGTTCCCATGACTGACAACACTTTCAGTGAAGAAAGTTTTCTTAATACTCAATCTAAACCTCCTGTGGCGCAACTTGAGGCCTTTTGTCCTGTTGCTTGTTACTTGGGAGAAGAGACCAACACCCACCTCGCTACAGCCTCCTTTCAGGCAGTTGTAGAGAACGATAAGGTCTCCCCTGAGACACCTTTTGTCCAAGCTGATATAATAATAGAATTATAGTTCAGACTGGTTTCTCTGTTTTGAATTTACCTATTTGCCACCATACCACTGTTATAGGATGCATCTGTAATGCATTCACCACATTTCGGCTGCTGCAGGAGATGCCAGGTGCAATATGCACATTGGTGAGGTCTCTCTTCCCCAAGCAATGTCCATCCAGCACCTCGGAGGTCAACAGGTAAAGCAGATGCCTGGCCTGGGTTCATGCCAAGAAAGGGAGAAGCCCACGGTAAGACAGGGTCAGGCTGACTCAGAATCCTTCCATGGCAAAACACTCTTCAGGTTAAAAAGAAGCAGGTCTCCCTGGGGAGAGCAAATCAGCAGCCAGTATCTGACACTGTTTGTCTTTCTCTTAACGGATGAGCCATTTTTTCCTCTTTCGGAGTAATACTTGGCTGTACTTTCCTTTTAATGAGCTTTTGGACCAAAGCCCAAAATGGATCAAAGCCATTGGAGGGAGGGGCGGGGGGACACATGACCCAAACCTTTGCCTTTTTTCTCCTTTTCTTTACAAACAGAAGTTTCGCCTTTCATTATTGAGATTAATGTCAACAAAGAGGGTCAGTGCTTTGCTCCTGGAGTGGTGAGTGACCCATCTGTCAGTTTACCCGTGATGGACATCAAGCAGGAGGCTGCTGCCTCCAGAGAGGGGCAGAGAAAGGGTGGCCGCTGCTGATGGGCAGCGCTCGCCTTCCTAAGCAAATGCATCCCTGCCTGAATAAATACAGCAGCTCCTGGGGAAAAAACAAGAAGAAGATTAATGGATGATTTTCTACTTCTTGTGTGACACAAGGGCCCTAGGTGGTGAGAAATTGCAGCTGCCAGGTGAGATAGGAGAAAGGCAGGGCAGGCAGGAGATCATGTCATGTCTTCATTCTTCCTTCACTGTGTCCCTGAAGTGTGATTGGTGAAAGCCTACCTCTCTCAGCAGACAGCTTTGACATCACTGAGTGGAAAGCAGCCCCACTGCTAGGAGCTGTTCGTGCTCTGACAGCCCAGTACAGACTGCAGGCCTAAAAACGGGAGATAAATAGTCCTGCACAGTTACAGCCATCAGGGCTTGGCTGAGCTTTTTGAGCAATTTTTCCCCTCTTCCAGTAGAAAGCTCTGCCAGGAGTCTGGAAACTTGCACTTGCCTACACGTGCCTGCCATAAAAGGGAGTTGAGCACAATTAGGATGCTGATGAAGCTGGAAAAGGACAGAAGAGACAAAAAACATATCATCCCACAAAAGTAGAAATAGCTGTAAAGACTATGCAGTGGCTCCCCGTCACCCCATCAAGACACTTGTGGCTGCTGAAGAGTGGGGGGCAGTGTGGAGTCCCCCAGGGGAGAGGCACAGCAGGGATGGGGAATGCCCAGGGGCTCTCCAGCTATACCGCTAGGGCTCTGTCGGCTGCCATGTGCCAGCATGTAGGGCAACTGGGGATGGTGCTGGCTGGGATGAACAGTTGACAGAGGCCATGTGTGATGAGGAGCAGTGAGCACCATGGGTGAGTTACAGGGCAATCGCCAGCTCCTGGCTGCCATGTGGCCTTTGCCTGGAGTTCAGACTGGAGAAAGGCCATTTCTAGCACAGCAGGAGCCAAGCATCCTCTCATTGGACTTCAGAGGTTTTTGCTTGCTGTCAATATTTCTACTCTCAGAAAGTCCCCCTGACACAGGAATGGCGCAGTGTGCTGAGGGCCATCCCACTCCCAAATTGTGGAAGGGAAATACTGCTGATGCATTGCAGGCTTTTATTTCCCGGAGACCTCTCACTAGAGGCGTCTGCCCTTCACTGGGTACATTTTGTGTATTGGGCTACAAGTGCGACTGAGCAAGAACAGCCCATGGCTGCTGGCAGGCCCTCAGTATGCTGCCCAGCTTGTCGCAGACTTGCAACACCTCTGTTACACAGACCTGCTCATGGCATACTCCAGATGGCAACTCAGGACGAGGGGATTAGCTGTATAGAGCACACTCCTACAGAAAATGAAGACACTGCCAGGCTTATTTGTTGGTGATTGTGTGCAGAGGTCTGGAACATGCACGCTTTGTTCTCCCTGTCTCCTGCCTTTGAAATGTCTCTTCCCAGCCGCCATGCCTTGTTTGCTTCTAGTGCTCCTGTTGAAGGGGGCAGGGAGCCGCATAGACTAGTATACGTAATTCTCTTCCTCTTCATTTAGTTTTCTTTTTCTTAGGGTAAAATAAGAGCCATCTGAGATGTAAGTGTAGAGCTGTTTCTTATTTGCAAATCTCCTCCCTCTACCCCAAAATGCAACAATTTAACAGATACTAAAAAAAATGTTCAAACCTTATATCTGTCCTCCTCAAATATTAGCTATGCCAAGTGTCTAACTACAGAAGAAACATAATGAGGTTCCATAAGATTCAGTGTGTGAAACACACCCAGGAGAAACCCAGTGCACACTAATGGGCATTCCCCGGAGTTTCTGACTCATGGATGCGTTTGGTACTATTTCTGTAGGGCAAACAGCAAAAGGAGGAAGACAGCCACTAGCAGAGGTGTCTGCAAGCTGACTGCAGAAGTCAGTAATGTCAGAAGACTGGAGAGTGGCTAATGAAGCATCACATTTCAGAAACGACAAGGGAAGACTTCAGGCAAGAGCAGTAGTGACCTACATAGAGCACAAGGATACAACAGAAAGGCCTGGAGAGGTGAGGACTGCCAAGAGGAGGCAGACAAATTGTTGGGGCAACACAAGAAAGCTATATCTGTATGAAATAGGGTGTAATGAAGCAAAGGAAAGCATCTTTTCTACTGTAAGATAAACAGGCAAGAAGAACTCTAAGATGTGCTGATGGCTGATGTTTTTGTTCCTTCATGTTAAAAAATATTAATAAAATTGAATTTATGTTGGTAGTTCGGGTCAACCACAATGACAAAACACAGACATTTTGTGCAAATCAAATGTGGGGAATTCTTTTTTTTCAAAGAAACAAGAGCCAGAATGTTTTGTTTGAGCCTTCAAAACAGCAAGGAAAATTTCTAAATAAAGTATTGGTTCAACTGAAAAGAATATTTGAAAGCATCTCAATAAAATACTTTTGTATTTTAAAAGGCTTTTTCAGGGTTCCTTCCTACTGAAGAAATTTAGTAAAATTGAGATTAATTTACAAAATGTGCTGCTTTACCTCACTCTACATATTCCAGGGGAAAAAAAAAAAAGAATAATTCAGCTGCAGCTGGCAGCTGTTTCTAGGGTTGACATTGCCTATTGTAGCTCCCAAAGCAAACCAAAAGGATCTTGTCTCTGTTGAGTTAATTATCATGAAAAACAAACAAAAAAAGTCACCTATTTCTCAACAAAGACCATGCCTGAATAGGTGATACTATTTCCTGCCCATCACAGAAAACTGGAGGAAATCTTGTGGCAGACTAAGCACTCACCCTATGGCAGGGACAGCAGAAGTGGCCCTGTGTCAGTGTGACCACTGCCCTGGCTTTCAGAGCTGGCTTAAGTTGGTGAGGGGAATGCAGAACAAGTGAGTTAAGGTGAGAGCAAGTACTGCTCTTCCACTATGAAATAGCAAGTCCTAAAAAGGGGGAGCTGCAGATGGTAAAGTCTTAAATTACCATGGCGAGCTTTGCTGGAGAGCGTCTCTAGTCCCCTTAGATGGAGCCCTTCTGCAGCTGATTCACAGAAGGTCACGTCTGCTAGTCCTGCCCAACTCCCGAGCCTACTCATCTAGTCAGTGTGGCTGACAGGGGTGAAAGAGTGGAGCTGGTTGAAAACATTTGATATGACTCTAGACAGGCAGGCTGATTTGCAAACTCAGAGCACAGGAGAGACTGAGAGCTATTGCAATGGATTATAAATTAGCTTGGAACCACAGACGTGAGGTGTAAAGTGGTAATGTGGCTGGAGCTGGGTGGATGAATATCCTGACGAGCTTTCCAAACCTCCCTGCCCTTGCCAGCGTGTGTTCCATTAATAATTTGCTCTGTCAATTGATATCATTCTGCAAACCCAAGAAACTCTGCACACTCAGCAACAAGGTATTCCTGTAGCTCTCTGGGTATGTACACACACATACCTTTGAAGTGGGACTGTACTCCAAGTGTGATTTTGAATGCAAGTGTTGTGCCACGCCAGGGCATGGCAGCATCATTGGGAATGCAGGAGTCCAGCACCAGCCATTGCAAGCCCTGTGACTTACCTGGACTTGTTTCTCACTTCAGCAGTATACTGCCCATGGGCTGACTGCAGGTACCTCACACTGCTGACAGCCAGCATCCCCTGGACTGCAGGTTATCATGCTCAGCAGTGACAGCAGGGCGGGGTTACAAGTCCAGCTGAGTGCTCAGTAGGATCTTCCATGCTCCTAAGCAAACAGACAGCATCCAGCCTCCCTAATCCGCCCTTACTGCTGGGTCACAGATTGGTCACTGTCTCACTGTCACAGGCCAAGGTTTTTAAAAACACCTGTCATCAGGTTTTTTAAGATGGTCATCACCATCTTAAGGCTGAGCTTGGTTTAGAAACAGACCCTGGGAGTAGAAAAGCCTCCCTCTGAAGGGTAGGCTGTCTCCTGCCAAACCCAGGGTCTGGCCAGCACTGGGAGCCAGGTCTCTTAGAGGCAGCTGCTCCCTTCAGGCCTCCAGCTCTTGCTGAGCTCAGCTAACCTGCCCTTCTACAAGCACCAGAGAAAATGCATAGGAATGTGTTCATGGTGTGGAAGTCTGGGGTACAACTGCAGCTCCTAAAAAGCACCCTGAGCTATGACCCTGCCAGCCTGGTTCAGCCTTGTTTTAATGACGTTTTCATTCTTGCTGCTGCAGGCCATGTGGCTTCCTGCTTGCTTCTCTCCCTGCAAAGGGACACAGAATTTGTCTTGGGCAGGAGCCCCAGAAAAGCTCCATCTGTCCTTAGCCTAGGCCTTCACCCCTTTCTTGCTCTTCTCCCACTTTGTCCCACCTCTTCCTTTGCCAGGCAGGTCTCTCCTTTCTGAAAACCATGTTTGTTTGGCATGAATGGAGCTGAGGAAGCCAGGGGACTGGGAGGGGTGCTGAATCAGAGGTTCCAACTGTTACAAAAAGCAATGAAGGGAAGTGGGATTTTAGGAACTTGGGGACTGGTAAGATCTCTGTTGGTGGGTAGGCCAGCAGCAATGGGAATACAGGAAAACTGTATTTTCACTGGTTAGAAATCCCTGCAGTGCAATTACAAAACACATCAGTGGAGAGAGAAATCAGTGAAACATGAACCACATGGTTCGGCTGCGGCACTGTGCAGAAGTCACAGCAAGACCTTTGTTACAATAGTAAAGTGCGAATCATGAGCGTGTTTCACTGAAGACTCCATGCTGTTGTTGCTGTGAATTTCTGTCCAGGCTATCAGGACTGTAACACCTATAGACGTGCTTAACACCATGGGTGGTAAGCCACATAGATGATTAGATAAGGTCTGACTATAGGTCTGCCTGCTGTCTATCCCTTACAGTCTCCAGCAATTGCCAGGAGAGGATGCTCAGGAAAAAACAAAGCAAGGTGTGGACAGAGCAAGCCCTTTTCTGCAACAGCCTTTCAGCTTCAGTGGTGAACAGTTTAGGAACTTTCTGAGCTGGAGGCTGTTACCAGGCTTTGATATCTGATAGGGTTTGACAGACCTACCCTTCCTGAATTTGTCTAATAATTTTCTGAACTTTTGCCCTCCACAACAGCTCATAGCAATGAATCTTGTGGTTTTAATATTGGAACTATTGTGTGGGGAAAACAGACTTCATTTAGTTGTTTTATATCTGCCAATGGATAACATCATTAGCTAACTTGTATTGCTAGGGCTAGTGAATAATCATTTTCCACTCACTTTCTCCGCAACACCTGTGATAACATCAAATCTATCAACTCCACCCAGTCATCTCTTTCTTAAAACAAAGAACTGGAGGCTGTTTGATTCTTTGTGAAGAGAGCTGTTCCCTGTGTATTATCACCCAGTTGCCCTCATTAGTGTGCCTGAGTCCCAAGATTCCCCTTGCCAGGTTGAATGACTACAGCTGCAAGCAGACACTACTCCAGACAGCAGCAGCCTATGGATTTATGCAATCATGCATTAGTGGTTTGTTCCTGGGTCCTTCTTTCCAAACATCTATGTGTGGTTTTGGCAGCTTTTGAGATACAGTTTTCATTGAAATATCCACTGTAAATCAAAGATCTCTTTCCTGAGTTGCGCTCCTTAATCTAAAGGTCATCACTGTCCATGTAAGGCTAAGATTATTGTTACAGGATGTAATCCTCTTTAACTATCTGATATTAATCTCCTTTACCATGTACGGTAAATGCTTCCATTGACAAGCTGATGTGAGAAATTCATTCTTAAAGGGACGGATCCTGCTCAACATCTTTGTTAGCGACGTGGACAGTGGGATTGAGCGCACCTTCAGCAAGTTTGCCGATGACACCAAGCTGTATAGTTCAATTTATACAGTAGAGGGAAAGGATGCCATCCAGAGGGACCTTGACATGTTTGTGAAGTGGGCCAATGCCAACCTCATGAAGTTCAACAAAGTGAAGTGACAGGTCCTATACCTGGGTCAGGGCAATCCCAGGCACAGCTACAGGTTGGGCAGAGAAGATATTCAGAGCAGCCCTGTGGAGAAGGACTTGGAGGTGTTGATCAATGAGAAACTGAACATGAGCCGGCGCTCACAGCCCAGAAAGCCAACCATATGCTGGGCTGCATCAAAAGAAGCATGACCAGCAGGTCAAAGGAGGTGATCCTGCCCCTCTACTCTGCTCTCATGAGATCCCACCTGGAGTATGGTGTGCAGTTCTGGTGTCCTCAACATAAGAAGGACATGGAGCTGTTGGAGCAAGTTCAGAGAAGGGTCATGAGGATGGTAAGGAGGCTGGAGCATCTCCTGTATGAAGACAGGCTGAGAAAGCTGGGGCTGTTTGGCCTGGAGAAGAGAAGTCTGCGTGGAGACCTCATAGCAGCCTTCCAGTATCTGAAGGGGATCTACAAGGATGCCAGAGAGTGACTCTTTGTCAGAGACTGTAGTGACAGGACAAGGGGTAATGGATTTAAACTTAAACAGGGGAAGTTTGAGATAGATATCAGGAAGAAGTTCTTTACTGTGAGGGTGGTGGGGCACTGGAACAGGTTGCCCGAAGAAGCGGTAAATGCTCCATCCCTGACAGTGTTCAAGGCCAGGCTGGACAGAGCCTTGGGCAATGTGGTCTAGTATGAGGCAGAACCCTGCATCCCTGTTCATGGCAGGGGGGTTGGAACTAGATGATCTTAAGTCCTTTCCAACCCTAAACATTCTATGATTCTATGATTTGGTATGAAATCTGTCTTTGGCATGACAATGGTGTTCTTAAGCAGAACATGGTGAATCTCAGAAGCAAACTCTGTCTTTAACGTTCTCTTTCATAGGAATTTCTAATACATCCAAGTCCTTATTTTTCTATCAGCTCCTTATCAAAAGGCAAGCTGATGGCTGAGAGTCATCAGCGATGGTTGTAAAATAAGTTGCTATCTTTAGTCCATTTCAAAACTTCCATTAGTCCAGCTGAGACACATGCTGAAATCCGCAAAAAGACAATAATTTAACTGTCAGAAAGAAGAAATTGTTCCTGCTACCCTAAGGTTAAATCACTGAATGAAGGAATTTCGAGGGTGGGAGATTGTATACATGCTACATCTGCTGTCTTTATTTAGGTAAAGAGAGAACACCCTCTAGTTGCTACACCTTTCCATAGACTTATTCACCCAATCCCATGAAGATTAGAGCTGAAGTCTGCATGCTCCTAGATTCCAGGAACACATTTTTCATCAAAACTTTAGGCTGGTTCAGAAATAATGCTTCTCTCTGAAAAATCAAGCCATCATCTTCCTAGGTATTAATATTAAGCTCACATTTTCCTCTCAGCTTCTGCCCCAGCAGGAATAACATAATCTTCATTGGTTTGAAAATTACAGACAGCTCCCCTACACCCTCTCTAGCTTCTGAGTTCTGCTTTTCATACTGAAACTCTTCTGGAGAAGGGGATGGGGGGAAGGAAGGGGGAGGCTTGTTTCCACAGAAGAAAAATAAGAAAATGTTTGCATGATAAAACTGATACCTATTGCATAGTAGCTTAAACAAAAGAACCCTACTGAGGACATTTTCTTCTGTAGTGCAGAACAGTTTGGAAAGCTGCATAATGTGTCTTGACAGCAGTACAAATCACTAAAGGTCAAGGGCTTGGGGATTAACCACATCCCCATACAATAGGCTGATATAGAAAGGGCAGGACCATGAGGGTTAAGCTTTAGAATGAAAGATTTTGAATAGAGCTGATGAAAACAGATTTGTGGAAAGGGGAGACTACCAGCTCACACCCTTCCAACGCTCAGGCAGGATAACACTGCAGAGGCAAATATTGTTCTCTTCCATTCTGTTTTAAGGCAATTGACATCTGGTTATGGGGACCCTACTGGGATACCTTTTGCCTTTCTCCTCATATTTACTTCAGCTGCAGATGCTCCATGCAGCTACAGATTTCCAGAGATCTTTGCCATTTCTAGATCGGGTTAAGAGATGGGTGGTCCCACTCAAAACCAACATTCAACCACAGTGACAGGAAAGCTGCTGGATTCATCTCTGTCACTACATAAAACAGAAATAAAGAGTGATTGCCCTCTCTCAGATATACTGCTAGGTTTAATTCTTACAGACTTTCTTGCAATTACAGTGTTAATAATGTACAAAGAATTACAAGCCAAAAATCTAGGGTGACAATTGAGGTCTGTTTCTGGCATGCTGTTGAAAATGACTGCTGAAGGGACAGTCTTGCCAGTGGTAACTACCGTCGTTTAGCCGGACTAAGGTAGATAATACGGCACGCAAAATGCTATCATCTTAAATCCTAACTTCATTGTGTTTTCAACTCAATCCCATTAAGTCTGTTCTGTAAGTAAAAAGCTGGATGACAGCTTGAGAAGGTGATGTTTTAAAAACAAACAAATAAACAAACAAAACCAAAAAACCCTATCAGAGAATTACAGAATGGTTGAGGTTGGAAGGAAACTTTTGAGATCATCAAGTCCAACCGCCCTGCTCAAACTGGGTCAGCTACTGCAGGCTGTCCAGGACTGTGTCCAGTTGGGTTTTAAGTATCTCCACAGATTCAGGATCCACAACCTCTCTGAGCAACTTGTGCTGGTGTTTGACCACCCTCACAGTAAAAAACTGTTTTCCTGTGTGAGACCATCTCATGCATTTCCATTTGTGTCCATTGCCTGTTGTCTTGTCAGTGAGAACTACTCAAGGATCCTGGTTCCCTTCTCTTCATTCCCTTCCATCAGGTAGCTATACACCCTGATAAGATTCCCCCCCAGCCTTCTCCAGGCTAAACGTGAGTTCAATGAAGTCTTTGTATTTTAAAATCTGATTTAAAAGCATTAAGTCACTCTTCTAAGACAAGCTGTGGGACTGGAAAACTTGTAGCTTCAGATATTTGATCCCTTGAGAAGAGAGGTACACGAAGTATTGCTTACACAGTCAAACTAACAATTAGGGTTTTGGAAGAGAGGTTTTTTGGTTCTTTTACTTCAGCTTTGTGATTGTAGCATGTGTCAACTGCATTGTCCAAGATTTCTGTGGCATGCATGCAGAGCAGTCTTAAAACACCTCAGTTCAAGCCTTTCCTCTTCTACACAAAGAGCAAACATCAGAGAGTTTCTTGTGTTAGAGATAAACTGAGGGGAGTCTGCACCAGAAAAGCTTATTAAAATCACTTTTCCCCCTCCCATCAATAGAAGTATTTTTCCCTGGAATCAGCAATGATGACCTTATTGAGCATCAGCGGAGTGTGGAAAGGACAATGAAGCTTTCAGAGGACACTCTTCTTTTAGCTGTACTCACTGGGTAATGAATAATTAGCGTTCTCTGCTAAAGGGCAGAGCATTTTTTGCAGCTCTCATTTCAGTAATTCTGCTGTGATACTTGTGCTCATTTTCAAAAAAATCTAGACAAATAAAAATACTATAGGCTACATAAGTCTGATGTGCACATTGACATGAAAGATCTCACTGAATGCCACTATTTATAAGTAGCATGGCTCCATGAAAGAATTATTGTGTAGGATTTTTTTCATTAATTATGTGCTAAATTACATTAAATTATCACAGTAGTGCCTCATAATTACAGTTATTATGACAAACATCAAACAAATGAGTAAAGGAGTGACCTCTTTCATTTGAGAACAGGCAACATAAGTCTCTCACACCAGTGCCAGCTTTCTGAATATGCAGCATTAGCGTCAATTTTTATTTGTGATCTGAAACTGGAAGTACTTCTTCTATTAGCTTTTTTAAAACCCACTGCTTAGTGAAGGTCTACCCTGTTTAGCTTAGACAGGAATGCATAGAACTGTTCTCACTGGCTGTCAGTCACTTCTCCCTCTGCCTTCCAGGTGGCCTCCCCTTGCCTACACAGTCCATGGTGCAGCACTCCACAAAACTCCTGGAGACATCTCTCAGAATTTCTATTTTAAAAGCCACATTAAAGTTAATGTTAAACATATTAAATATATTTATACTTGATGTTAAATATAAAACCAGTATTAAATTATGTCTAAAATGTAAAGATAGAGACATTCTGGATTATTAAATTCATGGTTTACCTTTCATGCCAATAACTAACTACTACAAATCCAGATTAGAATTAAACTCCTGTTTGCCTACAGTGCATTTCTCACACCTGCGCTTTTACCCAAAATACCTGATATATGAGTTTGTCAAAAATAGGATTATAACTTAGATGGACTGTCATTTTTATGTTTCTCTGTTCCTTCAAAACCCATCAACAAGGTTCTCCCATTCCATATGTCAGCTACAGAAGAGTTAGCAAGTCATATTTCTTATAGCAAATCAAGGAGGAACTAGTCATCATTTCTACCGGTTTCTAGCATGGGCTTGCTGGACACACGCAAAGCATGTTACATTTCCAGTCTATTCAGTGACCATTAGTAACACAATGCATAGTTTACTGGCAGATTTGTTTGAGGGAATCATGAAATTCCAATGAATGTGCATTGTTCCTACTGCTAAGATAAGGTTAGGTCACTGATAGTTACTAGCATTAATAAAAAGAATGACCATATATGCTTGAGACACACGGATATTCAAGTACTCCTTTTTCAAACACCCAAATGTACTTAGTGCAGGCTCAGAACTGCAGTTACATGACTAACCAGTCATCATTAACAATGAACTACAGACATCCAGGCGATGATTACTGGTTGACTAAGAAGCTAATCTGGAGAAAACTGACTCAGCACAAGCAAAAAAAAAAAAAAAAAAAATGATCTAAACTCTTTGGATAACTTTTCTTGGGAAAGATTTTGCAGAAAGAATCAACTGGATAAAAATCTAGCCAGACTGAATAATATGATCAGAAATAATATATACCACACATGGCAGGGCCATATTGTATAGTAGCTGGGTTTTTTTGGGATTACATTGTCCCTTACAAGCATGTTGAACTGAATCAAAGGAAAAAGGATCCAGTAGTTTCCTTCAGTGCCTGATTTACCCATTCTCAACTCATTTAGCTACAGATCTAATTTTGCTTAACCCACCAAGATCAGACCCTTAACCCAATAGCACCAATTCCTTTTGATCCATTATTTTCAGCAAGGAGAAACCTCCTTCTTCACTGTCCTATTCCTCTGTGCAATATTAAAGGTATCTTGTGATATTTTATTTGTTTGCAGAAAGGTCTGTCTGAAGCAGAATGAATATAAAGTTACCTAGAGCTGAGCAAAAGACTATGGATGGGAAATAGCTGGGGTAGGTGGTATGGTTCCTAGGAGAATCCAGCATGGAAGGTTTAGTATCTACTGTTTATCAATCTGTCTGAACTTTTAATTTTAGCTGTACATTTTATCATCCTTACACAATCCCAGTTGGTGCGTGTTAAAAACATCCCTATAGCATTAAGCTATTTTGTTCTTTTATAGGACTAAAAGGGAATTAGATTTGTAAATAACAACTAAATCCAACAGCATGCTTCACTGGTATACTGTAAGGTAGTCTACAGTACTCCTTATGTACACGCGCATATTTTTTCAGCTTGCTTATCTTACGGGTAGCACCTCACTGCACTGAACTTGGCACACAGAACCATTTCTCCTTCCAGAGCTAGCCACTGCAATTTCCCACTCAGAATAAGTAATACATTTAAAGAGATGTTATTCTTGTAATAAAAGATGCTACTGAAAACACACCTGGTATTTCATTATCATAATCATGAAGAGATGACCCAGTCATAACCCCTAAACTCTGCCTGACTCATCACTTTCTTAATTGGTTTCATCTAATCCAGTGCTATTATCAACAATTTTTTATGAAGCTTGGGTCAGAGCTACCATGTCACTCAACACTGTATTGTTACATAATCCTGATCTAAACATGAATGAGTTCATCCTTCGTAGCCTCATTGGTCTACCTGGTTATTTTCAGGTCATAATCAGATTACTCCAACATGTTTTTATTACTCCATCTTCTAGACTGGGGTTCCAGGTAACTATTCTGCTAACAGTCACCTGGACTAGGTTTATACAGGCCCTGTTCTCAAGATTTGTAATTTGTACTTCGTGGTTAGAAGAATATTATAAGTTAGAAAAATCTCCCCAA
This sequence comes from Strigops habroptila, assembly GCF_004027225.2. Classification (NCBI taxonomy): domain Eukaryota; kingdom Metazoa; phylum Chordata; class Aves; order Psittaciformes; family Psittacidae; genus Strigops; species Strigops habroptila. The sequence continues at coordinate 29,256,832 of NC_046358.1, forward strand.
ACCTATCTTTGTTCAGCTTGCTGCTGTCTACATCAATTTATTTGCTTATTTTTCAGAAACCAAGGAGCTCCGAAAACTTTTAGAGCACTTCTTTTTCTAGGTCCTCTGCATTTTTAGCTGATAATCAATCTTAGTCCACCCTGCTTACTATCGGATTTTTTCTAAATCTTTCCTTTCAGCACCCATACTTCAGTCACAGGTAAGGATAGCATGCACTACATTTGTCCATGCGTAATAACTTACTGTCAAATAATTATTTATTAAGAATGACCCATCACTAATCTCATGAAGAAAGCAGTTTATTGCTTGAAGAATGGCCAGGAATGTATTTTAGATAGTCCATTGTGCAAAGCCCCCGAAAGACACTACAGCAGCCTAGAGACAGGTCCATGAGTACTCAGGCAGCTGCAGAGGCATAACAAGGGGAAAACAGCTTTCTCACGCATCAGTAGCAACCCTGGTAAATGACTTAACAGGCTGTGCAACAGCCTCCAAAGGAGTAACCTGGAAGTACTGCAAGGCAGGTTTGTTACCAATGCAAGGTCTGACTGTGCTGTGATGCTTGGGTCACTGCTCAAGCCCAGAGGTGGTTTGCTGCAGGGTAGAGTCTCTCACCAGTGCTTCATGCCTTGGAGGGGAATGTGGGAGACTCACAGGTATTTTTCTGAACTGCTGATAAAAGTCACAGCCCCTTTATGTCATTTGCTACCTTTCAGAAGAGCAGCCTGCTCCTGTTTCCTAGCTATTAGCTCAATAAATAGACATTTTAGTATAACAGAATTCATTTCAGCTTTCTGGAGAAAGACATACTTCTATGCACCAGGAACCTTCCAAGCAAGTGATGCAGAACAGGGACATTCCATTTCCGGTGATTTTGAGAAACTTATAACTAGCAGGGCTCTGCAGTCAAGTCCAACTGAAAGTGAGGACATTTTCTGAAGCAGTGCACTGACAACTTGTCAGCTGAAGCATGCTCAGATGTCTGACATCGTTAAATAAAAAAAATAACAACAAAACAAAACCAAACCAAAACATAACCTTTGAGAACTAGACTCTTGGACAGATTTAAATTTCCAATTTCTTTATAAAGGTCCAAAGCAGGTTGAAGGAAACCTCCCTACTCACAGATAAATGATAGGTGAATTACACAGTAATGGATGTATTTAAGGTTTGAAGACGATCTGTTCTGGAACAGGTCTACAGCAAAACACGCAGAGACCTACTATCACACTTTACAGTAGGAAATTAATGAAAACAAAAAAGCTTTCTTCCGATTCAAACTCGTAAGAAAGGTAGCCAGGAAAACAAGATAAAACCACCCTGCAAATTGTCTGGGACTCAATGCCTATAGATTTTGTAGCTGTGAATGTGAAAAGCCAGAACCTCAGCCTGTGCAAGCAGTCAGCACTGTGTGTGTGTGTGTCTTGCATGCCAGTTTATATACAGAATTTAAAATTTTAAATATGCAGGAGATATTTACATTGCTTCACTGCACAAGTGGCAGCAGGAGTGCTGAGCAAGAGAACTGGCAGCTTGGGCAGCTATGAACAGCTGGTGAATTAGGAGACACAGGCTGGTTCACTGACGGCCTGGGGAGGGAGAGGTTTGCTCCAACAGGCGATTTGGACTCATCTTGTGAAGCCCCCACTTCTTTCACTTCTTACACAGATTCACCTTTGTTCTCGCACGAAGTGCCAGGGCAGCCATAGAGCAGTGTCAGAGCAAATCCCAACTGGCCTGTGGTGGAAACACTGGCTTTGGCACTGGGGAGAGGGGACTACACATGTATAAATATTTAGGATTTCTCACTAGTTCTTGTTTCTTCATTCTGCAGGGCTTTTTTCTCATATGTTCTCATAGCTTACACTCTCTGTGTTGGACTGTTTCCCAGGGAGTGGCCTTTCTGCAGGTGCAGTGTGGTAATAGCTCTGAAATGTTAGTCACCATTTTATCAGTGTTAAAATGTTCTCAAGACAATCCTTTAAGGAGAACTGTCACTCCGCACTCTCTAGTAATTCTCTCTGTTGCAGCAAGTCAGAAGATTAAATAAAATCTTTCATTCATGTTACTCAGCTCATCTTGTTCTGTACGAAGGGCTGGAGTGAGTCCAAGGAAATGTACCCCAGTTGTAAGGTGTTTCTGTTTACATTGCAACATTTCAGTAAACCTGTTCAATTTCCAGTAAGAAATGCTTTTGTTTGTGGCTCTCTTACAACACTCTGAATATCGCTCAAAGCACTCTGCAGAGGCTTTTTTTAAGATTCAGTTCTGATTTAATTGATGCCATTATAAATCAGGAATACATCCACTAAGTTGATTTTGGTTGATCTAGTTCACATTTGCATGCAGTAGTGATGGGAGCCTTATGAGTACTTACAGGAGTTAAGTCATACAACAAGCTCTATAGAAATATGATCATTCACTTAATGGAGAAGCTGATGCCCATGTCATCTTGACTAAACTGAGAAGTCCAGATTAGATTCTAGCCCCTTTGAAATCTCTACAGATATTACCATCAACACAGCCAACTCAGGATTTCACAGAATACATATTTACTAGGGACTGCTTGCTAAGAGAATTCCCATGTGTTTTAAATCATTCTGAAGTGGTGAATAATTAATACCCAGAAAAGGTTCAGTATTTCTTTCTATAAGGAGGCCAAGTCAGCAGCCTACTGGATTGGAAGATGCTCAAATATGGATAATCTCCCATTACAGCAGAATGCTGCGCCTGCAGCAGAGGAGGACACGTTTCCTCTCCTTCCTGGCCTCTGTGGTTTCTTTACTGTGGAAAAGAGTTTACACTTAATAATGCCACTTAAATATGGGAATTGCAGATACCATATCTGTCTATACCAGAGGCAGCTGCTGTCAGAGCGGAAGGGGAAGATGGAAAGGAGGTGATGAGATCCCACAATGCCCTGCAGAGTTTGAATGCCAAGAGGGAATTTTTATCTGGGACAGTTCTTCAAAGAGAGAGGCATGGGAAATGAGAAAGGCAATGAATAAGAACACTTGAGAGACATAAGACAAAACATTAATATGAGCCAAATCTCTGGTAAATACTTTGCAATTATAACTGCTGTTTATGCGTATCCACTTGCTCTGCCATAGAGATAATGCGTGAGCAAGAGGAGCGCTAACTTGCATGACTGTGCACAGAGGCCATGATAGTGCCAGTTCAGATGAGCTTTTCTTCTGAAACTGAGTAGGGAACCCTTCCTTCCCAGAGGAATCTTTTGTAATTAGCCGCTCTCATTTAGGCCGTTGACAGCTAGCTTACATCCTTCAGGTTCAGAATTAATGTCTAAAGCTCCATGTTTCTCTGTAAAGTTAAACACACCAAAACCAGGACACACCAGTAAAAAGGGTAAAAGTCATTGACTGGCATTTTATAGGACTGGAGAGTGCAATTTTAGACAATCCATGTGTGACCCAAGTTGACTGCCATACTGCCTGGTAGCTGAGGAATCCTTCACCAGGGTCTTAACCTAATATGAGGTAGCTTTTAATTGGATTTTTTTTTCTGTTCAAGGCACTGCCTTTCTGATATGCTATATTATGTACAGCAACTTGATGATCTCTTTGGAACAGTTCATTGTTTTGAAATATATGTTTTCAAGATACCCAGTTGTTTTGCTTCTACATGTGGTCCAAATGAAACACCAACTTAAACGTTTCTAAAAATCAAACGTTATATGTTGTTATATATTGTATTTAATAAAATGGCAGACTAATTACATTGAGAAAACAGAAATGACAACCTGTCATGGAAATCTCTTTACCATTACTGAAAACAACAGAGCATCACAAAATACTAGTCAACTTTCAGTGTGACGGTTCAATAGTGGATAAATGGTGATGAATGTGCCAGAGTTGGCTCACCCTAACAAACTAGACTATTTGGGTACTGAATTAGATGAACGAATGAGGTGTACATGTGTTGGAGGGAGGTTTTCCTGTTGCAGCAAGAAAATAAACCAGCTTGAATCGCAACAAGAAAAATAGCAAGTGAGGATGCCTTTTAGTTTAACATGGTATTGTGAATATAAAATTACCAAAATGTTTTGCGTCTCAAACCACAAGATATCAGGTTATTGGAATATACATATTTGTTCACACAGAGTGTCATGTAAGTTATTGTCCCTTAAATACTCCAGATCATGATCACTAGATTTAAACATCCAATTTACTTTCAAAGCTTTTATATCATAAATTCCACAAGACACAGGTTTGTGTATGTTTTATAGTTACCTTAACAAGCTTAGCTGTATATACTGCTTACTTTTTTGTGTTCTTCTGTTATGTCTAAAAACACAAAATTAGATTGCTCACTTCCACTTCCTTGTTCTTATTTGTTACCATAATGTCAGCATTCAAGCTGACAATACTTCAGACATTTTAAAAAACAAAAACAAAATCAGAAAAAAACCAACCCCATATTTTATCATTGTACATCTAGAGGAAACTGTGAAATGTTTGATAACACCTAGACCCCTCCTGCCTTATACGCAGGACCAGGTCCAGGACCAGGGCAGTTTGCTGAGAAAACAAGGCTTTGGTATATAAAGACCTGCCCTCAGAGAGCTACAAGCAGTCTGGGTGGCAATGAACGAGTTTCCAAGCAAGTAAACATGCCTTTGGTTTGCAACTTAAAGATTTTTAATAGAAGTCTGAATGATTAAAATGTTTCCACCCTCCCCATGGTAAATATTTTACAACAAAAAAAACTGTGTCAAAGCAAAATTGGAAACCCAGAAGAGAAAGAGGCCAAGTGAGTCTATGAAGGAGTTTAGTTTATGTGTGCTACAGCATTAAACTGAAATTAAAACTCTGCAGGGAACGGTAACTGGCATAACTACATTTTTTAATTATTGGATACACTAACATACTGACTACATGAACCTCAAGTGTATGCAGCTTGCCCTGGCTGTTCAGAGTTCACTGGTACTTAACTTGCAGATTCAGTGAGAAAAAGGAGGTGTTTTGTCCTGAAGCAGGTAATAAAGCCCCAGTAAATTTAGATCATTCTGTACATAACATGAGAGCAAGCTCCAGAGAGAAAAGCAGCAAAGTATAACACCAAGTTTGGCCAAGTTCTGCAGTGGGAGCTCAGCACAGTGATACAGAATCGTGCTTTGCCCCAGGATACAGTCAGTATAAGTCATGATTCAGACTCAAGGAATTATTGCCTCCAGAATCACTGGAGTTTTGCTGGGCTTATGTGGCTATATTTTGGCCAGGATCTGTCTTCTGAATGCTTTGCCCAGACCCCTCATGTACTTAACTGTCAGTGCAGCAGGTATCAACTTCCAGCTCTACAGATCCCAGCTCAGCCTTGCCCAGTCCACAGCTCTCGCTGTGTTCCCATCTCTGCCTTTCCAGCAAGAAGACCCAAGAAATTCCTCGCTGTGTCACTCAAGCAAGTAAGGGCTCACTCTGCTCACACATCCATGGCATCTGTCCCTAGCAGGATGAGTGTATGGCACAGTGAACCTGGAATCACAGAAATGCCTGTCAAACAGTTTACGCATTCTGGGTGATGCATTGATAAAAAGGCAGTGCTATGTTTCAAGCCCGAAGTTGACTGCTTAAGCTTATCAGCTAAACACCACTTTGGAAACAGCACTACTCCAAAATGGGGAAATGGCGGGAGAGGAAGAAAAAGGACATGCACTGTCCTATTCCTTGGCAATTCTTTTATAGAAGCCAAAACCTCACCTGACCCTACATAGGAAACAAATCAGCCAGTGAAGTGACAAGTGCTGCTCAGATAGTTGGAAGAAAAACCAAATATCTCGTGCAAGTGATCACAAGGCCATGCAAAATGAATTTTAGTAGTAGCCTAAATATGAACTGACATATTTGCATGGTATTTCACACACTCCCACAGAAGTGACTCTGACAATTACAACACTAAGAAAGCATCCGTGATACAGTGAGACCAAAGACGTTCAAACATAATGTCAGAACAGTGGGGCTCCACTGCCCCAAATTCACTTTGCTGTAAAGGGGATTCCATGAGCATATGTCTTCTACAGTTCAGAGACATCAGCAGTGTCTGAGAAGGATAATGCACTGAGCTAGGCCAAAGTAGCTAAATTTCCCTTAAATTTCCTTTTTGCCTTAATTTGCTGGATTTTTCTCTTATTCTACCATCTGACTTTGCTGCAGTTCTGGCCAAATTCCAGTAGAGTAATTCCCTTTTGCATTTCCGATTTCTTCCTCTAGAAACTGAAACAGCTGCAGAGTTCTACCACATAGAAACCTACTCTTCCAAGAATGTATCTCAGAGGTAGGTTGTAAGGAAGACAAACAAGGGGGGGTGAGGGGGGGAAGATTTTATTTTGCAATGTGTACAATTTCTTTTATCCTAACCTTAAATGCATCTCATTTCTGTGGTGTTGACTATTGTTATCATAGGACCAATGATTATCTTTCCTACTTTATGGTTTTATTTTAGTGGCTTTCAAATCTACAAGTAGTCCATAATCCTATGGTAAGTTACTTGGAACTGGTCTACCGAGCCGTATTAAACAATGAAAACATGATGATGTCTGCCAAAAGCCTCGTCTAAGGCGAATGTTATCCAACAGAAATTGCAAAGATTGGTACTTATTTGGAGGTCAGAAAGTCCAGAGAGTTTTATATGAGTAAAATTCTGTCAGCTTCAATGGGATGCTCTTGTTTTATGCTGGAATAAATGCAAAATTAAACTCATCTGCAGTTTATCACTTGAATAAAGAAGAAATAAACAATCTTGAAATACACAATTCACTGTATTCTGGAAAGTCCTTGGAGTAACTCAGTCTAAAGCAACGCTGTACCTTAGCACATCATTACAAAAGAGAAATCATCCCTACATTTCAGAACAGATATTATTCCAGTGTCCTTCCTGTTGAAGCACAGCTCACTTTGTAACTGCAGAGTCACTTGTGTATGTGTCTGCTGATATACAAGAAAAAAATCAACAAGAAAAGTAGCAAGATCTCATTGTATTAATTCTGCAAAAGCAAGTAGAAGGGATGCATAGGCCACAGACACAAGTTGTTTAAATGCAGTTGCCTGTAGCCAATGAGCTAGAGCAGGTCACTGTTAGTGTTTTGTCTTCACTCTGGTAAGGTGCATCTCCTGCCAGCTGAAAGGTTTCTAGTCGTATGAAAATTGCAAAGGCAACCACAAGGGATGTAGGATCACTGGCACACTAAAATGTCCTGTGTTTCACCCAAAGAGCCTCTGCCTCCTTCCAGAGGCGCTTTTCTGCAACATGGCTAAGGAGATGCTGGGAGCTCCATGGGGATCCATTCACCTTGGGGATGCCTCTCCATCCAACACTGCTGCATTGAGCATCTGGCTTCTCCCATGCCTGTTGCACATCTTACAGCAGTGGAAAGAACCAAATGCCACCTCAGACTGAACAGTGAACACTGGACTGGTAGTTTTTTCCAGAATTAGGATTTCCCTTACCTAAGCTGCCCTCTTGATTCTCTGGTTCATATCAATAGTTTAGGTTACTGCCTCAAACAGGTTCTGCAACAGCTTTCTAGAAAAAAGAAAAAAAAAAGTGTGTATATATGTATTTTTATATGCATGTGTATGCACGATTACATTGAAAGCATGTGGAGCAGGGCTGACTTATGCACCACGCATTGGCCGCTCCCTTCAGACACTGCTGCCAAGAAAAGAGCATGAAACAGGCCTGTTTCTCCATCACCATGGCAACGCTGGGTGGGAAGCAGCATTTCCTACAAGGTATTTCGCTGAGCCTCTGTGAGATGCTGCCAGGCCACGGGTGACCCAGGGCCCAGAGCGATGCCTGCCATGTGCTGCTGTCACCCCTCAGCCTCCCACGTGTCCCACCATGATTTCTCCTGGAGGCCCACGGCACCAGCACGCACAGATGCCCCAGGCATGCCCTGGCTTGGGGCTGGAGGAAAGCGTGGCAGCTGCACGTGAAGGCTGGTGGAGATGGACGAAGGCACCCCAAGCAGTTGTTCTGCTGCTTCCTACCCACACTGTCTTCACCCTGACACACCTCAAGGGGCTTTATGGTATGGGGAATAGTTTACCTGGGAAAAGAAGAAAAAAAAAACACCAAAAAAAAAAAAACCACAAAAAACCAAACAGACAAACAAAAACCAACCAACAAACCAAACAGAAAACAACCAACCAACTGAACCTAAAAAAACTAATGTTTTGTCAAGCTTTTGACCCCAAGCCATGTCTGGACTCTGAGCAAGACCACACTTTCTCTGAAATAATTGGTTTCCTCGCTGCAACTCTGGCAGCTAAGACTAATGCATTTTAAACGGTATGTAGGTTCATTCAAGTTATTTTTTACTTCCTCCTTTTCTGAGTAACATCTGACCACAGTAATGGAAATTTTAAACCTTATATTTGCTTTGAGGTACGTGCATAAGTCTAAAACCTGGGTACATCATAAATAAAAGTTCATCCACTCTTATCAACTCAATTCTGTGTCCTTGAGAATTTGACGATTACTGTAGCAGCATAAGACAAAACCAGTGTGATAGGTATAAATATTTTTAAATTATTTTAGTATTTTAATATTTATTTAATTATTGTAATAAGAATTATTATTATCTAAATTTTTTTTTTTAGATTTTCTTCCTTGGCTGAACATGTCTGGGTGTGGATGGTCTGGTATTAGCGGGCAAAATGAGTGAAGTAAGAACACGCATTTTCACAGCTACCTTAGGCACCACTGCAGAGAAAGACTTCATGTGAGGTGTGGTCTACAGAAAGATGTCCAAGCCATCCAGTGACTAGATATAAATTACCTGCTCAACACAAACCAAGACTAATACACTACCAATTCCTGTCAATCCCCTCTTAGACCTTGTTAGTTCTCCCACCAAGAAGTGCTGAATCTGAAGCTTGGCCCTTGTTCAGACACAGGGAACCCACCCAGGAAAGACATGCTGTGGATTCCCAGCTGCTGGGAAAAAATTGTAAGAGGTTGCACTGGAAATTTTTATACTAGAGAATTCAACTGGAGAACACACATCTAAAGGATTTCATTAACTCTGTCTCTTTGCAGAATATTTTGTTTCTTTTCTTGGGCATCTATATTTATTCCTTATTTCATTACAGTCATTACCTCATTTTCTTGCCTCTCCTTCTCCATGCTCTCCCATCTTTTTTCAACAAGGTCCTTCAGCATGCTCCCAACCCCCCTGCAGCCCAGGCTCCTGTCTCTGTTGGGGTTCTTGCCCATGTCCTGATCTATTTACACCAGCAATTACTCCTCAAACACAACTTTGCAAACATTATCTGAACAACTCCTTTGTTAGAGGAGAACGTAACTGTGATTTTTGCTTTACCACTCAAAACTAAGAGAGCAGTTCTATAACACAAGAAATAAGCATAATTTCGTAGGGGTTTGTGCCTCATGGTTGGTGTATATTATGCCTAACAGGCACAAACTCTGAGCAAAGCTAGCTCAAATTGCAGGAAGTTCGTGGTTGCTTTTTCTTGTGCAAATTCTCTGGTGTATAAAGACAGAGGCTTCACAATGTAATCCTTCTCAGTGGAGATGTTACCAGTGTTTCTTCCCTCTACATGCATGAAAAATCAAGCAGGGAATTTACAATATTTAAATTCAATTTCAATCATGTCACACTGGCTACGGTTGGGCATGGATTAAAAAGCTAGACAGGGTGAATTGAAAGACAGACACCTACCTGTCTCAACCTTCTTTTACTTAGGAAATCCAGCTGACGTCTAAGTTTATTAGCTTGCCAAATGTGTCCTATAATAGCAAAAGCAAAACTTGTCAGGGTTTGATGAAGGGGCTAGGGTAAAATGGCACTCTTGTGCTGAACTTCAGTGGTGTAACTCTAACTATTCTATGATTCTATGCCAGTATTGTTACCATCCTACCAAAACTCAAGCTATATTGTTTTCAACTATTATAAATATTTTTCAGAAAAAGATACAAAACAGTGGTTTGTACTAGCTCAAAAGGCACCAAAATTACCACAATTATTTTCTGGTCAAAACAGTCAACTCTCAAATCCTAATATTAGATTTGATTCTGAACTTGGCGGGGGGAGAGGGGAATTAATCATGAACTGGGCTCTCTGCAAATCACACAGTTTACCTTAAGATCATAAAATTTGACAAATAAAAATATTTTTATGTTATTTCCTGGGTTCTGAGCTTTCATCTTTCCTCTCTCCATTTTCTTCCTCCGTGATTATGAAAGCTAAATCTTTGTCTTAAAAAAGACAAAATTCACCAACATTGCATTCTTATTAACTTCATGGATGGCTTTGCTGAGTACATCTGCAAAAGTCATCCTCTTAGATATCTATATATAGCAGAAGGCTCAAGAATTAGAAAGTGATTTTCTCATCAAAGATACTTTAGCCACTTCTGAAAACAGACTTCTTGTAAGCTATCCTTTCATATCCAGATTAATTTTCAACTTCTTTCTCAAGCTGGGCGGGCAGAACTGATTCTTTAGTAATTTTCAGAAACCTAAGTTTAAAAATTTCATCTTTGGCTTGCTATCAGAGAAGATTTAGTCTCACAAATCAGGAGATTCTGGCTTCAGTGAGTCCTAATCATCCCCTGCCCATGCCACTTTACAGCTCTATTTCTCTGCTTCTATTTTTCCTCACATGTTTAAATTTACATCTTTGCCAAATAGGGAAGTTCAGGATGCACAGAGTCATTCTTTCATTGCAAGAGGTTTTTGTGCTTTCTGTTTTAGATATAAAAGATAACAAAGTCTAAACAAGGACAACTGGCAACTATATTCCACTAAGGTACTTGTGCTGTAAAAGCCAAATATATACGTTTTTTTCCTTAACCTAAGGATTGCTTGCATGTTTGATGTTTGTTTAGTTTTTTTTTAAATGGAAAAACATTTAAATGCTAGATACCAGCTCTTGGCATTAGGCAAAAGTTCAGTTCAGTTAACTGTCCACCACATCTTAATGGCAGCTAAACCACAGCTTCTTCAGTGATCAGTGCCTATTTCCTAATTTTGATGACAGTCCATCATCTTACAATTATTTTCATGGAAGAACAAAAGAGTCAAAATAAAATATTTAAAATCAGGATACTATCTGATAACAATTGCTGACTGCTCCTGGGGCAGAACAACTCTTCTGTTGTTCTGGAGTTAGGCATTCCTTTGCCTATCCTGTTCATCACAGGAACAACACCAGCCAGCTATCACAACATTTGTAAAAGCCAATGAGCTTATTAAAGCTATTTAATCTTGTCTCCCAATTAGCACAGGTGATGCAATTCCATCCAGGCCACATTCAGGTTGGTAGCCCACATGACATTAAGAACACATCCTGTTTATCACTAGGAATCTCTTCATCAAGAACCATACTTCTTTTTTTTTACTTCTTTCCTGATTCTTCCCCAAAATCACAGATTCCAAACTGCATTCTTGTTTGGTGCCATACTCAGAACAAATTGATCTGTTGTTCAGATCCCTCTGTTTGTATACAGAGGTTAGGCTTTTGCCTTATGCTTTTTGGAGGAAACCACATTTAGCTGGCTATCACTGTTGACTCCCAAGGGCCCTATAATAATCAGAGCTCAGATTTCAGTCCTCTTTCTAATCATGGCCTTGCATTTAAAATCAAAGACAAAAGGTACTAGAGCAGTTGCAGATTATATCCTGTCTGCTCACACCTTTTTCAGGTACGTAGGAATTAAGGGTAATCCCTTGCATTCCAATAAAAGTTCACATTCAGCTAAACATCTTTTCTTGTATAAAAAGACTCTCTATCTTGCTCCGTTCATTGTTGGGAAGCACTGATAACATACGGTGGTTAGAATAATACAGACTCAATGTGGAAAAGAGTACCAGAAGTCTACTTAATTTTGTTGTTTGAGTGCAAGAGCACAGACCCTTAAACAGGTTTCACTGTAAGGCATGGAGCTGTCACCCCGCTTTCAAGTAACTGTATCTTTTCAGATGCCAGAGTAGAAAGAATCTTTATTGTGTTTAAAGGGGGGACTTGTAACAGAGATCTGCTGCAAAGAGAATCATGCAAGTACATCATTCCAGCAGGTCTCACAAAGAAAACAACAGGTGGCTTAAAGGTACCACTGGTTGCAGAAGAGCCGTCACTGTGGCATTGCAGTGTCTTCATTGCAGGCTTCATTGCAGCATCCGTGGCTCATGTGGCAACCCCTGGTGACATACAGTGGCCTGCTGCATTGGCTCCCATCTTTCCAGCATACTGGGCATCAGTAAGCAAAACTGGTAATACTGAAGTTCTGCTCCCCTTCCCTCCCCCTTCCTCTCCTCTGCTGCAGAGCCCTGATAACCAGGACTCAGGCCAAAGAAAAGACGTCTGTATTCAGCAGCAACAAGGACAAACCTTTCTTTTTGCTGACAGAGTGTGACCAAGAATAGCAGTCAGCTTAAGAAAAATTCCCATGAAAGTTACATAGGTGCAAGCAGAAAAATTAGGAGCATTTTCCATCTAGCATGCATTCAGCTCCTCAAGGAGCATAACACCACACTGACAGGTTGTCAAGAGTGTGGTAACTCCTCTGCGGAGATACTTGGGTGGGCCGAATCAGTAAGTTTTATTTAACTGTCAGCCTTTCTTATCAAAGTCAAGAAAAGATGCTTCATCCTCATCTAACTCCAGACAAATACTGGCTGTTGGGGTACTTCAGGCAGAGAGAACTTGAGCCAGGGTTTGGAAGAGCACTAGCAAATTTAGTAGCATTTCAACAATGTCTGGTTTCCAGAAAGAGCTGAGCCCATTCGAAGAAAGTGAGGCCTCTGCATGGAGTTCAGGAGAAACAATCAATGGCAGTAACTTTTGGAGTTTATCTGTCTGGAGGTTTGCGTACTGGCAACTGAATTCTCGATGTTTGAATTTGGTCTCTGAGGCCAAAATATGTACTCACTGTAGTTTATTCAGTCGAACTTGTTTTCTGAGCAACCTGTTGAGACTGTCTGCCTAAAACAAAATACAGGAGAGTGGTAGTTCTCCATATAGCCAGGTTATCCTTTTGAGAGGCAGAAAAATAGACTGCACTGTCCCACCAGCACTTAAATCTATTTCTAGTGATTTATTTATAGGTGAAAAGGCAAGAAAATTGTCCTCCTAGCTCCATTCAAAAATACCATTTGGCTATAAATGTTCCCAGCTTTCCATCAAGTGATTTTTTTCCCTCCTTCCAACCGCTCTGCAGTTAGTGCTATCTTGTACTGTCTCTAGATGTACCCATTGCAAGGATATGTTGTCAACAACAAAGCAAGCAAACACTCGACAGGCTGTTCTCCACCCCTTTCCTCTATTAGGAGAGAAATACTGGTTATAGATGGGTTAATTATTACATTCAATGTTATCCTGGGTAGCAATGGCATTACTCTTGAGACTGTTACTTCAAATAAACCCTTAGGGCTCTCCCACTTAGCCTACAGCTAGAAGTACTTGAGTGGCTCCCTCCTGAGCAGCCTTTCTGAATAATTTTTCAAACATAACTTCCTTCACATTGATGAAGTCCTTTTGTTGCTAGTCAGGAAAGTTTTGAGTTTGGTTTAGTTTGTTTTCTGTCTTTAGTTGTTTTACTCCTCTGAACTGATGGCCTGCTACAGCCAGTGCCATTTCTGAGACTAGATTCACATGATACTTTGCAAAACACAAACTCTCTGCTGAAAATTGTTCTTGCTCACACGTTATTTCTCTTCAGGAAAAGAAAAAAAAAAAGTAATTCATCCCGCAAATCTGCAATTTTTTATATACATGAGACACAATCTTAATCTTACCATGTTTCAACATCTAGATATGAATAACTTGACTACCTCAAAGGATTTTTGAGGCAGAGTGTAATCAATCATATGCATTACCAATGTTAAAATCTGTTTTGTCTCAAACTGTCTTGAGCACCCCCAAGTAGGCCATATCATAACTAAACCATTCAGGCATGGTCATTTCTTGCCTTCTGCTCCAGCTTCATAAGTGATCTCTGGAAGATAGTTTTGGAGAAGAAAAACTAACAATCTAAACCAATTTTAAGTGGCTATCCATTAATCTGGTACAAGTTCAGTAGCATTCTCCAAAAGACTGACCCAGACCTACCTGGTAATATATACAATAATTTTACATTAATAATCAGATGTTTTTCTTACCCTTAATTTAAGCCCATATTTGGCATATGTGCCTGCTTCGTTTTGCCTTACAAGGTGCAGGAAGGAAGGAAAAGAGGCTCTGCACCTTCGATTACTGTATTTACAGTAGCACTGAGTCCAAAGGGGTTACGAACTGCACACACCCTGCCGATGAGCTGCTGCCAGAGACCCTGCAGTGCTGTGGCTAGACATGTCCCAGCGCTGGTCTCCCAGAAGAGATGGGGAAGACACTGGCTGTTGTGGCTCTCTGGGCCTTGCACCATGCCAGTGTGCCTCACCACGCCAGTGTGCCATGCCATGCTGTGAGACTTGGCAGACTGCTGAAACCCGCTGCTGCCTAGCTGCACAAACTGGCAATGGAGTTTCAATTAGTGAAGCACCTCGTGCAACCACCTCTGCTGAAGAAAAATGCAGCCCCAGCCCTGGCACTCAGGCTCGGTGTGAGCCACCAGCATGCCCATCTCTTCTGCCTGTTCTAGCAACTTGGTGGCTGACTGGGCACTACGCAATAACAAAGTGACCCCATTGCAAACCTTGTTCCAGGTCACAACTGGAAATCACCATTTCTCCCAGGCAAGGAAGCTGTCCTCGCACCCCATATCCCCCACACCCTCCACAGTGTGCTGCAGTGTGCCTGTAGCAGGCTCCTCCACAGCCTGGGGAAGAAGCGGGGTAATGTGGGTCCACCCTGCAGTGGCTCTCCAGAGATGCCTCTTTGCCTCTGATGGCAGAGGGCAGCAGATAGGGGCGGTTTTGGGGGATGGAGGCTGTGGCAGGTACCCTCTGCTGCTGCTGCTGCTGCCTGCGCTGAGTCACTGTACTCCCACCCTGGCACTGACACATTTCTTAAATAGATGACTGGGAGTATGTGATTTCCATACTGATGAGTCTCCCCAACACAGCCTGGCCCAGGTCCTCTTTCCCCTCACGTTAGCAGGAAACTCACATGAATTGAATTATTAAAACCTGTGTTAAAAGCACCTCCAGAAGGGCTGCCTCCTCTGCCTTAAGCAAACACAGAGGGCAGTGAGGCAAAGACATGTCTGTCTGTTCTGTGACATTTACACACGGATCCCCTGCCTCTGATGTGATGCGTGGTTGGCAGAAGCATAGCACTACTTCACAGGTGTTTTGAGGTAGATTGGGAATGCTTTTCTTCCTTCCTCCATTTGCTTTTTCAGCTCAGAAACGCCGATAGTATCTCAGTCGACAGGGCAGACAGCCCCTCCAGAGACACCCCACAGGCATGGCCACTGACCTCCCATCCCAGCCCCACTGACTCCTCTCTTCTCCTCCCCACTCTTCTCCTCTCCCCCTCTCTCCTGTTTATTTGTTGGGTTTTTTTATTTTGGTGCAGACATATCAGCTAAATATCAGCTTTTTAATACCTACCCGTGTTTTTTGATAACACAAGAAGTATCATTCCTTTTGGTTGCATGTTGTGCATGGAAACTGGGTTTTACAGATCCTCTTCAGTTACAAAGGACATCCACAAAATCCACAACTACAGTAAGATTTAATAAAAAGGCAGTTTTCTTAGTTTTCTTGCACAAAAATGCTTCCGCATGCTCCTGGCTTTCTGCCACAGGTAACCATTAGTCTGAGTTTTTCCTCTGCTTACAGTACATATTCTTGCTCTCAGAAGTCAAGTCCTCGCTCATGTTTTCCCTTTGGCCACTGCTTTGGGCAATTGCTTCAGCTTCTTAAATCATCTTGCTCAACAAAGGGGCATTGATGCCAAATGTCAGACAAATAAGAAGGCAGAGGACAATATTTAAAAATAGTCAGGTTCTTGTGGATATGAAGTATCATCAACCAGAATTTCAAAGAGAAAATAGTGAGAAAGGCCTGTTCCTGCATGTAGAAAGCTCAAGAGCTTTGGTGGGACACAGAGGTCAGGCGGAAGGTCACCATGTCCTGCTAGAGTGGGCAAAGTTATTAAAGAAAGGTTTCCAGTGTGGTTTTGACAGTTATGAATAGGAAATACACTTCTGTGAATATTCTGCATCACTTAATTAAAACGAGTTATTTTTGTGAACGTTTTTGACCATGAACCTTTTTCTTGAATATTCATTGATGATGGGAGGAAAGGCATGAGCAGAATTTATGGAAATTCATTTAAAATCTGAATGACTATGCTTGAGAAATTTTTATTATATTCATTACCTATTTGTTATATAATTTTTGTTTCTAATGTTGGTTTGATTACCTTAAAGATAGAAACAGATGCACAGCCACACACACTGCGTAACAATTGTTCTGTTATGACTGTAACTAATTATTCATGTTACATGAGATCCCTCTAGATTTTTTTCTTTAGTGAGTTTGCATCAGTCACAATTTGAAAATCATTGGAAATCCAGCCAAACAGTGGCAAATCCTGGCCTAGGTCTGGTCCTAGAGTACATTTCTAAAGGCACATGTGGACCGGAGCTGAGTAACTCAGAAACAAGAACAATCCGTGCTGTGGTTCCAAGACTGATGCTTTATGAGGCCCAACAAAGACGGCAGGGTTGAAAGGAAAAGCTCTAAGAGCAGAAAATACTTTGTAATGTATACTGCTCTGGAGGCTGTGGGCTGATTTGGGTTGTGGAAACTGCTGTGATGTATGCCAGTGGCTCTTCTGGTCCCTGATACAGCTTGAAATCCTCAGGCATAATGATGCCTTAAACTTCCCCCAAATCCCTAAGCAATGAAATTATTACCCTAAAGCTTCTTTGCCTCTGGAGATGAAGCATGGTCCCAGCTCAAGAGTCTTGTCTTACAGCACTGCAATAATGCTTAAAAGAACTAAGGAGAAATCTCAGGGCATTTGAGCAGATCCTGGAGGACTCAGACATCAAGTTAGGACAAAGACAAAGCTTTCTGATCTTCTCAGTCTATTACACTGCACTCTTTCAGAGCTTGAAATAGCAGAGCAGTGCCTGAGGGTACAGTGTTGAGGCCTCTACTGGGATTATAATGCATCAGTTATTTCATTATTTCTAAAAATATTTGAAGACCAATCTCAACATAGTTTGGTATAAAAGAGGGAAAAAAGAATGAAAAGGCGAAAGGTTTATATTTGTGCTTTTATCTTATATTTCTATGTTAAATATATCAGTGTATATATTGTCTGTATTTCTCTTAATTCATTATCCAGAGACTATTAATCTCTTTAGGAGCCAGTAGAGTACATTGGACAACACAGGACTATATAGGTCTGGTTACACGTACATCAGGCCCAGGTTTGTAGGAAGCATAGTCCAAGGATGCTGCTGTAAGGAGAGCCACAGGTTCTGGCATTGCATCAGCAATAATAACAGTAGCCAAAGGGAGCCCATCTTGGCCTTGGTTTATTTACTTCATTTCCAGAAAAGACTTTTCATTCAGAACAAGAATTCAATACAAAACTAATAGACCATAATAAAATACAGCAATGGAATGGTGACTTCACATGAGAATATCTGACTCTTTGAACTTCTGTCTGTTGGTTTCTTTACCTTGCAAAGGGATAGTAATACCTGTTTCTCCCAGTGCCTGGTGAGGTGGCCAAAGCCATTTGAAACTGACATGTGCCTGAGAGAGTATGGCAGAGCCAGGTATCCTGCAGACTGACTGCTCCTGCCCTGGTAACTCCATATCAGTGCCTACATATGGGGTGGGAGTGGACCAGGACCCTGAGCCTGTGGCAGTAGCACTGCTTCAATCCCCTTCTAGACTGGCCACTCATGGTCCCATTCTTACATCATGAATAGTTGTTGTTCTCTGTAGCAAGCAGTTGTGCAGCCAGGCTCTGTGCTTTAGTTTCTTTGCGTGGGAAGAACATGGCATATCAAGAATGAGAGGTTGAATTCAGTGCAATGCCCTACTTTTTCTGGAAACCAGGTAGTGTCATTACTGTAACGCCAGAGGTAGACTTTTCATCCTGAAAGGATAGAGAAGATGAATTACATTCTGATATGAATGAAAAAAATTGTCCACAATTGTATTAGACAGGATTAAAACCATTCTAAATGACAATACATTCCGATGTTTTTAGTCTAGATTAAATGCTAAGTAGGAGTAGAAGAAACCTTCCCTATTGGCAGATTATTCCATAGCCATTTTCCTATGGCTTCCCCTAAGGGAACTGGTCTTTGAATAGGTATAGTCCCAGAAGCAGGGTACTGGCTAAAGCCAACTTTGCTGGAGGGTGAAAATCCTTATTCCTAAAACCAAAGGGTGTCTCATTATTTATCTATTATTCCTGTCTGTATTGTACTCTTCAAAAGTCAAACCATATGTTTGTCAAAACAGTTCATCAAGCTGGTGGGCATGCATTCACATGGGCACATTGTTTACTACCTAAAGCCCTTCAACACCTAGGGATGAACTGAACATGATTACCAAGGTTAAATAGGTCTGTCTTTGCTATAGATGTATCTGTCTATAGATGTATCTGATGTATCCAATCTTTAGATGGGATTGCAAAAAATGCAGAATGCAGATTTTTATGTATTCTAGCAACCCAGCTCTCTATATATATATGTATGTATGTATTCCTAGACTCTGTAGAGCTGGATGCATACAAGGAGAAACATACAGAAATGCGGAGTGGCTTGTACTCATTTCCTGCATTGCACATCTGCAGCTCTAGGAAAAAAAGACACTGAACTCTGAGCCTGTTTCTGGGTCTGCATCTCCTGCTCTTCTGTACCTGCAGCCTGTGACAGGAGCACCTGGGCAGCAACAGGGAACCTCAGAGCTCTCTAGAAATTGAAAGATCCAAGATGTATAGTCACTTTTGAAAATCCTGGCACATAAGGAACCAGGACTACAGCAAGACAAAATGTAGTACAGGAATAGAGACTGGTAGACCTGGCTGCTGTACAGAAAGCTTCTGGTTCTGATCTGGAAGGTTCTTTTCTATCAAGATACTCTCCAAAACAAGTATGGTTAGGACAACTTGCTACGTCCTCAATAAGATTATATGGAACACTTCTAATCAGCTCCCTGATTATTTCAGTGTTTGATTAAGCACACCAAATAACATCTTCTAAGACCCATGTTTTATCAATTGAAAAACATCTCTCTTACGTGTATATTGTCCACCACACCACATTGAGTAGTTTACAATCTTTTATATTCTTATTCTGACAAAAACCTTATAAGGGAAAGATGTCTTTTACTAATGTATAGTGGTTAAGTAACATATCCAAGGTCACCCAAATCTGTAGCTGCCCAGAGCATTTTGAGCATCCAAGTTAGCATATAGGCTCCTAAGCTGTGCAAAAACAGCTTTTAAAAATGTAATCATCTGCAAATGCCTCTAGTCACTGTTCTCTTTTACCAGTAGCAGGTAAACCAGATGTACATTCCCTACGGCCAACTTTCAACGAAATCTGTTTTAGGAAAAAGAAGAGATGTCCAAAGGAAAATGAGACCTAAGCAACTTCTAGGAGCTTCTAGAGGCTATGGTTGTATGCTTACATTATGTGTTGCTATAGTAATTCCCCTTTCCCGTTCACTCTGTGCTGAGATCCACAGCACAATAATGGGCTTTGTGAATGCAAACCCTCTGTCTTTCCATTTCAGAAATAATCAGGTAGCCCAATGCCAGAGGTACTGTACCTGTCATACTACTACGAACATACTGAAGAAAAAGAGAAGTTAGTTCTTCATATAATAAATTCCTACCTCTGCTATGTGAGGACAGCACATACATTAGCACTGAGTCCAGCATCACATCTCACCACACTAGGAAGTACACAAGCAAGCTGTGCTTGCTTTCTCCATATAATATATGGAGAAACATATTTCAAATACCAAATAATTGTAATGGAAAACTAGGGATTTTTAGGAAGAGGTGGCAATACCCAAAGACCAGTGGCCTCTTACTGGCTTTTTATGCAGCCGGTCCTTCGAGACAGTTACAATTTCCGGATGATGCAACCTGCATCCCATGACAGGGATAAAATGATGGACACTCCAAATATCTCTAGCTGCCTGGCACTGCCAGCATGTTCTTACTCATCTTTGCCTGCATAATGTGTTCCTGTAGTGTTGTCAGTGAGCATTGAAATACATGGCAGAAATACCCTCTACTTTGCTGAGCTGACGGGGAAGAAGATGGCTCCCCAGGCCAGCATGGAGTCATACGTAGCCAGACCCTCTGACTGCAGGATCTCAGCTCTGACTTTGGTCCTGTTACAATAATATCTATAATATCTTTTTTTTATTACTTAGGCCATGCCTGGGGAATGTGGTTGGCATTAAGGCCTTTTGACTGATGGGGATCCCTGCTGAGGGGCATTGTGCAGGCACAGCTTTTTTCCCCTCATGGTGTCTACTTCCTAGTGCAGTGAGATGTGGTGCTGGACTCAGTGCTAATGTGTGTGCTGTCCTCACATAGCAGATGTGGGGATATGGCACAAACCTATTAAGGTTTGTGTCATTCTGGTGAAGATGGGCCTGACCATTCCCTAAGTAAGCTGTCCCTGGTGGGTAAGCATGCAGGTTAAAGTATGGAGATTAGCTCACAACAGAAAATGATGTTTCAAAGAAGTACAGCATAATTAGTAACTGGGAGTTTGTAGACCTTGTATATTTTCCATCTAAAAAGAACCTAACCTTTTGGGTTTCTTTTGTCTATGGATAGGTTTAGCCTGGTTCTCTTGTGAACTGCTTGCATCAACAGGGAGCTGGCATGAAGTGCTAAAAGAAGTATTTATATCATTTAGTGGCACTGCGCGTACGCTGCCCATGCACTTTGAAGTTGCCATGTTAGAAGCAGAATGGATCATGTCCCTTCTACTGCTTATGAAAGGCTCTGGATGATGTCTGAATTTATAAGGACTACATTATTAATGTTATTCTTAGATTTTCCCCAGTGGGATACCCAGTGGTCCCACTGATCCCGTCGCTGGCAAAAAGCTGCGAATATAGGGCTAATTTTCTCGTGGAGAGGCCAGGAAGAATTGGCTACTGCTGATGGATGCCATGGACAGACTTGTCAGTCCTCGGTGCTAGGGGATTTAAGACCTTCCAGCCCATGAGGACTCACAGTGGGGGTCAAGCCCCAGAAGACCCCACTGTCTTCAAAGTAAAACTTGTATGTACAGGTTTGTCTTCACCACAAATATTTCCTTGTCATCTTGACTGCAGCACATCAGCGTCACTGTCCACTGAGAGACTGTCACTATTCAGCTGAAGACCAGGAGCTTTTTTATCAGTGAAAAGAATGCATGCTGTGGCTTGAGACAGAATATAATACTGGATGTGGGTGAAACTGCCATAGACAGATTATTGCTGCTTTGAAATGTGACCTGTACACCAAAACCGACTCCCAGACTTAGAAAACTGCTTTGGATATTTAATATCCTTGGGTAGTCATGACTTCAGTTGTGCATTTCATAGGTTATAAGGCTTTACTGCTGTCCAAATGTTCCTTACGACTTCAGGTATTTGATGGTAATTGTAAGCTCAGACTCTACTGATTACCTACAACTCAGTCTTTCAAAGCACTGTTCACTGTGAATCCCATGCAGCAAACCCCATCTTCAACTTCAAGCACATGAATAAGAATTAAAGGATCTAGTATTAGAATGTTTTACTTAGAGTCAGTGGAATTGCGCATGTCTGGAACGCAAGAACCAGCTTCCTGGGTCTCTACTCCATCATGGATTTCTTGTTAGTTTTGTCTTTTTCTTGTAGCTTCTTCCTACAAGTGATTTGCCTAGTAATTCTGCCTCTTGTTGAGAATAAAGTTCAGACAGCAGTCTAATATTTCAGGATATTTTTGTGTTTAAATATCCTAGTCTACGACACGGGCACTTTATAAATCGAGAAAAAAAAAAGAAGAAGAAAAGAAAGAAAAAATGCTGTCAAAATCCCTTAAAAAATGGGTATGTCCCTTTCAACATTTTTTTTTTTTTCCTGCTTGTCAGCTGGAAAGGGTAAAATATGGCAGGTTTTTTATTTGACACACAATAGGCTCTGACTGACTTGTAATGTAAATTACATCTCATTTAAGTTCAGCTTTAAAGAAAGTCTAAGCAACTCTTTAAATGAAGGAAGAAATTTACAGGCTTGTGGGAAATACTATTCAATGAATACAACTAGGAGAGAGAGTACAGTATGGTGCAGGGGAGGTATTAAAAATCTGACCAGAAAGTCAATCTGTGTCATGTATTTCTAATTGAAAAACACTAAATTTTGGGTGTAACAGTAAAAAAAAACCTCCTCTCAAAAAATAAAGCCTCAGATCAACCAATAAAAACAAAATAAATTAAGCTAACAGCTTTAGAAATATCTCTGAGTCTGTCATAAGGCTGCATTACCAATAGGTGGTTGAGAACGGCTTTTTCTGAAAAATCTTTCATGAACCTGCTGCACAAGCCCTTTTTAAAAATAAGAAAGTCTGCTTCCCTGAAGACATAGGTATTAGACAGCACTGCAAAACTGCACATTAAACTCAGCATTATACACAGTCCACTGACACACTCCCCCAGCTCCATGTTTGCTTGTTTGTGCCTGCTTAACACCCTCCCCAGGATAGCTGTGCTGATGGTGGGGGATGAGAGAAGGCAGGAGGAGGAAAGGTGCAACACATGCCCCAAATTTGCTGTTTCCACCAGAGGTTCATTTGATGTTTTCTGCCAGGGTAGCACTGTGTATATAAGGCTTTACCGTGTAGCATAGACAAGGATCCTGGTAAGAGCAACTGGCAGAGATTTAGTTTCATTAATCATAACCCACTGATGTCAATGTAAGACTCTTCCTGACCTCAGTTGAGCCAAGATTTCTATCCAGACAGTCTTAAGTCTGATCAAAGCAAGTCTACATGAGACAATGATTAAATCATCAGCAGGAAGCAGATGACTATGAATGCTTCTTGAACTGATGAAAGAGATAGTGAAAACTTTTGGGTCAATGCCTGTAAAGGCAAGGGTTCAGTCTTGCACACTGCAGACTGGGAATTCATGAATTTCTACCCAGTCCTGCAAAATGAATCACTGTGTGGCATTAGTTAAATTATCTAACCTCCATCTAATAAAAGTTTTCAACCCACAAAGTGGGAATTATCAATCCTGAGCACATCCTTTACAGCTCTGAGAATTAACAACATGGCTTGAGCCATGTCTGCTGTAGGTGAAGGGCTATGCAGGGCTTCTTCAAGCCATGTCTTTAGTCAGTACCCTGCTGTTGAGATTCAAGTTCTGCAGCAGATACAGCTATAAAATACCCATGGATTTCAATTTGTAGAGAAGGCAGCTGTGCACATACCCAATATTGGAACAGAATTCAGGCAACATTATGTTAGTATTGGTAGCTAATCTGGTCTTCACTTAACAGTTAGTAAAAAGTCAAGCTGGAAAGCTACACTTTCACTACCATTGACTTTCAGATTATTTTCTTTCAGTTTCATTTTGCCAGTATAGTCTAAATGTTTGAAACTATGTATGCAGGAAGGAACTGCAGCTGAGAAAAATATTAAAAACACCTTGACAAGTCCTGATTCATTATTATCTTGGGGGGTGGGGTGTTGGTACAAAATTATCAAAAGAGAAAAAAGACTAGAAACTAAAGTTATGGATTTAAACCTCAATTTCTGTTTTTCTTAACACACAAGGTACAGATTTTTGCACTACAATGGCTCTTGGTCCATTGAAGTGAAAGTTTAATGGTTGTTCAGTTGAAGCCTTAGATTATGTATTTTCTGCTTTTTACAATGGACATTTACTGCTCAATAACGGGCAACGTTCTTGTCTTCCCATCTGGTTTTGTTTATCAATAAAGCCCTCCCCTTTGGTAGTTTAGGAATGACTGTGAATTCCACAGTCATTTTCCTTGTCATTTGTTTTTTGGCCTGAAAGAGGTATTTGATCTGGCATAAAATAAACTCAATTGAAACCCAGGGCCTGTTTTTTCCTGCATTTACAATAGTGTGATTTCTCTGGTATTAATGGAGATCTCTCCTGAGCTGCAGCAGGGTCCCCGGGAGCCCTGCAGGCTCAGGTACTACGTGTGAAGAAGAGTTTCTCTCTGATCTAAATCAAACACAGACCAAGATTAATACCATTGACAGCAGATAGATTATACATGCACAATGACACCCCAGTCAGTCCCTCCAATCTACATCTTACACATAACAATACAGCTCTGTCAATCATATTTCAGTAATGTATTATTAAAATACTTTCTATTGTATACAAAGCAGGAATGAAAACAGTATGATGTGCAAGGGAATAAAACTGTTAAAGAAGATTTACATTAGCTGAATATTATAATGAATAATTCCAATCCTAGAAAATTATGGAAAAATCCCCTTTTTCTCCCCAGAGCCTTAAGCCCTCCATCTTACTCCTCCTTTGCCAACAGGCCTAAAAAAGTGAGTGAATACCCAGAAGTAGGTCACGACTGCTAATATCCAAGGATACCATGTTTCTGTGGTTACCTTAGTGCTCCCTCCCTTTCTCCCTCTCTCTCCTCTCTCGAACTAAAGCAGCCTCTGTACTGCCACACCACACCAATGCTGCATCATCCACTCCAAAACCATTGCTCCCGATTTACACCCACGTTACCACACAGGATCTGCACCACAGCTCCGGGCTCAGATCCGAAACTCTGATGCCCGTGCAAAAAGAGCCGGGAGCTGCAGGGTGCCAGGGCCGGGTGCCACACTGTGTCTGCCAAGCTGTCTGTCCCCTGACATGCTGCATCAGCACCTTCCCCTGCTGATGGACAGGATGCAGTGGCAGTGCTGCCAGAGACCAACACCCTGGGACCCACGGCACAGCCGTACCTGATGGAGTGCTGGGTGGGAATAGCTGAGCTGGCAAGTATGACAACACCCCCTCACCCCACAACAGCACCCAGAGTCAATCAGAAAAATCAGGCACAATTCTACAGCGTCACTGCAGCCCTGATGCCCTCATGCATGGCTGAAGAGGATGTTTCTCTTGTACACATTCCAGCTAGGATGACATAAAATAGACTGAGGCTGAGGACGCAGAAACAGAGAGGCAAAGCTTAAGGCATAAACACAAAGCAAATCACACCGTGGCAGCTGTGTACAAAACAGGCCGGCTGTGCATTTGAAAGTGTGAGAAAGGAGCAGGCTGTGCACAGAAAGACAGGCTTCTGAGATGTGACAATTTTAGCACTGATTCATCATGGGGTAAATTTGCCACAAGTGGGGCTGGACCACAGTGTTTAAAGGGCTCTGCACTGATTCATGTACCAGGCTTTTGCTCAAATGGGATGTTCTTTCCCTTTTTTTTGACAGGACCCATGGGGTGGTAGAAGTTGCTGAGACAAACAGCTTGGCAGCTGTGGTTCATTTTCAGCAGTCCTATAAAGTACTGTGACTATCAAAATCTCTGGCTCTAAATTTATGACATATTTGCCCTTATTTGTTGTTGACACCAAGGTTCATGCCAACCAACTCCCTTGTTAGACTACTCAGGGAGTGCCCACAGCAATGAGACACACACTGGTCCAAACAAACATGTTTGGAGCTTTTGGATTAGAGCTCCTGCTGGTGCGTACCAGCACAGCCTGGAGGCAGATGTTTTAGGACCATATGACTCGAAGCAACTAGATTACTGAATCCAGTCATGATTGCAGGTTTCATGTAATACTTGTTTAATCCAGAAGAGTCCAGGTGGCATCTACTTTACACCAAGCAGTTCCCAGCACTCTATCAGCCACCCTCTGACAGTGCTTGTAAAGAACTGTGTGTCAGTGTTAACCATTTTAGCTACCCACTGAGTGCCAGATTTAAGCAGCTTTCCACTTTGTCAAATTAACGCTTTTCTTCTGTCCAATTTTCACCCAACCTGTATAACCTTCATATATGCCTTCCCATTGCTGTCAGCCCCTAGAAATACCCTTGGAAGTCAGTCTTGATTGAAACTGAGGCTGTAAGTGCTTTATATTTTAATTACAGTTATTTAGCATGTGAATTGGAGGATCTCCAGGATTTGGGCTAACTGCTATGCAACTGTCTACAGATCCATCAGCTTTCTACCTATTAGCTGGTAAAGAAGAAGGTGAGCAGATGAAGGGGGTAGCATAAAAAGCCTTGAGGTCTTGTAGATACATAGGCTGTTCATTGAGTTCTAGGAAAAAAAAAAAAAAGACCACCAGATTATATCACAAACCATCAGCTTTCACCCAATATCATCTGCAGTGAACCACAAAAAATGTGTGTTTAACTGAACCTTTCAAAAAGGAGTTAGTCCTCATCTGGCACATCCAGAGGTGAAGAATTTGGCGCTTAAAATTTGTTCAGTCAGAAATCATTCCTACTGTTAAAAACCAAGTTATGCCTAATGTCTTCTTTAGGTTTGTCTGGTCAGCTTCAGTTTGCAACTATTGTTTCTCACTATACCTTTCTCCACTAAATTAAAGATTTCTGTAATACCTGGTATTTTCTCACCATGAAGGTACTCCCACTGTAATCAAGCCACTTCTCAATCTTCTCTTTGATAAACGTAATAGGTTAAGCACTCTGAGTCTTTTACCAGGAAGTGTTATCTCAAATTATAATTCTAATTTTCTCAAAGCTTTTTTGGAACTCTTTTCTGCAACTTCATAATTTTTTCAATATTTTGCTGAAAATGTGGACACTCAAGCATTATCCAGTAGTCCATGAGAAATGTCATCAATGCCATTTGCAAAGGAAAAAATCACATTATTGCAAGTCATTATTCCTCTCTCTACTCATGCAAGAATCACATTCAGACCTCTTTCCATATTAAAGCCTGCCAGCTAATGAGTTGCCAAACCAATTCTTCATGAATATTTATCTGTATATTGTCCAGATACACTAATTTAAATTGTTAGCTACGTCACACACACCGTTTGGTATCTCCAGCTGCTGGAATTCAAGTTGTCAATTCAAGGGCTCATTTTTTCGTCCGTTTGCATAACATATAGGAATGCAAATTCTCTGCCCCTTCTCAGGTCAAACAGTCAACTTTCCCCATCATGCCCCAGAGCATCCTAGATCTGTGTTTTCCAAACCTGAATATACAATCTTTAGTGCTAATGCAGCTTTTCAATTTGCATGGTTCTAGCATTACAGTCAGTCTCTGCAACTCAACCAAGATTTCCAGAAAGGAGGCTACAGGCTGCCCTTTCACAAAGTGTGAGGTAATCCTCCGAGCCCAGGACAACACAAAGAGCAGAGAAGGAAGCCCCTTTCAGACACAGAAACACCGTGAGGGAATTGGACAGAGGGCCAAAATGTGCAGCAGCAGCAGCATCAGACAAAATGGGCAGGAGACATGCAGGCACAGAGGGTCTGCTGTGCTGGCTGCCTTTTTGAGCAAACCTTTTATACCCACCATCAATCTCTGTCCTTCAGCTTGTCACTTACTGTTTTACCTTTCCTCCACCCTACTTGCCGTACAATGTCCTTTCTCCTGCTGCTTTTCAGTCCTGGTCTGCTCACTCACGCCTAAACTCACCTTCCCCTGCCAAAGTTCTTAATGGATACAGCATTTCTCCTGCTGCTTTCAAATTCCTCCTTTGGCCCCTGTGTGTCACCCCCTTGCCCCTTGCCCTCCTCCAGGAGATTTAAATGTTCCTGGGGCAGGGAACTCCTGGAGCTGTGTTCACCCAGTCCCTTGTACAACTGGGTCCCTGTGCTTGCTAATTTTATTTTAGCCACTATCCTAATAAACGTGACTAATCACAATAGCACTGTGATGTCTAGTAGGAGAGACTGATGAAATAATTGTGTAGTGGGGATGAAACAGCCAGGCTGATGGCGAAGCAGAGCAGGCATTGGCTGTGCCAGCCTTACATAACACTGCAGGCTGAGTGAGAAGCACCCAGAAGGAACTCACTTCTTATTTCACCCTTTCCTCCTCCTTTACTATGGGGGAAAAAACAGTTAACTAAAAGGAAAAAAAAAGGAGGATAATTTTCCTTCACTGGTGCTGCGTGCCTGGGTGCAGGTCCCTGAGCTCACAGCGCTCAGGGACAGGCAGCAGGGACAGCCGCTGCGCTGCTAAGGACTCACTCCAGTTCTGATCCCACACGGTTTGCTGGGCACAGAATCAGGTGTCACTGTTAAAAAATGGTTCTCTGCCTTCTGCTTCATGATGGCTTTTTTCCCATCTTGCAGTGGATGTGAAATATAATTTGAGTTTCAATATATAGCTGGAGGTGCATTTCTTCTCTTGTTAATTATAACGAGAGTTATAACCCTTGCCCAATACTGATGCTTATGTCACTTTAGATGGCTGATATCTGCTATCCACCTTCCTGAAAGATTACAAAAGAGCCATGAAAATGAGAACGGGGAGATGGACGGATGGATGGTCGGATGAGGGATGCCTCTATTACAAGGAGCGAGCACAGAAAGCTTGGATTAGGGTGAACAGCTGGTGCGGATTCAATAATCAACTGCTCTGAAAGAAAAGCCTATTTTTTCTCATCCCATGGCATTAGAGAACAGGATACCGGAGCTGCCAACCTTACAATTGAAATCTGCCCACACAGAATAGCAAATTCCCCTTGGCTTGCATTTAAATGCTCCTGGCTCATTATAACTGCATACAGCCTTTAATACATACATGTGGTCTGCATATTATCCTGCAAACAGAGCTCTGCACTGCTGCTCTCAGCATGTCTCTGCCTTCAATTCAACACCAAAGGGAGGGATGGGGCGGGGAGAGAGAAAGGAGGACAGGGAGCTTATCGAGTTCACAGCTGCTGCTGAGAATATTGGTTTGACTCTTGCTGCTGGTCAGGATTCACTTCCACAACAGGCAGCAGGTTGGGGCAGCATGCATTGGTTTAACAGGCTTAGGAGGTCGTTCTTTGGGACAGCCCCTTGGGAATAACACAACCCACCAAGGAGCTGGTTCACAGCTGGGAGCCATCCCAGCCAGTCGTGTTTCAAGGAAGGCTGCAGCACCTCCGGCTGTCAGTATCCATAAGGGAACAGTGGAGCTAGTACATAAGTCTCCATATGAAAAGCAGGGAGGCTTGTCAGCTGTTGAATTTCCCTTGTATTTTGGTCATTACAGAAGGGTTTCAAGACTTTTTCCAACCCTATTGGCAGCAATGGTAGCTATAATTCACTCTTTTTCCCCTTTCTGACTGCATGCCTTGCAGGACCCAGCTCTGGAAGGCCAAGATAAAGCCTCTTTCTTTCCTCACACAGCGCCTGAGCCCTCTTTTGAGGCTACAGACCTGCCCAGGTGCCTGGGGACAGGCTGTGATCTAAAGAGTGGAAGTCCACCTGTATATGATGGTGACAAATGGGACAGCAAACAGCTGCCAAGTGGGGATATTTTTCTCTTTGTTCTGCCAGATATGAGGCAGAAGAGGTTAGAGGCTCAACTCATCATGCTTGGTCCCATCAGCCAGTGAGTCTCTTGGCTTTTCAGTAAAAGTAGAGGAAATGTTTTGGTTTTAATGTCTCCTTTATTTTGGAAGATCAGGATAACAACAGTGACCAGAACTCTTGTTACCAAGCAATTTTGATCCCTAACAAGGTACTGCATATTCCAAGAGAGATAGCCCAAAAGCTTGGGCCACAGGTTTGCAGCCGAACACTTTATTAATAGTCACATCATATTCATGCTTATTTAGTGTCCTTTTTTTCAAGGGAAAATATGGCTTGTCCTTACAGCCCCAAATGCAAGGAGAAGAATGGAAGGGGCTCATGAAAATGTGTCAGCCTGGGTCCCTCCTGTGCTTCTTGCAGAAAAGAAAGGAAGATATTAATGCAGATGATTTTGTTACATAAATACATGTTGTATCAGGGCCATTTTTAGCATTTGTGGGGGTGTGAAGAACTTCTCCAAGCTGCGTATCTATTTCATAGCATTCAGCTGAACCGAGGGAAAGGACAGAGAGTTTTAAGGTAAACTATCAAGATACATTTTATTTAAGCCCACACAATTCTGTACGGGGCTCTGCAGGACAGAAAAAAGGTTTCACTACACCTCTGTGGCCTTAGCGGTGCTTTTTAATGCTTTGTAACAGAAAGACTTCTTAATATAATTGAATAAAATTAAGGACAAATTTTTCATCAAATTTCATACAATATATCTGCCATTTAGCTTTAGAGAATTTCAGTTTCTTTAAATTCCAAAGGGCTGCAACATTTAATTAAAATGGAATTTTTAAATCCAGAAATCTAGTTTTTTCTTTAATCTTACATTCATTTAGACCTCAAATAGATAATTTCCCAGTCAGGAAGGAGCCCATTTTTGAATATATATAATCTGGAGGTAATTAAACTAATCAGGTTCTTAATATACAGAACTTTGCTTGATTTCTGATCACGTTTCTGTCATCCCTTCCACTTCAGCCTCATGCCCCACCATCCCTGGGGGATGTGCATAGCTCACTTCACCCTCACTGCAGTGTCTGTCCATACAGAAGGCAAAGAGTGGACAGTGGCCCTCAGCACAGCCGTGCCAGCTGGGGACGTTACACCCACCCTAAAAATGGGCCCAGGTTCTGCTGTGTAGGCTGAGGGTGGCTGGGACTGACACAGGCAAAACTGCATTTTGTTATCCTTCCACATGGGAAGTGTCCAGCAACCAGAGCAGCAAGGAGATCCTCTGAGGTTTTTTGCCTGCAAATGTTTCAAAAAACATTTTTTCATATTATGTCCATGGACATCTGAGAACATTTTCCTTCTGCAAAGCAGTTCTGGGGAACTGCATTTTACTTACAGGAAGACATCACCAAAGAGAAGTTTTGGGACTAACTAGTGCTGCTATTTTTGTTTCTTATGCTCCAAAAGGATCTGATTGTTTTGAAAGGAAAAAGGACATGAAAACCTAGCTTTCTATAAATCATCTGAGCTTGTCAGTTTGGTTAATTTCCAAACAGTGTCTATGCTTGGGATTTCTCAGAGCATCCACATGGCAGACCCTAGCTGGGTCACTGGTAGCTACAAGGTGCCCAAAATTAGAGGAAGAAGAAGAAAGTTAAGGAGGTGAAGGGTTCTAAATAAGCCTAATTTAATACTTGGCACATCCATGGCAGCCTTGATCCAAAGTATTTTGAAAACATGGTAAAGAATGTTAGTCTCATTTCATAAAATCAGACATAGATATGAGTCTAAATTTTGGACACTTGACAGTTTAGGAACTTACTTAACTTTTCTGCTTTAGGGGTCAAGTTTCTCAAACCAATGTTTTAAATTCACCCTGAACCTGCTGCCACCTGTGAATTACTGCTCTTAGAGATTCATTTAAAGCCACCCCTCTGAACGGGTGGTTTAAGAGGAAAAGAAGTCAAGAATTCATTTCACTTGTTGCAATAGTGCTTTTTGGTGATATTACAACAAACAAGACTCAGAAACCCGCTGTGCCCCTCACATTTCCTCCTTAATACTCCATTCCCTCATTCTGTTAATTACTTTACCTTGGATTTATTTTGGAGTAACTCAACTCCAGTTGAAAACCAATCCTTCCGTCAAGGGAAGAAAGGTTTAAAATTATTGCTCAGCATTCATCAAAGAAGAAGAAAAGATAAATGCATCATACAATGATAAGGATTCCTGGGTGACCCCTTAGACTCTAGAGCCAATCTTTGGTCATAGTGTTAGTAGTAGGAGGAGATTCAGGAGTTCAGAGAGCCTTCAGAGAGGTCATAATTTGTAGGGAACAATAAAACTACTAAAACTATGCTTTACACAGGCAGACTGCCCAAAACCATGGTTTGTTTTTTTGGAGCACGAAATAAAGATCTGTGGGATATGCATTTTGAGACAAAAAGTAAAATTCATTTGCAGCAATACTGTATTCAACCTGAGAGAAAATAAGATAAGGGAATTCTCATCATTAGGAACACTTGAGCCTGGTTCAAAATACAATATCCACTGGAAAGAGGCATCCAGTCCTATGAGGACAGCTGAAGAGAGAGAATAATAGAGACAGGTCTTTTCTACCTTTTGTTTCCATTAGAAATAGAGTTTCTCTGAGACACTTGTTTAACTGCTTGCCACACAATAAGACTACAAAAGCACTTTTCATTGTGCAACTGCTGAGGCTTAAGAGAAGTTTGCAAAACCTGGACCTCACCAAACAAGTCACAGTGGCAAGCAAGTTAAAAATTAACAAGAACTGTAAACAATGAAAACAATGAAATCATCCTCTTAGACTGCAGCTCTGCATTACGAAGAGAAAGTAAGGAAAATATAGAAAGAAGGGAAAATGCATTTCAGCGCTTTCAGCATGTGGCTGGGAAGCAGGAATAGATTAACATGGAATTTTGTGAAGATTTCGCTGAATTCAGTATGCATAGCAGCAGTCCCAGCTCGGATAAAATGCCCCTGGGCCAGATGGGAGCCACCACTGTGGACACAGTGGAACCCCTCGGCACCAGGCACCTCACCAAACTGTCCTTCTGCAGTCACAGCAGTAACGGACACATCTCTGAAGGGTGAATCAACAAAACTAAAATTCCTATGCAACTGTGGAAATGCCTATTCTCTTTCACCTAAGGTGCTTAAGTTAGGGAGTTTGAAGTTCTTGTGTCCCTCTCAGGTAAGAAAGAGAAATAGAGTGCTTCAGAAGGTAGTTTTGAATTTGTTCCTATGGCCATTTTTTTCTGGCAGCTAAAGCAGTGTAATCAGACATCTCCACCTCCTCTTTTCCGCACCCACACTGTCACAGGTAGGTAGTTGACAGCAGAGCAATGTGGTGAACTTGTTTGGTGATCCTATGTGGGTTAAAAGAAACCCTGCCAAAAAAACACCCAACCGACCAACCAATCAACCAAATAAAACCTACAGATATTAGATAAATCTAATTGGTTTAGTGGAGGAAATAAGCAGTGCCCTGATAGTGGGAACATTTGCTCTCCAGAGACATAAATCATCCTCATGGATTTACATGAAGAATCCAGAGGAACACAACAGGTACTGAGCCCATTCTGCAGAGCCTTTTCTCAGCAACCATGAAAGTTTGAAGGACTGCATGAACAGACACAAAATGGAAAAGTAAAAACAGGTAAGTCACAAATTCACAGTAAATCTATGAGAAGTGGAATGACCTTCATGCTTTTTCCCTCATCTCTCATTCTTACAAGGAGAAAAAAAGAGTTGCTTTTACTTTGTCATCTTAGCTCTTTTTCAACAGACACAATGGACTATGTTTTGTTTCTGTAAACCTACTGCCAACAAAGGACATATTTGTCCTAATGTGTGCTCTGTTAACAGCGCTGTACAAAAATTACATTATAAGGACACAGACACAGTACCTACTTAATCACTACAATACATTACATTCCTACTCAATGATGTTTCAATATACCCACACAGGAGTTTAGAACTGAAAGTTTCCTTGGACAAATGTCTTCCTCTTTATTCTCACGTATCTAGACTAGATCGTTACCCTAGATGTTAACACAGACGTATAAACATATATCCTGTTGTTTTTCTAGTGCTGAACGTGGTTGTATGCACATATCTTTGCCTGCTCAAACAGAACCTGCAGCCCACCTGTATTTGATAAATATTTCCTAACTCTATTTGATAAATGCTCCCGTTAAAATCTTTCCTCTATAACACAAAAAGTCAATGCCCTAATTTTAAGTTGCCCTTTGAAAGCGAGCCAGTATTCAGATGGATATCGACTCTGGGCCTGCTGGTTGTTCTACAGCAGTGTTTGGAAGGCTGTTGTTCTAATGAATGTGCTAACATTTCATACACACACTAACAAAATCAATAGCCCTATTTTTAAAAAAGCATGTGGCTTTACTAAGTACACTGTCACTACCCCGTCGTGCAGAAGTTTACTGGAAACCTCGCTATATGACTAAAATGATGCATCTGGCTCATTTCTCTACTTGCTTGCCAGAATGCATAATACCAGACTTCAAGGACATTCAAAGTCAGCCTCTACAGCAGAAAAAAACCTGTGCTTATTTAAGTTTAAAGTGTATGTGGTAGCCAGTACCTGAAGTATTCATGCAGGTGTCAATTTTAACTCATTTCTGTCCTGCTGTTTGCACAGAAGAGACCTAGGGGACCTAACACAGCTTTTAACATTAGAAATTCCTGCTTCTGTGGTTTCTGAATGAGTTGGGTAACTATAAGCAAGGAAGAAAATATGTTTACAGTCACCATTGAATAAATTAATCCCTGCTCTTTTGCTCGTCTTCAGTAGGTAAACACACTAGAAGGTTCTTGAATCTAAACCTTAGACCTGCTGCAGCCCGTCTGTCACCTTGTTTTCCAAGGAGCTACTGAAAATATCCAATCCCTGTGAGTGAACAGGCTAGAAACCTGTAAGGGAAAGGGATGTGTGTAAGAAGCAAACCTAGATGAAACCCAAATGCAATGTATATTCAAGCACCTCTAGTCACACTGACTTGATTCCAGCTCTGAAAATGTGTCTTCTCCTTAAGGAACTAATTCAACGTTATAGTGTGGGGGTATATACTTGAACCAGAGACTAAATACAGCAAGAAAGAAGTCAATGGTTAGGGCAAGATAGAAGATCAAACAGGTAATACTCTAACATTGTGCTCAAGTATGTCTTCAGTCTCTGAAAAATTTCAGAATTTAGAATTACAGAACTATGTGAATCAATCAAAACTAGTTATTTCAATCATTTGAATCTTCAGTGCTAGTTAGTTGCCAAAACATGGCATCAAGCTCATCAGAAGGAATAGAAAATTTCTTCATATGCATTTGTATATGCCTGTACCAGGCATAGGCTGGATGAAAAAGATGTCAAGCAGTTACATCAGAATAAAAATGGAGATTTCCAGGCTGTCCCCATGCGTCAAAAGATGAGCTGATGAGGAAGAAGACTGGCCTGGATGAACAGAGAGCTTTGGCTGGAACTCAGAGAAAAAAAGAGGAGAATTTATCATCTTTGGAAGAAGGGGCAGGCAACTCTGGAGGACTCTACAAGGATGTCATGAGGTTATGCAGGGAGCAAATAAGAAGGGCCAAAGCCCCACTAGAACTTAATCTGGCTACTGCTGTAAAAGTCAATAAAAAGTGTTTCCATAAATACATCAGCAACACAGGAAGGCTAAAGAGAATATCCATCCTTTATTGGATGCAGAGGAGAACATAGTGACAAAGGATGAGGAAAAGGCTAAGGTACTTTATGCCTCTTTGCCTCAGTCTTTAATATGAAGACCGGTCATTCTCTGGGTACCCCGTCGCCTGAGCTGGAAGATGGGGAGCAGAATGAAGCACCCATAATCCAAGGAGAAATGGTCAGCAACCTGCTACACCACTTAGACACACCCTATAGATTATAGGGCCTGATGGGATCCACCCAAGAGGATTGAGGGAGCTGGCAGAAGTGCTCACCAAGCCACTATCCATCATTTATATGGAGTCCTGGTTATCTGGGGGGGTCCCAGTTGACTGTAAGTTAGCAGAGATTCAAAGTTAGAAGAGATTCGGAGCAGACCTGTGGAGAAGGACTTGAGGGTGTTGGTTGATGAGAAACTTAACATGAGCCAGCTTCAGTGTGCGCTCGCAGCCCAGAAACCAAACGTATCCTGGGCTGCATCAAAAGAAGCGTGACCAGCAGGTCAAAAGAGGTGATCCTGCCCCTCTACTCAGCTCTCATGAGATCCCATTTGGAGTACTGTGTACTGTTCTGGTGTCCTCAACATAAAAGGGGTATGGAGCTGTTGGAGCAAGTCCAGAGGAGGGCCATGAGGATGATCAGGGGGCTGGAGCACCTCCCTTATGAAGACAGGCTGAGAGAGTTGGGGCTGTTCTGCATGGAGAAGAGAAGGCTGCGTGGAGACCTCATAGCATCCTTCCAGTATCTGAAGGGGACCTATAAGGATGCCAAAGAGGGACTCTTCATCAGGGACTATAGTGATAGGACAACGGGTAACAGGTTCAAACTTAAACAGGGGAAGTTCAGGTTAGATATAAGGAAGTAGTTCTTCATGGTGAGGGTGGTGAGGCACTGGAACAGGTTGCCCAAAGAAGTGGTAAATGCTCCACCCCTGGCAGTGTTCAAGGCCAGGTTGGACAGAGCCTTGGGTGACATGGTTTAGTGAAAGGTGTCCCTGCCCATGGCAGGGGGGTTGGAACCAGATGATCTTAAGGTCCTTTCCAAACCTAACTATTCTATGATTCTATTATTCTATAAATGTGATGCCCATCTACAAGAAGGGTTGAAAGGAAGATCTGGAAACGATAGGTCTGTCAGCCTGACCTCAGTGCCAGGGAATGTTATGGAGCAGATAATTTTGAGTGACATCACACAGCATGTACAGGACAAGCAGGTGATAAGGCTCAGTCAGCACAGGTTATGAAAGGCAGGTCCTGCTTGGCTAACCTGATCTCCTATGACAAGGTGACCTGCTTAGTGGATTGAAGGAAAGGCTTTGGAAATTGTCTACCTGGACTTTAGTAAAGCCTTTGACATCCCAAAACCTTTGAAAGCTGTTTCCCACAGCATTCTCCTGGAGAAACTGGTTGCTCATGGCTTGGCCTCCAGCTGCACTACAGGAGATTTAAATTGGATAGTAGGAAAAATTTAACCAAAAGGGTTGCCAAGCATTGAAACAGGCTGCCCAGGGAAGTGGTGGAGTCACCATCCCTGGAAGCATCTAAAAGACATGTAGATGTGGTGCTTAGGGACATAGTTCAGTGGTGGACTTGACAGTGCTAGGTTAATGGTTGGACTCCGTGATCTTACTGGTCTTTTCCAATCTAAACGATTCTATGATTTTAAGAGAAAAAAAGTTTCCTTTTTCTTCTAGTGTGAGCAACTATTTGGCCACGGTAGGAAAAATATTACGTTGTTTTTTTTAACTTTACCATATTTCATTTTAACTCTAAGGCCCCAAAACTAAACATAGTACTGTAAAATTTGTACAGCACACAGGTATTCTTCTGAAGTCCTATAGAACTGATACAGAAAAGATAGACCAAAGTGTCTTCTATGTATCTATAAATGTCTGATACTGGGAATGCAGAGAAGAAAAATATGATTCTGCCCAGCACTCATAAGCAATATCATGTAAACAGGAAAAAGTGGGAAGACAATCTCCACTGCAGGTCTTTCTAATGAAACTGTACTTGTGAAACTACAATCCAATAAGGAACAGTCAGGGGAGCACATGAAACCATGTACAGATCCATAGCTCATTCCAATCCCACATTATTAAGACTGAAACAGTAACCTCATACAAGAAGCCCAGAAGATGGTGTCTGAAAAGGCACTACACACTGATGCCATGCAAACAACAGCCAACTGAACGGCTGGGCAGTCAGGTTTAGAGGCAGCCCTGGCGATGTCTGGAGAAGACCCCAGGAGGTGAGGGGACGCCTGCAGAGGCAGAACAGCCATGAACATGATGGCAGGATGGAGCAGCAATGAGGGCTGCAGACAAAAGTAGCTACTGCTTCACTCAGCAAACTCAGCTACCACATTTGCTATATTCTTCCCCACGTTCTTCTGTCTCGTATTATTTAATCTGCCTCAGTAAATACAGCCCTTCACCAAAGAGTCAAACTATTACAGACTCTTCTGTGGCCTAGGAATCACATCAGGGTGTCTAGGACACAGATATTAAGTTAGAATCTGGGTTAGATTCATCAGGTCTAACCTGATAGAGTACCAGCTATTTTTTCTCTTCAGTTGACATGCCTTTCCACATATAAGAAATACAAATGTGCACATTTCTGTGCAGATCAGGACACAATATCACTTTGCACCCAGAACTTGGGCTCTGATGACTTTTTGAGCTCCTTCCATTCCTCAGGCAGTTCATTCAATCACGATTCATTTTAAGCAGATGATTTCTATCATGCTGGACAATTTCTTCCTATTTTATTACATGATCCCTCCAACTACAGAGATATTCTGGTACCATGCAAAATTTTTTATGTGCATGGATATATCCTGCAGGTTGTAATGATACATCTGGATTATGATAATCAAGGATGTTCCAGAAAGCGGAGAACTTCGTTATTTATAAGCTCAGATTTTTATGAGAAGTAAGTCACAGCTGATAAGTGTTTCTCTAAGATCTGATGCTTTACCCGCTGCTACAAGAGAACTAATACCGGAAGGCATTAATATGTCTATCCCAAAATCATAGATCTGATTAAAGCACTAAGAACATTTCCTTCAGGCTCAGTTAAAACCCTTTGTAGAGTGTAACTCCTGGTAAAGGAACCAACACAATAGGCCAACCTCTGGGCCTGATGATGGGTTGAGCAGAGAGATTCTCTGGCCAAAACAAATGCAAGTTCAATATGTGCATGCGTGTGAGGGAAAATAAAGCAAAATCCATCCAAATGGCAATGGGTGATGTTGCAAGAATAACCCTGAGAAGGAGTCAGCAGGGAGTTCTATGGGCGCAGAATACAGGCAGATTTGGGGCGTGAAAATGGCCTGGATGGTTTTTGTTTCTATTGCAATCAGACAAACAAGAATCTATGTTCATTAGCTGTAAATAAAATGTTTTTAAGATTAAATCTCATCAGAAACTTCCAAAGAGAAAAGAAATAATAAAAAAAAAAAAAATGCTTTGAATAACAAGATAACAGTGTGCATCTTGTGCCACAGTGCCGATTGTGGAATCTGAAATTTACAGGAAAAAAAGAAAGGCCCAGGTTTTCCTGTAGATGAGACATTGTAATTTGCATGAACACAAGTGACAGATGCTTTGGAAGCTTCCACTTTGTATTCTGCTTTCATCTTAATGAGTATTAACTTATTTTTCCAACAAGGGACAACCCACATAACACTGATCAAGAGAAGAAAACCGCAGTAATTCTAATATTCCCCTTCACTCAGTTGTTAATGTTGTACTTAGACAGGTATGTACATAGGTGCAGATCATCTGTAATGGCTGGATTTCACTAAAAGGAGTTAAATTCATCACTATGGCAATTAAGGAAAGCTCCAGCAGGATCACACCCCAGCTTAATGAAGCCACAGGGCTTCTTAAATGTGTTCCCAACAAACTGTGAGCACACATGAATGCTGTTGCTCTTCATCAGCCTGAATCCATCCACCTGCAGGTTCCTCAGGCCTGGCTCTTTTGCCAGCTCCCACAACTTGAAACATGCCCCCTTTGGCCTCATAAAAAAAGGTAAGTAGCTTTCTGTCAGGTTAGAATGCTGAAATAGCTGGGCAACAGAGCTGGTTAGTACTGGAGGTGTTTGAGGGAGGAGGCAGGGTCCCATGGGCAGGGTGAGAGGAAGAGCATGGCCATGGCAATTAGATGATTATATGGCTGAGGAATTACAGCCTGAACTGTGAAAAGCAAAAGTTTTCTTTTTGTGAAATGAAGGCACGAATGCCAACTAATTAAGCTGTGGCAACTTTTTAGGTGACTGCCTGTGACCTAAACATCTGCTGCAATAGAAGAAAAAATTGACTTGGTCTACCTAGCATCTATATTACTTGGGTTTGTATTAACTGATTAACTTCTTGCAAGACATGCTTAGTTTTTATAGAACAGCATATTGTGAAAAGCAAGCCATTTGTTTGCAAACTGCAAAATACAGTCACTGCAAGTGGGCACCAGTGCAACTGAAGCAGCCAGTTGCCAGGAAGCATTAAAGCCCCTGCCAAAGAGCCCCTCTTAGTATTTGTTATATGTTAAAACAAGCTCTCTACAAGCTCAGTTTCGGAGCCTAGAGGTGCACGATCAAACCGCACACTCTGACGGTACCACTGGTATGCGAGAGGAAGCCTGACACTGTGCTGCTTCAGCTCAGACCAGCCCTGTAGAGTACAGGAGGACCAGACTCCACAAATGATGGGTACTCACAGCTGGTGCCAATGGCAGGGCAAGGCACAGCTGCTGTGCAGGTCCTGGCACCAGGCTCTGAGGGCATCTCCTATTTCCCCCAACAAGTGCTACCTAGTCAGCCTCTTCATTTCAAATTAAACAGAATATCATCTTTACAGTGATGTTCATTACAGCTGTACATGTATTTTGGACCTTTCGGCTCCACAGAAACAGTAGTTTATGCAGGTGTTTGGACATCTCTGGCATCTCATCCTCTAAATGAATCTAACCTCTCAACAACCTTCTCAGGTAGATACTGTGTCAACAGCTTCCCCACACAGAAATCAAGTGCTTTGCTGCTGAGTGTCCTGCTAAGGCACGAGCATGTCTGTGGCACAGCAGCAAGGGGAGCCAGCCATGCACTGAGAGGACAAGAACTCTGCTGTGTCATCAGGGAACCATGGTCTCCCACAGCCCCAGCTCTTGTGCCCCAAGGGTCAGCCCCACGTTGGCTCTGCCTGTGGACTTCAATAGGCCCATCCAGAACGGGATTTGCCTTTGCCTTGTTCTGCCAAATGGGTGTAACAGCAACAGAGAAAATGCAGAGAGAGGATTTTCTGGCCT
Source organism: Strigops habroptila (assembly GCF_004027225.2). Classification (NCBI taxonomy): domain Eukaryota; kingdom Metazoa; phylum Chordata; class Aves; order Psittaciformes; family Psittacidae; genus Strigops; species Strigops habroptila. Next base: position 29,297,278 of record NC_046358.1, read on the forward strand.
GTCATCCAAGTAGAAAAAGGAATGGGAAAAAAGAGAATGAGAAAGGAGAGTAACAGTGAAAGTCAAAATGAAAGCAAACAGGGGAGATAGGGTAGAAATATACCTCCTGGGTCTTTGGCCCAGGTTCTTCACTATCGCAGCAACTGTGTCATGTAGATCTCCTTAAGCTTGATCTCACACTTGTTTGACTTTTTCTGAACCCCCCTACTCCCATTGGAAAGTTATTTTGGAACCCCGTTCCTCTCTTGGTAGAAGCCTTTTAATTTCCTGCCTAATTTAATTCATAGCCATATGTCCACCTGTTTTTGTGCCAGCCTTGTACCATAGCTTAAATAGTTCTCCCTGGATGATGTTAACCTCTCAATTCTGGTTTCATGCTTAGCTTAAGCTGATGCTATGTGTGACTTGCTGCCAAACAGGCATTCCCTCACCTCCCTCCAGCCAGTGGCACAGGCAGATCCTGCATCTTGACAAGGCGGTCAAATTTCTTCCTCCATATTGCACCAGTGCTCACACTATTGCTGACCTCATGGTCAGCCAGTCTTGGAAAACTCATCTAGCTGAAAATTAACACAGAAAAGATCCCCGAACACAAGTTATCCAAGCATAAGCATTGGGCCAAGGGAGGTGTCAGGACTATGCAGCACAAGCAGAGAGAGGTCAAAACCTCTGTGCTAACAGCCTGAACATGTATTGGTTTGAAACAATTGTGAATCCACAAGAGAGCAAAACTTCACTTTTACCTTTTCACGTTGCCAAGTAATTGCTCACGCATCTAATTCCTTCTTGTCAGATAGGTTGTCCATATTCCATACATCCTTTGCATTTGTTTCTGCTGGAGTTAATCTCTTGGGAGCAGGAGATGGCCAGACCTGGGCATGCTATTCTGGAGGAGACCTCACCAGTGTCCTCTTCAATGGCATTCATGAACATTTCGAATATCACAAATCTTCCCCTTAAACTACCTCTGTGTCCTGATTTCAGCTGAGATGGAGTGAATTTTCTAGAGTTAATTTGGTGTTAAACCAGGACCCTCTGCTTGGTTACAGGAATAAGTATTTCATGAACAAAAACCGGGAAACAGGTAGGAAATAAATAAGAGTTATATTTAACATTATTTTAGAAAACTCTACAAATATGAAAATGACCTAATCCTTAGGTTAAAGCCATATTAGGGGACCAGAGGGATATATAATTACTCTGCTGTCTGGATTATCTGATGGAGTAACACTCAGAAGTAGTGCTTGCCAACTGCACACAAAAACCTGATTTATTGCATCCCCAACAAAGTAGATTAAGTTTTTTGTGATGCCCTTATCCATATGTTCAATCAACAGGACTGCATTATCTTCCTCAGTGACCTTCATATTGCTCTTCCAAATTAAACAGCCAGACGCTAGTCACCAGCATCAGCTAAGGAAATGGCTGCGGTGTGAGTGGTGCAACCTGGGGCAGAGCTTTGTGTTGGCATCAAGGTCACTTACCTCAGAAGACAGAAGAAAAGCCCCAGCAAAGGAGACCTTCACCTTGAACCTGCCTCGCATCACCAGGAGGGCTCAGCCCCTCTGAATGCTTTGTGCTGAACCGTGGTCTGCCACAAGTGTCATCAGGCACCATAGAAAAAGGGAAACCAAAAAGCAGAGTTTTCCCAGTGCTGCCCTAATTAAGCAGTGAATTAGGTGTGAGCTGAAATGGATGCTTTGCTGCAGACTATGGCTTTGAGGTCTTGGTCCTAGTCTGAACAGGGGCAAAGGTACAGATTTAAGCTCAATTAGAATGAAGCTGGAAACATATGATTTGATCGAGCGAGATTTTCTCCAGTGCTGAAGGACTTTACCAGTTTTACAGGTCATATGAACCTGTATTATAACATACCTGTCTCCTTGATCCTATCTGGCATTTCAAACACTGTCAAATCTGAGGGACTTCTGTTTTCTGTGTTTCAGAGGCCCTTCCTGCTTACCTGAGTCCTGAAAAAATGACAAAGGGAAAATGTTCTTACTTTATGTTAATTTGTCATGCATTTAAGAGGTATATATTGTAACCGAGCTAAAAATGTTTAATGTTAAACTTTGCTATTATTGTTAACTAAAGACAGAGACCCCCAAATATTTTAAAACTCTAACCATATTGTCCCAGCTGTGTTATCCATAGAGAATATGAGACAGCTATGTAAAGCTGCTAGGATTGCTAAGTGTATTCAATTATCTCTGCTAGTTTTGTATCCTCTCCCTGCCCCTCACTCTCCAGTCATCTCAATGTACACTAAATATTTTAAGCTTCTTGAGCAAGTTCATACATGCATTGCAAATAAGTACTTTGGGGGAAAATACAGCTATTTTATCCATCTCGGTGTATGTATCCACTAACCTATGTAGAGCTGTGAGATATTGTCCCTTTTCCTCTTACCCTCCCCCTTCAGAAAAAAAAAAACCAAACCAACCACCAAACTTTGGAAAACAGGTCATCTGAATGCAGGGATTTCTATAGGGAGCCTGTGGAACAATGCGTGCATTCGCAGCATAGTGGACTGCCATTGTCTTGTCTTCACACACATAATAGAGGCTTTGCCAGTGGGGAGGCCAAATGCAGAACAAACGGATGGACAGTAAGGGTGATGTCGGCAGAAAGTGCAAGAACCTCATTCTGCCTCTGTTTCTTTCAAAGGCTTGTGCATAGTAATTCCTCTCTATTGTGGTATACCTACCATATATATTCATGATATGCTTGCTAAAGAAATGGTGGCTGTGGTCAGCAGAGAGGTTTGTAAAAGTGCCTTTATTCCACTAGCCCCTTGGAGTTCAAACAGTATGGCATCCATGAGTGGGGAGCAAAACACCAACTCTTATGTAAATGAAGATTACAGTGAAGAATGGAGGGGATGAAAGACCGGCTGCTCACCCGCTGACAGCGATTCAGGGGATTTTCCCTTACAACACCAGAGTACTCAACTATAGCTAAGTTTCATCAGAACTTTCTTTAAAAACCATTTCAGAGGTTTCACAACCAGGCTGGAAGAATTTACATGGAGATAAACCCTTCCTGTCAGGCCCCAAACAAATGTAAAAAAGGGCTGTTGTTTTTGTGTGAAAGACCCAGAGATGAAACCACTAAAGCACTGCAAATACACATACGAAAAGCTACGCAGTTAGAGACTGAGCTGGTAGACATTCAGAGTTGCACAGAAGTCAGATTAAGTTAATTTACCCCGGATGATTTAGATTGTGAAAATTAACACATATATTTTCTAGCACTTTTAAACCACATTATAGTAATTTGAAGCAAAAGAATTATTTTCTGTTAAATTCAGTGGGATGATTCAAGAAGTGTCTAGAGAGGTGATCAGTTCCCGTTCACTTCCAGAGGACTTTTCCCCTGAGGATTTGAAGTGGCAGTCAGCAGGAATGGTAGTTCTTCCATCCCTTCCTCCATCAGTCTCCTCCACAAACTGCAAGCTGTAAGATTTTAAACACTCATATTGCAACAAGTGGAGAAATGAAAGACTTCGCTGAAGTATCACTTTTCAGACCATTTATCAGTCCTCAGTATATTTTTGGTCTGGGAAAAAACCCCCACCTACATTAATGCATTTTTCTCCTGACCTTCTGTTTTCATAATGCTTGATAACAAGATCCATTCCAAGATCCATACCAAGAATTCCTTGAAAACTATAAAAGGCATCTTCCTATTTATAAAGTTGGGCACCAGTAGCAGGATGGAATGTTTTTAACCTGTGTGTCCTCTCCAGCTCCACCCTGGGCTAATAGTGACGGAGCATCTTTACTGCCAAAGGATGGAGTGGTAGCCCTGTGTAGAGCAGGCTCGCAGCCTTTGCCTTTGAAGGCATGGGTCTGAAAACTGGTTTTACTGTGAAGAAAGCAAAGATCACAGAGGGGCTGTGGTATCTCTTTGCTCATGCAAGCCAGCCCCTCCTAAGGAGAAAGTAGACCATGGAGAAGCTGACAGCACTGCCAACGTACTACCTACAGTAAGAATTAAACCTGTCTTAAGCAGAGGAAATTAATATCAAGCACCTCATTTAAATGACATCTCATTTTGGACAAAAGCCAGGAAACGTAAATGTTGGTTTGCTCTGCTCATCACTCACATGACTATGCCTTTTGTTTTTCAGTGTGATGAGCAGCAAGGATAGAAAATCAGCCCCAGCTCTGAATTTCCTGGCTTTTGTCAGTTGATGTCACACCCATAACATTATTCAAACGGGAGGTTTTTTGTGTAACAGATAAATGTCGACAAAGCTCTGTCTAATGCCTTTTAGGTTGCTAGGAAACCCAGCTCTGTAGCCACCACAGAGATATCTCTGGCTAGGGGCTTAGATAAGCTCTGACTTGTTTTGATTAGGTGAGCTTTATTGCAGAAAATACAGCAGCATGCTTGACACCACAAAAATATGACCTGCTACAAAGACATTGGCACAAAGATCATTTATTGCTCACGGTTGCATCCATGGGAGGACACTAAGAATACCTTTCTAGGCCACCAAATCACTTCCTCCCAGAAAAATCCACACCTCCTAATTAAGGACTCCCATGGTCCCCTGAGTCTTGGGGCTGCTGCTGCCAACACCCCTGTGTTGAATGGTACTGTGATGAAAAGTCATTATTAGCCTGGCTTAATTTAATGTTTCAGTAGAATGGCAGTGTTTGTGGCCTAGTGGGCAGAACAGATAACTAAGAATTAGATTACCTGTGTTCTCTCAGCTCTGCAATTTAATAACTGTGCTTAGAAAATACGTCTGAATGAGTTATACCTGTGGTAGATATTTATGCAATCCCATTAATGGAGGGGCAAAGGGACGTGAGCCTCTCTGCTGTTGCTCATGGTGACCTGAGGTCTGTTCATGGGTACTGAGGCTCTACTTCTCCCTTCAGACCCAGCTTGTCCCTGCCTGCTTATGCCAACGCCCTTGTCCCTGCCTATGACAGGTATTTGGTGAAATGGAGAAAATGCCATGCCCTCCTGATAACTGCTTTCTGACCTTCACCTCCTTACTGAGAGGGAATCTTTCCCTTGATCTACCCTACTGCAATCCAAGCACCCTACTTCTTGTCTTGTCCACAGCACATATAATGAACAGGTTACCCTTCCTCTCTGCAGTGACCTTTTATATAGTTGAAAACAGTTATCCTTCCTTCTTCAGCCAACTTTTCTCTAAGCAAAACAACCTAAACTTTCTCTTTCATCATAAAGCGTATTTTTCTGAACCTCTTTTAACTCCATTGTATATTGCCTGTGAAGGCAGAACGGATATTCTGAAAGCTATAGACAAAACCAACAATATCAAGGCGAAAGCACCAGTCTGACCTGAGGCTAAGTCATACTGTACCTGTGAACTATGCAGTTTCTGTCCACGTTGCTGGCAATAACTTGGGATCACATAACCTACTCTTTAATCAGGAAGCGATGAGGCAGACATGCCTAATGATGTATAGGGTTGCCAGGGGTCAGTCATGTCCAGCTGGAGCTGTTGAAACTACACAACAGAGACCCTGAGTTCATGACGGGGTGTAAGCAGACTCAGGACTTACTGTTTGGTCTAAGTTTATATTTACATATTTACATTTAATAAAGTGCACGGCTCAATGAAATACCCTCGTGTGACAGATACAAGCTGTACCAGTCAGAAGAGACAACCCAGCTGAATTGCTAATGAAGTTTTAAAAGCCTCTCCATAAATTCACACCCAATTACATCAAAAGTTTCATTCACGCAGAAAGTGTAATCAGCCTATAATCACAGCATTGTTAAAGAAATGTCTGCTCATCAATCTATCTCAGGTAAAGCTATTACAGGAGTTAAAATGGGATCCAAAGGGTGAAAACAATCAGGCTCTTTCCAGCTAATTGAGAAAGCAAGTTTCAGAATAACGAGTGCTGCACAGAGAACTCTGCAGCTGAAGCGTTTCAGTTGGGAGAGCTCGGTACAAACAGGTACTTTCTAAACCATTCAGTATATAGGTTAATATTAACGTTAGGCATTGCACATTTAACTCAACAGTCTAGGAAGCAATGATCTGGTATGCTTCCCTGCACCCATGATTAAGCCTTGGGTTTATGTACTGTTTTCAAATGCAGCATTATGTACTGGGACTCTGTTAGAAGGAAACAAAAAGCCTGTTTACACTGCCTTTGCAGCTCATGCCTGTAGCAAGCCCTGGTCCCCTGGCTGCCCGGTACAATTTGGCCTGTGACCCTCAGGATCAAACCTGGCATCTTACCAGTCTCTACTGCTCTTTGCAATTGGGGGTGAGCATACCCATACCACTCCAGAATCAGGGTCAGAATGCACTTGCCTCATGTACAGCAGAGGACCACATCAGCATCCTCCTCATAAGGTGACTTAGCCAAGTAAACGAATGCAGAGGCTGTTGCAGAAACACACTGCCTGCTTCTGCTATGACTGCGTCTGCTGCCATTGCTTCCTCAGCACACGATGTCAGCGTCCCACCACAGAAAACTTACACATGGGGGTGCAGGCAAAGCCAGTTCAAACTAGGGCTATGGGTGGCTACCCGCAGATGCCTGTTAGAGCTGATTTTGGCCAGATGGTGTTTGTGCACTACTGTTGCCCCAATTATATGCCTGGCTCTTAGCTGCCAGCCAAGCTGTGACATAGCAGGTTGTTATGTGGATGTGCTCTCGGGGCCTGGATGTCGTTGTTGGCAAACAAGGATAGGAGGCTGCTGGTGGAAAAGGCTGCTCATGTGTGTATGTTTGTGTGTGTCTGTGTGTGAGTGGTACTCAAGGCATGGGTGAGATGAGTCTTTTCTCCTAGCCCCTGAGCTGCCCATCTCTGTCCATTCGGAAGAATGCCCAAATCACGCAGGGTATCTTTCCTAAACATAGTTGTACCTAAACATAACATTTTACTCTCACTCTCCAGTAAATATAACTTAGGCAAGAGAGCTACCAGAGCAAGGGACAATGCAAGAGTCCTGTTTGGGGCCCCTCCACTTGTCCTGAGCATGCCAATAAAGCCATGAAAGAAGAGAGGAACTAATCAGGCATATGGCAAACAATTTATTTGACTAATGACACTTTGGCTTTAACTCCGCTGTTTTGCATATCTTGTTATTGGAAAACTGGGACTCTGTACTGACTGGAAGCAATGGAAATAAGCTATTGATCCATATACTGACAGCATCTCAACCCAATTCCTCATAGGTTCTGGTACCATGAGCAGGTGAGATGCAAAGCTTATGCTTGCAACCCAGCCACCTCCTCATGTTTCTTTCCCTTTTGCATTCCCATTCCTGACCATTCATTTACCTCTCCACCTCATATAAGCTTCAACAGTCATTAAGAAGCTCAATCAGCAACTTAAGCCAGGAGAAAACTATCAATTTTCTTTTTGCTGGGTTAAGTTTGTTCTGGATTAGCAAATGATGTAGATCACAGGTGGGTTTGACAAGCACCAGAGCTGACATAAGGTAAACAGCAATTGTGCACAGCTGGAAATGCAAGCAAGTGGGGGACAGCAGAATCAGCTGTGGCCATCCAGTGGCCATTGAATCAGCTCATCCCAATTTGCGGGATTGCATGTCTCTGTTTTGGCCGCATGCTAAACAGATGTACTGATGAGAAATAGTCTAGGAGATATTAACCAATTTCTCCTCCAAAAGTCCAGCATCTAACAAAAAGAACCCCTCACAATTCATCTTTTTTGTGTAAAAGCCCATGGTGAAGACAACAAAACCTTCAGCGTACCAGCTCAGTGATACGATAGATTCTGCCTTAGTTAAAAGGACCAACATGAACAACTGACTTTCTTTACTGTTTGTCATCATCCTCAAAACAATGCAAAGTCCTTGGATTCTCAGAAGCACAGAAAATCAAGGTTGTCTGTGTACTCTCAGATATTGTTTCCCAGACTATTTACCAATCACCTCATTTAAAGACCTCAGGCAGCAGAGACATTTTCTGTCAAAAAAATCACAGCCTTAAGAGGTGATGTACCATGCCGATTGGTTCAGCTCTTCCTTCCCTGAGTATTATAAACTTGGCTCAGTAATAGACCAGGTCTATACCTTCCGGGCAGTTTCCACAGGCTTTGAAGACAATATCGGACACAGAGTAAATGGCTGAAGTTCAACTAGAGTCAGTGAATAGCTTGCCCAATCTAGAAACGGAGTTCTCCTCAGGGATGCCAGACAGGGCCATTCAAATTTGTGAAAGCATGTCGAACTTACACACTTTTGGTGTGCCTCCTATCACTTCTGCCATGAGGCTGAACTTTTTAATGAAATTAATGATCCGTGGGTCGCTGTGATCAGTGATTGATGAGGTTCTCGACAAAATCAATTTACTATTCTCTTTAGCTAGGGTTGCTGCCACCATACTGCATCCCAAACTAGGTCACAATTAAGACAACGTAGTTTGATCTGTTTTCCTCTGACCAGACACTTCAATTCAGTGCCCACAGTTTGTTGAAAACAGTTTTCTGGCAACCTCAAGGGAGCCTAATGACAGCAGTACATTAACCCACTGATGGTAATATGCAGGATTGGGTATAAAGATATGCAAATAAATTTAATTAAATCTTGTTTTCAAAGAGTATCATAAGCTGTTCCTTGAGCTTTATGTGCTTTTGGACATGATTTGGCACATTAACATTTAATTTCTGCCAGGCGTGGTTCACCTTCCTCTAAGGTAAAGAGCTTACAATGTGACACAGATCTTGTGCCTCTCTCCTTCCTCTGATAATAAGGAATACAAGATCCAGTTTCTCTCTCCTCTTCCTTCCCCCACTGCTTTCCTTCCACAATGTTTTAAAAATCTGACAGTAATGTGAAAAATACTTGTTGTAGGGCTCTGTTTTCACCCAGTAACTCCTGGATCATGTTTGCTACCTTGATGTGCCAGTGCTGTTGAGAGCTGAACAGCAAGACTGGTTTTATTGCTCTTCTTCACCCTTGTATTGCCCTGGGACAACTGCATTGTGTAAGAACCAGCAGAAGATTTTTGCCAGTGTCCTGGACTTGTGCTGATCCCATAGCCCACTGGGATGGGATCTGAAGGTATTAGTCAGCCCACTGTGAATATTTGCCCCATACAGGCCCTCAGGACAGTTCATAGCTTTGCAATTCGCTGCACTATTTGATTTATAGAGTTCCAAGTGACCTGGGACATAACCACCACCAGTACTTAAGATCATAGGTTTTAAAGGCCAGTAGGCACCACTAGCCTTCATTATACCAGAAGCCAAATGATTTAACCCAGTAAATCCTGACTCAAATTCATATCTTGTGGTTGAGCTGGAGCACATACTTTCAGAAGCTGCTCCTAACTCAATTTAGAGATCTCATTTTAATGAGGTATCCCACTGAGCTCTCTGTGTCCCTATAACCCTCCTTGTATGCAGCACCATGTGTGACATGCTCACATCTCCCTTCTTGCAGTAGTTTTGCTTAAAACATAGCTGATTTTGGTTAGAGCAGCATTATTTACTGTGGGCTGACAATGTGTTCTGCTTTGCTTAAGTCACGGTTTTATGATGTAAACGAGACAGATAATACTGTCCATAAACCACACTGCATGATCAGATGGCAGACTAAGCTTAGTGAGATAGAGATTTCCTTTTTAATTAAAACTGCAACACTTCTGTGTGGTGGATTAACACTGGAAGGGTCACTGGAGGAAGTGAATTAAAGTACGATTTGAATGACAAGAAAATGGCCATTTTTGAACGATTTAACAGTGTAACAACTGTGTCACTTCCCAATGTCTTCCTTGCAGGATTCCTAAGATTGTATTATCTTTTATTAACACTTAAAACTCCTTAAAAGTAGTAAAATTTCATCCTCTTTTTATTCATATAGAAACTGGGATGTGGAAGGTTATAATAATAATGAAATCATATTTGGCTTCTCTTTCATGATCTTCATCATGATGATGAGACTTTATTTTTTGGAAGCACCTGGTACCCAGGGCTCCCACCAATTTCTATGGGGGTCAAGGGATCTTTAACAGCTCCAGAAAACAAGCCCCAGTAGTTCTTCTTAGGTAAATTGTGGTTTTCCCTCAGAATGCATACACTTGGCAGTTAAGCTGCCATATGAACATGGAGCTTTAATTCCCACGATACCCAGTCCTGCTGGTCAGCTTGTCCCAGAAGACTGTCAATAACCAGTGCTGCCACAGATGTCACACTTGCACTGAAACATCCAGGCTTTTTGATGAAAAGCAGCCTAGAATATTCTCTTTTCCCTAAACTTTCCCAAGCTACAAATTCTTGATGTGAACCCATCTTCATATAGGCCTCAAGATGAATTTCTACCTCTTAGATTGTATCTGCTGTTCAGCTGACATCTGTTAACAAAGCTGAGTACAATGGATGGTTAACTTCGAATCTAAAACTCGCACATGAATTCTTCTGCTCAATACTCTGCAATTAGACATAAGCTAAGGCAAAGACTGCAGTATTGTATTACTAGGAAACATATAGGGACAAGAAATCTGAGCCATCCTTGTTCCATCAAAAAAAAAAAAAAAGAGCAGCTGAGATATTTCCCCTTGTATTCCTTAGGTATATAAGAAATCCTGAATCCGCTGCTCACAAATAACAAAATTATCATCATTAAATTTCCACATACATATTTACAGCAGATTAGCTATGCCTAGCAATTTTTAATCAAATACCAGCTTTCTTCCAGAAAAAACCCTGTCTGTTCAAAACAAATCCAGTGTGGTTACAGGCATTGCAAAACAGACCAGCTATTTAGTATCAAACCTCCATAAACTAGTTGAATAATCAAGTATTTCTGTACAGAAAAAAATAAAAAAGCATAACCCTGCAGATAGGATTATTGGGGGGGGGGGAAGGAACTGAATTCATCACCTACAATTTCCTGCAAAAGTGACTTCATCCTGCTCAAGCTTCTGTGTGAGACAACCTATAGGAAAACCAGAAAACCTCTAATACACAGGCTGCAAGCTCCTTGAAAAGGGGGCTGAATTTGCTTTGAATACTTCAATAGCAGAACAGCATCCTCAGCCTTACAGAGGACTTCTGGACAGACGCAAGGTTAGTTTATAATAATAACAACAAATAAAACTATTCTGAGTACCTCAAAGGAAATGAATTTTTAGTTTTATGGAATAACTGTGAATAAAAACCACATTAAGCAGTGTAGACCACACTCGAGACTAGTATAAGCAATGCTAGCTATCCAGAGATTTAGCAGCTGGAAAGAGACCCAAAGGTACATATTTTGCCCCAGCCCTCCTTGTATCCCCTGTTGGAGAAATCCACAAGATTGCAGATGCTGGCAAGCTGAGAGAAAACCCAGACCTCCACCTGCGATTACCTACCCCCATCATTTTATGCCAGTAAACTCTGCAATGCAGCAGTGAGTATTCTGCACTTGGGTAAGTGTTTGCTTGTCTCTCGATGCCTGTGCCAGTGAACGTGTACAGGCAGCAGGAAGCTTTAATAAAGCAAACTCTGCAGTAGACTGCAGAGCAGGCTGATTAACAATTTCAGTGGTACTGGGGAGCATGGAGAAGCACTCTGCCTCTCCCCTCCTCCACCCAGCCTTAAACCTGATCAAAGCTTTGACCAGCATCAGGTGGTTAAAACACAGTTCATTAACTCGTGGTGCTTTCTGTCTGCTCACCGTAGAAAGGCTGCAGGAGTTGCTTACGATGATCACATACTAAATATGTTTACTGGAGTTCAAAACAGCTTGTGTCCCTCATGCCAAGACCGCCCTTTAAAATGATATTAATTAAGCAAGCAGCTTTTATACAACAGGCAAATGGTGTGTAATCAGTGATTATAATGGCAAGCAAGGGCATGATCTCCCAGAGATTTGGTGAGAAGGGGACAAAAGTAAGACCTTGTCTTCCCCATACTGCTTTGCCCAAGGTTCTGACCTGCCCTGCGCCCCATCCTTCCCTGTTCTCCCAGGTCCCACAGGTGGCCTCCACCTTGCACCTAAGTCTCCAGAGGTGCGTCTGACACTGGGGAAGAAAAACAGTTTCCCTTCTGTAACAAACCAGCTGGGGAAGAAGGCATGTTTCCCCAGACCAGTTTTCAGACCGAGAGAAGGCAGGGTGATGCCGTGACAGAGGGTGTCAAGTCATGGTCATCCCAGCTGCCCTCATGGAGCAAAGCGGCAGGCAGCCAGCCAGGCTCAGCAACTTGAGATGGAAGCAAGCAGAGCAAGCACTGCCAGGGAGGTGATGCTGCCAGGCAGGGCTGCTAGGGGCAGCCTCCGGCACATAACAGGGGCTGGGTCCCCAGCACAAGGAAATGCTCGTCAGGCAGAGAGGGATCAAAAAGCAGATTCACCCAGCTGTAAGTTGTTTACCAGAATGAGATGGAAACCCAATTGATAAATTGCCCCAACTCCTGTCCCCACACTCTCACTCAGTGTATTTGCTTTTTTTCCCTTCTGTCTTTGCTCCTGCCCTCCTGCATTAAAAAAGCAGTTATTTGTTTATATTTCTTACAGTCCTTTATAATGCCTTATAAATCCATTACCCAGGCTTCTGGGCCAAAACCCCATTTTACAGATGTATAAAATGCAGCTTGGAGAGGCAGAGTGACTCAGCTGGGATTTTATAGCCAGCCCTCAACAGAACCAGCTTTCAGTACGTGGTTTCTTTGGCTCCTAAAATGAACCTTCTTGCACCAGCAGCAGAACTTCCCACTGGAGCCAGAGTTACCCATCACACTGAACTTGCTATCTTTAGCCCCTTGGTTGTGTATTTATTCTTTGTTCTTCAGAGTTCTGGATGTTGCAGGATGCAAAACCAAGTGTCTACTGTTGTTCACCTCAGCTTTGTGCTGGTGAAAGAACACACAGAAAAGAAGGAGAGGAGAAAAGGGGGCACCTTGTATAAAAGGCTCTGAAATCCCATATGGAAAAACTCTACAGAAATGAATAAATGTTATTCTAAAAGCCTATTGAATTAAGAGAGAATGATCTCCTTCCCACATGGTTTTCAAACACTATATGGGCTGGTGCAACATTTGAGCACAGAGAGAAAAGAGATCAGTCTCTTTTCAGTGCTACGGATTTATCTATATAAAACTATTGCTTTCATTTCCACCGGCTACCTTATGGAAAAGGCTTAGGGAAAGGACTAAAAGATAACTAGGAAAACAATTTTGGTTGGTTTGTTTCTGGATTTTGAAGTGGTTGCAGTATGGCAAGCATTACTATTGCTTTCTTTGGATTCTCAGTAGAAAGAATATATTTGTTTATTTTCTTTATAGGCTTTTTAGCGGCAATTGCCACTACAGCACTGGGCAAGGAGTTTTTAAAATAGTGTGAAAGTTTTTCTAGATGTTTTCTGAGCTGATTGGCTTGTCCCAGTATTTGTTTTCACTATACATGGAGGAACCTTTGGACAGAAGAAGGGAAAGAGAGTCTTCATGATCATTTATCTTGCTGGAAGAAAAAGCAAGTGAAACAGAGGTATGTATTATATCATCTAAAGCCTCTTCGGAGAGGGAGAGGGCTGCAGAAGGCAGCATTGCAAACAGAAAGCCTTTTCCACATAGCTACTGCAGGAGGCACAGGCTGTCAATCTGCCAGAGGGGGGCACAGCTGTGCCAGATGTGCAGTGATACGAGTGCAATGAAATTCAACATGGCATTCAGGTAGACTAATTTCTCCACACAGAATTCAGCAAAACTGTTCCCAAATCCTTCTGCACATATGTACACATGTGTAGGTATATTACATAAAAGCAGTGTTTACCCTGAAAGCCCCAAGGAAACATGAAATGACTGTGTGCACTGCTAACAAGGGACACTAGAGAGCCCAAAGGCAGCTTTTCTATAATAAATATGTGTCAGTTTTTATATGCTGCAACATTTGAGCCCAAAATTGGAGCTAGCAATCTAATAAGACAGCTTGGTTATGAGCCTCTTGACCCTGATCATCTCCCTCTTTCAGATGATAAAACGCTTGGCCTGCTCACTTATAGACTGTTTATTTCAGCTACCCCCAACTCGTGCAAACTCACTGGCAGGGAAGAAGTTGGCGCTGAGAGTCCTGGGTGCCAGTCCTTAGCCCAAAAAAATTCCCTATTAATGTCAAGCAAATTGTCTGCCAGTCAACATGTGCCTTTTTCTCTGTCCCAGTGAGCCATTCTTTTCCTGCAGGCACTTGTGTGATGAGACACGCAGTCCCATCTTTCCAGGGAAGATCTCATGTCACAGGGACAGGCAAATACCCCAGAGCTGCTGGGCTCTTTACCGGGAAAAATGGGCTGGGAAATGGGAAATGCCACGCAAGAGAAAAGGGAGGGTTTTCTGGCCCCTGCCTCTCCCCTTGCCCACTCAGTCAAGGCTGGGAGCAACCAGGCTTTGCTTATCCAGCCATAAAACATGGATCACAATCACTCTTACCTCCCAGCAGGGCTGGGAAGCTTTGTTTTGTAATGCTTATGAAATGCTATGACTGAAAGGCAGTGTAGAAGGGCAATGTCTTAAATAATTATTATTGGTCCTCTAAGTGTGTGGAGAGAAAGAGTTGTTGAAGGGAACGCAGTGGCACCTTGGTAGGTTACAAGACTGTCCTGCACCACTTTGTCCTTGTGTATGTCGGGAAGGCTGCTCCCATACACTGTGTCATTGCACAGCAGCATGGGCTCACCAGGAAACCACAGAGTAAAATAACACACTGATTCATTTGCACCTTCTCACTTTTTGGATGGCATTTTTCCACATGTTTTTATGTTGTTCCCATCTTACCCCAGGCCTCAGGGCTGACAGACACCCAGGCTGCCGGATAAGGGTGAGTCTAACCCCAAGATGTGGAGCCAGCCTGGTACTATGGGTATGTGTGGCACCTAGAGCATTGGGTCCTGTCACAGGCTACCTCAACAGACACAGCCATGATGCAGAGAACTGATGGTAATGACACTGTAAGACATGAATTAGAGTATCTTTTGCTTTATCCATGTGGCCCTTTCCACAGATTTCACTGGTCAGTTCCCACATGCAGCTCCTGCTTTCAGGTTGCCCCAGCTTTGCCAGTGGCTTTCAGCTCTCTTACAGGTGATGGTGGCGAGCACACCACGCGGAACCCTTCCCACTATCAAGCCCATTTCAGTGCTGCCGTGGAGGCTGCCCAGATCTGCAGCGAGTTCAATTAGGTGCGAGTAGGACTCCATTTCAAGTATCATCATCCACTCCGTGAGTGCCCAATATGCCTTGTCTTCAATGAGTCAGTGCTGGTTTTTAATTAATGATGAATTTTCAAGGTTATTAATTAACCCCATTAATTTGGCTGTTCCTTTTCTTACAGAGAAAATCTGAGTGAAGGTTTCTGGTCTCTTTCCTGCACCTGTTTTCCTGTCCACAGCAACAAGCAGCTGCACCATCCTTGTGGGATGGATTCCTAGGTTTGTGCTCTGGCTCTAACTGAAACAGGCACACTGATATCTGTCACTTTGGTACTTGCCTCTCTCTTACCTTGACAGGTTTTATTAAAGGAATTGATGGAGCATTTGCCAGCTCCTTTCATGACCTCTGACAGACCCTCTGTATGTCACAGTGTGAGCTTCTCTTTCCACATCTTTACTGTTCTGATGTTTTGCTATCTGCTTGCAAAGGCAGGGCTTTTATTCTAAGCATACGTATTATTGTCTCACTCTTGGCAAACTCCAAAGGATGTCTGTGTATCTCATCATACAACCTGACACAATATCCTTCCCAGATGGTCCAGATATTGTTCTGTTTCATTAACATGTTTCTCACTACTGCCAGAGCCCAATAGAGTTGTAGGAACAGTGGCTAGAGAGTCCAAAAGGCAGTAATGACATTTTTTATGTGAGCCTTTATGGTATTGAAGAGCTCTATGTATCATTCCTCCGTGCATCATTCCCACTCAGGCTGCTGCTGGTGAACATGTTCTGTCTGACTCCTGCATCAGCCACAGTGTGTCTTGATTTCCACTTAAATCAGTCTCCTACCATTTTAACCCTGGCAGCCTTTGAAATCAGGAGGCCACTGGAACAATAGGCAGAATTTATACTGCAGTTTTCATCTTCACAGCAATTTTCAAACAAGAATGAATCAATCTTTAATGCTCCTTTATGCAGGACATGACAAAAGACCGCAAGGCTGATTTTATGGACTGGGCTCAGAAAAACTGAGGGACTCACTGAAAGCCACAAGAAAAAATACTGCTTGAACCGCAAAAAGAATAGATGAGTTTGTGGTGCCTTGTACTACTGAATTTTTACATCCACATCATGTTCTCAGACAATACCTTTAAACTACTAAGCAGTTTATTTTCTGTCTGTCCTGCATTGCATCATTAACAGCAGAACCAGGACATTCACTGTCACCTCACTGTATCAATTATATTCATTGATATAACATATTATTTTAGTGGAAAGGGAAATTAATTATTGGAAGTTATAGGCCATGTGATAACCCAATGCCTGGCAATGCTGAATGCCTTGGTGGAGTGCAGGATGTACTCAAAGCTGTACACAGGGAAAGGTCTTTGTGTGGAAAATGATTCCTTAGGCATTGGAAACACACTCTCTCCCTCCCCTATCACTACAAAATGCTACCAAGTGGTTTCCTCATGCTGCTGAACCTGCTGCTCCCGCTCTGGTGTCTCTCTCCTTCTGTTAATATAGCTGAACAATTAGCAGTTTCACCACGGAACCACGACATATCCTGGTTTCAGTCTAAGATTAGTAGGTAGCCTTCTCATTTTGCAGATCAGGGTAACTCTGCATCTTTGAGATTACTCTGCAGTTTGAATTATCGTTTCCAAACTCTGTCCACAGAATGCTTCTTTGTGCGATAATCATCCACTTTGGTCTTTAGGAATAAAAATAGATTGGGAATAAGTGGTTTATGTTGTATATTAGTGAGCTGAATCTGCTGTGCTATGATAGTGGGCCTGAAAGTTTGGTTAAGCTAGTAATGTGGTAATACAAGAAATCAGTCTGATAAAAATGGTTAACAAATGTGAAGGACTGCTGGAAGTTCTGAAAGTTAAATAGTGTTTAAAGTCTAGGAGTCCCAGCTCTGACACAAATATGCTCCTTGACCTTGGATAAAACAGTTGTTATACTTCGCTGAAACAAGCTTCTGAAAAACTAGTTAATTTTTCTGTGACTCAGAGGTGTGTTATGAGATGAAATAACTGACCATGTAAAGTATTCTTACCACGTGAAATGAGGAGTAGATGATTAAAAAAAAAATAGTTTTCAGGTCATTGAGAATCCCTACAAAACCAAAAACATCCCCCCAAAAGAATTAGAGCAGGTTAGTAACATACCTTTTGCCCTTAGCTTGCAGCTGAAGGCAAAAAGGACCCATATAGAAGAATGTCACAGCCTCTCCCTGACCCCCTACGTATTTCCTGAATATTCCCAGAAGATGAGTGGGTCAGGAAGAGCCGACCATCCGGAAACTGCAGGTGCATTTTATGTTCTGGCACAAGTGGAAATAGTCTGCAAAGGGCTCTGTCAACACAGTTTTTCCTCAACAGATGTGACCCCCTATTTTCATTTGGGCAATGGAAATCACTCTTGAAAAAGACAGGGAATTTAACAAATGCTCCAGGACAAAGCCACATAATTTGCTAGAAACTAATGAATCACATACAGTCATGCTTCCCTTTCATTCTTTTTACTAGTGCCCACATCTATGGTCCACCTCACTTTGGTTTATTAAAGATCAGAGACCCTGTTTTAACTTCAAAGTCAGGGATATTGAAAAGACCCAAAGCTGTCAGCAATCTGAAAAGAATGGTACCGCTTTTCTCTATTTAAATTTTCACTTGCTTTTATTATTTTTCCTGTTTCCCATCAAAGCCGTGGGAGGCAGTAATGCCTTTGGACTATTGCCCTATATCTTTTCATTCTGCCTTTTTCTTTCCTTTCTGGCCCATTCTGGAACAGGAAAACAATGTGGGTGGCAGAAGGGCACCTTCCACCAGTTCATTAAAATAGCTTTTTTTTTTTTAATTGAAATGTCTTGCGGAAGCTTTCATTATACCTATTAATATGTGACTCCACACCATTCTTAACAGCATTCAGCTATTATTATTTTAGATTTAAATCCATGTAGTTTTGATTTAATACATTAAACCCATCTAAATCCCCATATATACGTTGCTGCTAGCCAGTTGTTAGCTGTATAATATATATCTCCATCAATGATGTTTTAATGATGCATTGTTCTAATATATCACCCAAAAGATAGTGCTTGCATGATAGATTAGTGCCATATATCATTGTAGTGAGGTGCTTTTTATGATGTATTGCCCAAACAGTGTCATTGGAAAGGAAGAAGAGACACATAAGAAATGGTAGGTTCTAATTTACAACATTTTTGAAAACACTTCTAATATTCTTAACACAATAACAGCCAACCTAGTCTGAAGTGGAAGAGACTTCAGATGATATTAAAAGAGAGGTCTAAAGCAGATATCTGACCCAATCCAGTGGGTCAGAAGGCATCACGCAGACTCTTAAGATATGTCCTGTATCTATTCACACCAGCAGATGGAAAGTAAACAGAATAAAGGGGCAACCTAATTTTTTGTTTTCAAAGTGGATGTATATCTAATTACAGAGGTGGTGCCTTTTGACTTCAGGCGACAGGATGCCTTTGTGGTACAAATTCCAGCTGATTCCAGCTGGCATTGGTCCATGAAACACTCCCTCACTGGAGCTGGAGTAGAAGGAGGTATCATTTTTGATGCAGTATGTCTTTGCTTTCTTTTCTTTTTTTTTTCTCCTCCTTTTTGCAATCAAGTAGTGCCGATGCACCAGAAAAGGAAAAAGTTCAACAGAAATATGGCTGTGATGATGAGGTTAAGTGTTAGTGTTAAATGATTAATTAAGAAAGATTGATATTCGGCGGTAAGGCTCTGGCCAAAATATATCTGCCTTGATCCACCTCTACTGCTGTTTGGCTTGGTGTGACCAGATGTGCCCTTGTACACATGCTTGTTTCATAGGGAGAAAGAGGTATGGAGCTTCCAGCTATTCACCATCTTTAACTCACAAACAGTTATGATGGAAGACTCAAACTTATGTTTTTGCAGCTATGGACCATTGGTTTAACCTTTGCTGCAGCAGGACATTTGATTGCAGAGCTGCACCCTATATATGCTCTTGCAGACACTTAACAGGTGTAATGTGTAGAGCAGATTGGTTGCACCAGCACCCTACCACCTGGAAGGAGTGGGATTTCAGTATTTCAAGATGTCTGCTGAAGGCTCTGATAACTAGTCACATATAGCAATGAGTGCATATTGGGGCAGCAACAAAATACATCAGAAAAAGGAGACAAAATCTAGTCAACTGAGCATTGAGCTGGTGAGGAAAGCAGCAGAATGAGCTATCCCTAATCATATGCAAAGTAAGACTTCTGGAAACTGCCATGACCAAAGCATTTCTTTTATCCCATGGCTGCATACAGTGCTCCAAAGGAAGACGTTGCAAGACAAGAAATTACAAAAACCAACTAAAAACTAAAGCTGGTGTGCAAAAAGCATGCATTTCTTCAAGAAAAATACTGCTGCACATGAAACATGAAGTGCACTGAATTGTCTGATCACGCTTTTCCTATATATGTCCTTCCAATGACATCAGCTGGAAGAGTGAGTGAATGGTAAGGAAAAAAATTAGAATTATTGGCATTAAGGTACAAAATCCCTGTTCACTGTTATTATCCACTTACGTAGTTAACGTATCTAATGTAGAAAAAAAGCACAAAGTAGATATTGTACTCCAGGCAGAAAATATTAGACTTTAATTAAATAAAGTAAACATAGAATCATAGAATCATAGTATCTCTATTTTTACAGACACTAATGAACACAATTGCTGAAGGGGCAGAGGAAATAAGACAATGAATAAGGTAAAATATATTCCTTAACAATTTTGAGTAGTAAATATTTCCTGTCATCTAACAAAGTATAATAAGAAATCCTGCTATATTAAAATACCTTTAAAGATGTAAGAAAACTGATCTCTGATCAACTCAGCTAGAAATTAGACCACACATTTCCCCTTGGCTTTTTAAAAACTCCTACTCTGATTATAATGCACCATTGGAGAAGATAGTGTTACTTATTTTAGGATATTTCACATTAGGAGAGCAGAAGCTCTCAACTGCAAGGCAACCTTGAAAAAGGTATAGAGAAATTTGAGCAATAAAAACCTCAGTTTTAGAAGTTTTTTTTAGCTTCTCCTTACTCTTTTCAGGTAGGGTAGCCTTCCTTTTATCCCATCTCTTCCCACAGGTTGCATGGTGAGATTTGGACTCGTCGTGTTCCCCTTTACCTGAAAATTCAGGGCACACAGCATTTTTGCACAAAGTGGGCCTTGCAAGTTGCTGGTACAGTGGGCCTTGCAAGTTGCTGTGTTTTCCCCATCCATCATGGAATGGGGCCTATCCTTCCTCATTTCTGGTGCTTCCAACCCAACTCTGACAGGGGCTGCACTCCCCACTCAGGCTCTTTCCTGTGTCTTCCCCCTTTCCTGGTTTTCCTTTCCCAGCTCCTAGCTGTTTTCATGACATGTCACCAAACAAGGAAGCTCCCTAAAGCTGCCAAGTGCAAAGAGTAGGCCTGGACCAGGACAGGGAGCTCTCACACCTGCTGGGACCTCCTCTTCTGCCTCATCAGCTTTCACCTTTACTCTGTGCCTCAGCCATAGAGAACACGGCTTTTGCTCTCTGCATAATTTTCCCACATCATACTCAGCACTGTTCTCTCTCCATGATTTTAGAGCTTCCAAGGCATCAGTGAGCTAGGTCTGCAAGCCTGAAGAGCCCCAGGAACTGTTTTTATCTCAGTGCCCCTGCTGCAAGCAGTCAGTTCTCTCCCCAGTGTGCTGCAGCACCACCAGCTTCAGCACTGGGATTTGATCAGCCATAAGGCTGATCATGAGGCTTTGATAAGCCATTTTAGAAGGGCATGTAGTGACAGGACAAGGGGGAATAGGTTTAAGCTGGAAGACAATAAATTCAGATTAAACATTAAGAAAAAAATCTTCACTATGAGGGTGGTGAGACACTGGAACAAGTTTCCCAGAGAAGCTGTGCATGCCCCATCCCTGGAAGGCCAGCTTGGATGGGACCTTGAGCAACCTGGTCTAGTGGAAGGTGTCCCTGCCTATGGAAGGGGGATTGGAACTAGATGACCTTTAAGGTCTCTTCCAACCCAAACCATTTTATGATTCTATGATTCTGTGATAACACTTCTGTACAAGAGGAGGTACAGCTTTGTACATACATCTTGCATTACTCATTCATCAGAGCTCGCCTGTGTGATTGCTGGTTAGTTACAGGAGGCCCTGTCTTTCTGCTGTGCTCAATGTTGTTTTTCTCTGAAGCATCGGATATAAGACGTTGCTGGAGGCAAGATGCCCAGTGTGGGGGATCAAACCCGCTCCGCTTCTGCCCTGGAAATCAAGATCAGTCATGGCTTACGGTTCTGTAAGCCAGATGGTTAGCAGGGCTGTTGAATTCATTTCTTGGTCTTTCTGTGCATAAATCCAGCAAAATGCTTTTACCTTCCTACAGCTGGCAAATGTGGTTAACGATTTGATCTTTTGCATTTTAAATATTTATTCAGTATTTAATTTAAACCCCTGAGACTAATCCTGGTGCTTTAACGTAGCCTTCAACTAGTTTCACTGAATCATCTCTACCACAATTCAGTGATCTTCAACAAATAGGCTTCATATACTACCAGAGCACAATACTTTTTCTATTTGTATTTTGGGGGCATTTTGGAAAGAGCTACTGGTGATTTTTTAAAGTATTACAAGGCATTAAACTGTTGTTTCTGTCTTTTAAATTATAGATGGTCTCCATAGAGACACTGAAGTTCTACATTGCTCTCTTGAATTGCCTGAAGAAGTGGCACTTAGAATTACATTCGGAACAATGCTAATTAGCAAATGCTGAATTTTAAGCAAGCTTCACAGCAAGGTTTTTGTCTGATAGGAGCAGCAACCAGCAATTGGCTGACCAAACTGACAAAGCTGAATTACAGACAACATGCTATTTAATTATTCATTAGACATTTTACAGGGTTAACTACAATAGGCACCATTCCCTTTCTAAGGAATCAGCGAGCCAAGCATAAGTGCCTTAGAAATCCAGCATAATAAACAGTTGGACAGAATCAGCAAAATGAAGTCTGCTTTCCAAATTGCAGATTTATTGAAGAGAGCAGAGGCAGAAACAAACCTTTGCAGCCGTTTGATGAGAATGTCTCAGCGCATGTATGGAATAGAAATAACTTGCCAGGAGCCCCATTCTGCGGATAAACCTACCGTAAGAGGGTTTTGTTGAGGTTTTTGCTGAACTGCAAGGAGGACAAAATAAACACCCCCAGTTTAGAATTAGGCCTGCACAGCACTAGGCAAAGGAAGATGATTCCCCTGAATATCCTCTTTCTGCCCAGAACCATGGGTATCTCTGACTCCCAGGTCTCAGATGCACAGGCGTCCCAGCTCCCCACACAGCTCCCCTTCACTCTACCCTGCTGTGCAGGGCACTCTTTGAGGGCTGCTGGATATTTTGAGCACAGCAGAGGTTAGAAACTGCCGGTAGCTGAACACAGAAGCCAAATGTTGGTGCTGGAACTCATTAACCTAGTCGGGTGCATGTAAGGAGAAAAGGAAAGCTTTGTAAAAGACTTTGTTATTCGCTAAGACCTTACCACTTGCAGAATAAGCCATGGGCAAAGGAAATGATTGCAAGAAGGGGGAAGATTCATGGATGCATGCAGAAGCTACAAAGTATTGGGAAAGGTCTTAGATACACACTGATCTAAGCTTAGATAAATGTAGGAAATGGAGACTGAGAAATACATATTTATTCATTTAATTTTGACCTATGCATTTGTTATGCTAGCTAAAGCAAAGACCGAGTCTGCTCCAGCAAAGCCAGTGAATGAGGACAATGTTCTGCATCTCCCAAGCCAAAAAACTGAAGAGGAAATGCTGCTGGCTTGTGGGGATCCGAGTGCACAAGCTGCGCGCAAGTCCCTGTAAGCAGCACTGCCAGGCCTGCTTCAGGTGGTATTCGGGTGATTGTAGTTATCTGCGGTTGGATCGTAGACCAGGCGAATTATTTTGGGCCACATTTTGTGCCAAGATTTATACCTGGGGGAGAGCAAGTGGACTGCTGGCATTCTATGTCCTCTCTCTGGAAGGCAGGGGTAGTAGGGATTGCCAGGCAGGAAGCTCAGTCAGCATAGCTCTAAGTGTACATTGGTGAAAACTGATGTTTGCAAAGAGCACTGATCCTTAGAGGGAAATGTTTTATTGAAGAGTACCAAAGCTATAGTTCAGTTTCAGTAGTAACATAGTGCGATCTCTTACCATCCTGTATCAGTCTTTGCTGTGAATTTGTTACTGAAGTGGAAGACGATGAGAGATCTTGGGATTATCTCTGAAAGCCTTGATTTCTGGAGCTAAATCTTCTTCCATTAATGAGTTCAGTGTTCCTATAACACTCTCCAAGGCTTCCCATTCATTAGACACAGCACCACTGCTAGCAATGGGTTCAGAAATGGAGAAATGAGTAAATCAGTAGACCAGACTTCACCTCACATGTACATGTCTGTCAGCCCTCCAGGATGGGTGCAGTGCCCACAGATGCTATTTGGCACTGCAACAGGCATTCACCCACCACCTGCTCTGTGTGTGGAGAAACACTAGTGCAAAACAGGACAACTGCAAACTGGTGCATGCTCCCTTGGCTGCGGTGATGCATTAAATATCAGGTATTTCTGTCAGGGAAATATATTTTTTGAGATGAGACAAATGAGTGAGTAGGATGAAATCTCCTATCTAATCAAATGGAATAAAATGTGACTGATAATGCCGTTCCCAGCTATGGTTACACTTCACTATCCTTATTATAGTATAGCTAACTACATACAGGCTAAAACCCAACTTAATATAATGTAATCTATCTATCTACAGTGGTTCACAATCTGTAGTCAGTTATTTTCCTACTATCACTTTTTCATATCAGCAGTCACTGTGCTTGCCACAAGCATTTGAATGATCTGTTGTAGGAGAGACTTGCCCCGCAGTTTCTCTACGGTGTGGTTCTGGTAAATAATACTTGTAATGAACCTGACTACAAGAATGAGCTATGAGCTTGTCCTGTGTGTTGTTCTCTATGTAGCGTCCACCATTATTATGACTGTATGTCCCAAAACACAGAGGAGGGATACAATTAGTTCCCTTTTCTTTTCAGCCTGCACATGTTATTCTTGCTGGTTTTGTTGGCAGCAGAAAAAAGCTGGGTGCTGAAGCCTGCGGACTTCTCGTTCTCTCCTGGCACTGAATCCCACACACATCTTAGAGAGTAACTGGTCTCCTTTTATGTGCCCACTGAACACAGCACTGTAGAAATATACATAAGGGAAAGCCTGAAACAGGACCTTTTAATTTGACAAATGGGAATTACAGACATACAGGGTTGCCACTGTTGCTGGTTAAGACAGCCACTGTCAGCAACATCCAGGAACATCAGCCAAGCTCAGCGCAATCATACAGGTTTGAGTGAGTGTGCAGTTTCTCCTAGTTACCAAAGGGTTCATAAATGATCATGCAAAGAGATTAAAAAAAGAACATGGTGTTTACCCATTCCTTTCTCTCTCTATTTGTATCTACCAGCTATATAAATACTACTTCTCCATTATGTGCTTGCTTTCTAATCTAGGGTAAGATCCTGGCTTGGGGATGGCATCCACAAGTGGACTTGCCCTGCTTGCATGAAAAGATAGTCAGACACTTTGTAATCACCCCAAGTCCACAGACTCTCAGTGCTATTTCATGGTTTGAGATGTTCATGGAGGAAATTAAAAGGCTGTGTGAAAGAAGGCATTGGCATGGTGATCCGGGACTGCTTGCTGAGCCTGTGCTGTGCTCACTTTAAAGCAACCTTGCCTGGGGCTGTGAAACCTTACGGCAAATCAGCCCTGGTCCACATGAAGCTGCGGTTGGGCAGGGAGTTTGGAGGAGAGGGTCACAGGAGGCTGAGAGAGGAAACACAACTGGGGCATGCCTTGCAAGGTCTGAGGATTTTAAGTTTGTAAAACTGAGCCTCAGCTCCTTCCTCCACTATTTCCCAGACTAGGAAAGGTGAGATCTGGGGTTAGACCACTTGGCTGAATGAAATGAACAGAAGTGAGAATGAAATGTTTATTGAATACTTGTATTCATTTCAATGTGTTTTCCTGGAACAAATTAGCAATTACTTCAGATCTGACATCCAAAGAATGCCACTCTGGAACTGACCTGACTACGTGGGTTCTGGCTGCACCTCGGTCTGCATGTGAGTTTGAGCAGTTTGGTCTGTGTCCAAAAGTAATTTGGATCCAAACGGTGCTTGTTGTTTTATAAGAGCGTGTCTAATTGCTGAATCAAGCAGAAATAAGAGAAAGAAAAAAGAAAAAAAGGAAGCAAGCAAAGGAGTTTTTAACTGCAATATAGCCTGTTTGACATTTCCATATTTATTGTTGTAGTGATCCATCTCACTTGGACCCACAATTTCAATCTACATTGGTCCAAGAACTTTAAAGCAATAGTACCTTCTACCAAAATCTGTATTACAATACATTAGCAAGAGAGTTCACTCTTTCAGAGGTGAAGATGTCTCCTTAGACTAATGTTCAGCTTCTGTGTTTTCTGGCTTTTGGTTGATTTATCCATGCAGCCATAATATCACAATGCTGCAGGCTTTTATGTTTCATCTCCTAGCTTTCTAAAGGAAACAAGAAAAATAAAAAGGTAATTTAATGCACTCCACAATTACTATTTAAGCATTACATCATCAGAAAAGCTGTCACTAACTCAAAAGTGGTCCCAGTGACAAGACAGCATTACCTAGCAACTGCAGAGAAGTCATTAACCCTTTTATGAGTACCATATCCACCACTGAAGCTCGAAATATGTTGCAGGAAAAGAACGCATATGCCCAAGTTCCTGAAAAAAACCCAGCTTCTTCCATCTCCTGATTACGGTGTGAACATTTTGCTCTGTAATTCTGAAAAGATGCCCAATTCAGTTCTGTGAGAGAACATATGAGGATCGAACGGCTGTGAAGGCAGCTTCTGAGAAAGAAGGGAAGCATGATGAATCATACTAGTGCTATGTGTGCAGACGCAGGGTGAGGCAGGTTTTTTTCTCTAGCCTGAAGAAGGATGACTGGTTAAAATATTACCAAGAGTCTCAGGAGGTTTACTGCTATTATTTGTACAGCTTATGGGTCTTTGCAGATCATCACCCAATGTTTCAGGGAACATGTTATGTTCCCCCTGTTCTGCATAGGAAAAAGAAGTAGAGTTAGCTAGAAGTTTTACATTTAAGTAAGATTTATGTGGGGAAAAAGAAAAAGCAACAAACAACCAACCAAACAAAAACCCAAAAATTAAATCTGAACTTTGCCATGATTTACATTGGAATGGTCAGGATGAAGCACCTGTAGGGTACCTCCCAGGCCCATGCCCTCTCCTGACAAATGTTATCAGCCCTTCAGTTTGTGTACCTCCTAGGAAACTTCTTGGATTGCTCTTGCTGCAGGACTGTAATTTGCAATCCACACCAACCAACAGAGCAAGGACCTCCACTGCAGCTGCAGCTCAGCTAGACGCCAGAAAACTGGCAGCAGAAGCAATTGCTGCAAACAGGAGAAATTTGGAAGAGGTACCAGGAACCAACTATTCATGCTAAGGGTCAGACTGGCTGCCAGAAAGGCAACACCTTCATGGGCTGTTATCTTCTTAAAGACCTGTCTTCAGTTTCAAGAGCATACCATCTTTTCCTGTTGTGGTGTTGCACACTGTGTTCATGTCCAGAAGGAGGTTGACAGACACAGAGCAAAACCCCTGATGCTTTCTGTAGGAATAAAGAGTGGAGAAAAAGGTGTGTATCCTTCTGTATTCTCCCTACACTAGGGAGGTTTTCAGGCCATCAGAAAGACCTCCATGGTGGTGTCAGCAGGCTCTGCCTATCTTCAAACAATGCCTTTTATTTTGTTTGAATACATATATATACTAACAAATACAACAATTTATAGGTCCTTTCTTAAACTGCATGGCTTGCAGTATCTGTGAAAGCAAGCAAGCCAGGAGATTAAAGAAGTGTGAGGAGAGAAAGAAAAGCCCAGAAAAGAGCAGCAAGAAGAGCACAGTATTTTCTTTTCAAGTCCAGCAAAGATGGGCTGGACAAACATCACTCTAATTGGAGCAATTCTTTGATATTTTATTCCAAACAAATAAACTGTCCAAATCTATTATATATATGATGTTGCGTATTTGTTCCAACGATCTGTAACTGGGTACTGGGACTGCACCGCTTTGTGTGTTTCCATTTCAGATGACTAAAACAAGCTTTGTAAAATCCCCCCAGAAAAATATGATGTCCCACTAAATCACTACTCCAATATGATTATAAAAAGACTGACTTTGATTACTGTGTTACTTTGTCATAAACAATAATAAAACAGAGCAATAACTAGCCAGCATGAAAGAGCAACCATTTTCAGCAAAAGTGCAGAGAAGCAGATATAGGACCTAATTTGTGTTCTGCGAAGGCTCAAGCCAGCCAGGAGCTGACACTCTGCCTCTTACTCACTTCACTAGAAATCTCTCAGCATCTTATAGGGTCGCTGAGCATCTGGTAACATCGACCCCACAAGTGAAGTTCCAAGTTCTCAGTGTTCACATCACCTGTTAACGTAAATCAGAGTAAAGGGGGTACAGTATTTGTAAGAGCTGGCCCAAACACTGATGAACACCTTCACTATTTTACCATGTTAAAAAGAGTGCACCCACTCAAATCATCAATGAAAGTACCATCATCAGTGCCATGAGAATCAAACCATGTAAAATGATTTTACAATATTTTCATATCATCAAACATGTACAGACATTAAAGCCACCAATCTTGTTGCCTACAAATACTGCTGATCCCTAGGAATTTACTAAACTATCCACAGAGCTTTGTGAACTATCTTTAGGACCTGAGCCAAATCCCAGACCCTGATCCTTCTTTCACGTTATGACCATTCTTATAGCACCCAATTCCAATTGTTTTTCTTCTTTTAATTAACGGATTTCTTAATAGCAACAAGATGATGTAGGCTTTTCACTGGGAGCAGATTATTACACAGTAAGTTTGTTAAATGAATTTGGTCTATGACCTCGCATCCTCTAACACCATCTAAGTAAGCACTGGATTTACAGAATTGCACTGTATTGCCTGCAGCATCCAGACACCTAAGCCCTTACATCTCATACAGAGAAACTCGTTAGAAAACAGGCCTGAAGAAGCAGAAATAAAATTAAAACAAAACATGGGAACTCTTGTTGCAAACTAAAAAGTGGCCCAAAAGAGGGTAATTGCATTAGTACATTAGAAAAGATAGCATAAGGCAAAATTGCAACTCTAATGGAGACTTTCAGCAGAAATCATAAATGAGCAATGAAGGTACTGATCAAGAGCCACATGGTTCAGTAGAGAACTCACAACCATTTCATGACCAGTTTGCTAAAGAAAAGAGAAGTAGCAAGTTCTTCTCTCAATTAAAGTCAATGGGATTGCATGTATAAGTCAATTGTAACTCAAAGTGACATTCTTGTAATATTAAATACTCATTGAAATTCTACATTAATACATGTATTGTTCCAATGGATCATTTTATTCTCTGTGAGTGCAAAATTCCCTTTTTTTCAGCGTAGCACTTTATATTACCTAATCACATTGAGAAAACATAAGCAACTTCAAAATGTTGCACTGCAGAAAGTTTTTAAAGCTCAAGCTGCACAACCAGTGCCATCTCAGCAACATCACTCAGAGGGACAAATTGGTGGGAGAGTGACACCTTCTCTATTCATCAGAGGAAGCCGTGACTACACAAAAAAGAGGACAGATTTTTTTTCAAAACTGTTCCCCATTCTGCAGTTCCTGTTCTCTTTTCAACCGAGCCATTGCTGGCTTTGAAAACATAGCTCCCCTAGATAGTCTGTGAGATAGGAATTAAACTACAGATATTATTTTATTTAAATTTACATTAAACCTAACAAAGAGAATACAAAATGCAGTGTCAGACAATGAAGCAATTAGGGAATTCTTTTCTGCATATCCTGGCATTTGACAACTTGAACACTTTGCATTTAACTTCTTTGTTTCCTTTTCAAAGGAAAAACAAACAAATAAACAAACACTCAAAACTTTTGGGTGAAGGCAAAAAGGTGATAGTAAAACTTCCCCTAAATATTAATCTTGGAGAACAGCCAAACCAAATATGTTTGCTTCAAAGTTGCTGCTTCTATTTTTGTTTTCTTTTCTAAGTTAGGAACATGTGAGAATAAGAGATTGTAGTAGAAGCTGGTTTCATTCTTGACCATACTGGCAAGACCTCACTATGGTTTATTTGCATACATCTTATATTTCATTACCTTATCTTTTTAAATGAGTTGTGAATAATTCAGAGGATGACTGGGAGGATAACAGAGTTTGTGCACCCCTGAAGATCAAAATTTTCTAATTACCCAGTAACGGATACAGCTTGGAAGTGGTAACACCAGGTTTACTTACCCCACCTATCCATGGCACAGGTCTCATCCCTATGCATGAGCCTTTTGCTATCCAGCTCCCAGTTAGTTCTCAGCTTGTCCTTCAAGACATCCAACAAGGCTGACAGTGAAGGTAATGCTTATAAGAGGCTACCTGCCCTGGGGGAAGTCAACTGTCACTATCAAACTTGTTCCAGCAAAAAATAAAATAGTTGGTATATGGTAATAACATACCTGTCACTATTGCCTCAGACCAGGCTTCAACCTCACCAGAAAGAGGCTCGTAAATCCTTATTGAGCTTATTTCCCAATAAGTCCTCCTCCTTGAGCATTAGCTCTTGAGCTTATTGTCCTGAGTACACACTGAAGAAACTTTGTTAGTTATCTAAAAAATTATAAAATTAAGACTGGCAGAAGCTGAGTTAATCATTTGGACATATGGAAATAATGTGGTAATGTTGTTTATGTGCAGGCAGGCAGTGTACTAAATAGCATTGCTGCAAAACTCTCAGGTTTTTAACTGGAAAAAAACACAAGGGAGCTGCACAATATACCCAGAATTCAATGGATTTGATTGAAAGCTCCTCTTCTGCTTAGTTTGCTGTGGGCATAATGAGCAGAATCTGTAATTGTTAAACAACATTTAAAAACTACAGCAAAATGCAAACCAAAAAATGGGGAAGCTCTTCAGTTAGGAACATAGAGACTGACTGGATGGTGGGAAAACACCAGTTTTGTCATAAAACTCTTCCTGAAATATACTATAATAAAGAATCCTGGCTATTTAGCCCCACTGCAAGTGCCATTATAAAGGCAGGAGACAGGCTTAGGGTTGGCTTTTGGGAGATTCAGGTAATCGTGTTGTCTATTCCCTTTGGTAAGGCTTGAGCGAAAGTTAGGCAATTCTTTTTCTCCCATAGAATCATAGAACGGTTTGGGTTGGAAGGAACCTTAAAGATCATCTAGTTCCAATCCCCATGCCATGGGCAAGGACACCTTTCACTAGACCAGCCCCATCCAACCTGGCCTTGAACACTTCCAGGGATGGTGCAGCCACACATGGTTACTTACGTAGTGGTGGTTCCACAGCTACATTCTTCTGATGCCAGGAAACCTTTAATTTCTGAGGTATTTAATTTCCAGTTTCCCTGGGCCCCTTGCTACACATTTGTCCTTCCAGAACTGTCCTTTGACTTAAATGACCCTTCTTTTCTGGTATTTGTTTTCCTGAGAATACTTATAGAGTCCAATCATATAAGTATTAAAGATGTTCATATTGATCCAGAAAGAGAGGAAAAAAAAAAAGAAAAAAGAAACAGTATGTTTGGCATGCTATAAACAACTTGGGGGATGGGGAGGTTTAAAGGTGTGAAATTTCTTTCTGCATCTGAATTTCGAACGTACTACATTTTAGGGTGAAAGGGGAATGGCAGTGTTCATTTGATTAACAAGATAGACGCCACTGACAAAGTTTGAGTTTGCCAAGAGTTTTGGGGGTGTTGGCTGCCAATGTTTAATGCAGATAACTGTGTACAGCCTGCATCCATTTGTAAGATGTTTGCTTCCCTGTGTTTACATCCCTGGTGGCAACAATGGAAGCTGCTGAGCTGAGATCAGTTTCCTCCAGTCCCTTCAGCCTGCTGAAATGCAAATGTCCCTTCACGTCTACCTGGGCTGGGTGGTCAGGGCAGCATGTGCCAGGAAGCTGCAAGTGCCAGGCTCGGGTCGGCTCCCAGCTGGCCTCGCAGGATCTGCCCTGACAGCTGCTCTGCTCCCATGGGCGCAAGGAGGTTTCGGCTGGGTGGGAAGGAACTGGCTCCATAGCTGACTTCCTTGCGAATGGCAATAAAAAGCAGCAAGCAGAGATCTCATGCCAGCCTGTTGGCTCCAATAATTATATCAATAATAACAACAAATCCCTTTTTTCAGCCCAGCCCTGTGGAGCACCAGAGTAAACTTTAAGGATGGAACGCTCAGCAGCCAAAGCATTGTATGGGGCTCTCCCAGGTAATTTAAGCTGGGTTCATCAATCACCAGCACCAGCAGGAGCGGCAGAGCGCTCAGCATGGGCTGCAGAACCTGCCTGGGAAGTGGTGGACGCCAAGCAGGTACCCGAGCCCAAGCCTCAGCCAGGCCAGCACATGTGCCCTCCACAGCAGGGAGCCCCGGCCCCCTCCAAAGGGTGACAATGAGGATGCTTGGCAACCATCAGCCCTTGCTGGTCGAGCAGCCGCCGGTCACCACTGTAACACTGAGCCTTGGCCTCCACTTCCAGGGTGGTCTGCACAGACATGTATTTAAGCCTTGGAGCTGTGCCTGCTCAGCCTGCTGAAAACAAGGACGTCTATTTAGCAGTTGGAGTCCCACAAGGCTGGGAGACTGAGTGTTTTCCCCTATCATACCAGCACCTGTGAAGGGGAAATTAGCAACCACAAGTACTTACATAGGGTAAAGTTACAAGCAACACTCCTCTGCAGACTGCCAAGCAGGCATTTGGTGGCAATAACTTCTGTTAGCTTCTTGCAGGTTGCATCTGAACTGATGAATTTGGGCTGGATGGCTCTGCACCATATTCTTTTTTCTAAACCGTATGCTAAACTGTTGAAAATGAGGAAAGTGTTTGCATTTGATTTTACCACTCTTAACTTAGGACCTATTATATCTTCTCTATAGTCCCTATCTCACTAGTTTTAAAACTGCGTGATGAAATAAAAAAATAAGGGCTAAAGGCTGAAGCAAGGAGCTAGAAAATATTGTACTGTATTTTAAACCATTCACAACTGTTACAGGTATGCTTAAAAGCTCTCATCTGACAGATGTCAATCAAATAGTCCATATTCAAGCTCAGTCACGTGTAAGGCTTCAGTCTAAAAGTATGGTCTGCTAATATTTTAAAAGTTGAGGAGAACTGCACAAGGGCAATAATTGGACAGAAAAAACACTCTAAAAAAACAGTACCCAGCTTGGTAACATGGATTGCAGCACAGGAGACAAGGTCAGCTTTAAAGACTCCTAGTCAAGCCAAGCCACTGCTAGAGTCATTGCTGGAACTGGAAACACAAAAGGATTGTGTCCCACTTCTCCCAAGTCACAGTCCTCTAAACTGTTGCACAGCTTCTCCCTAAAGGCTATGGTGTTGAAAATTGTTTTCAGAGTTCTTGGACACGCCCGTAAGCTCCTTGGTTTCAAAATTTACATCCAGCATAGCCCCCGTCCCCTTGGGATCTGCGTGCAGTAGGATCCCAAGTCTGTTTGCTGATGGGTGTTGTGCACGGGCCTGGGTACCAGCCTTAGGTCGACTGACAACTTCACTGTCCTGAATACAGCATCAGTGGCGCAAAGATTTGGGACAGAGCTTTCCTGTCTCCAGGGAGGGTAAGAGACGAGACATGTGCTTGCTTGTGTATGTTGTTTTCCTCTACACTAAGTGGTGGGCACTCATTCTCTGAAAGGAGGGAAGTTGTGCAGGGATGGAGAGAAGCTGTCCCCTGTCCCCTGTATCACGAAGGACTGTGTGATCATCATGGGTGGCCCTGCCAGTGCAGTCCTTGCTGCAGGCAGGCTCAGATCACCGATTTCCCTCACAATGGAGATGCCTTTCAGCATCCCGGAATGAAGCAGTTAAAGCCTGGAGACCGGCGCGGTATAAGGCATGTTACCAGGGTTGACCACAGTGATGACTGGTGACCACAGTGATGACTGTGTGGTCCTCAACTGCTTGCCTTCCTGACAAGCGGGAACAAGCATGGCACAGGAAAAAGCTTGTACAGGGGAACAGCTTTCCCAGCAGTAATTCTGGTTCTCACTTCTTAATACCTTTCCCCCAATGTCCACGTTAAACAGGTTCCTCCTGAGCACTCTCTGAGTCTTCTCTTGTGCTGGTACTTCCTCCCTAATCCACGCAGAGCGTCTGGGACGCTTAATGCAAGCCGTGGCAGCTTTGCTACTGCAGCAGCACTGCTATAATTTGTAGCAGGTTGGATTCCCAAGGCCATTTGCATGTTTCACCTTTTTTTATCTATTTTAGATCTTCCCTCCAGCACTTCTGCCCGCACTTGCCTCTCTTCCCTGCAGGGATTCTCTCAGAGCAGGCTCTATAGAAATGCCTCATCATCCCTAGCAAAGCTCTTCTGTGCGAGTGCTTTGCCAAACACATTCATCTTTTATTCCTCCCAAAGTCCATCAATCCGACTTTCCTGCCTTTGTTTATACCAGTAACAGCTTTTTCCTTTTAAACTTTTTTCTTTCTTGCAAAGGGTATAATAAAAAATTAAATGAAACCACAAAACCTCATTTTGTAAAACTTGGTCTGACCTACATCTCCAGAACCAAAGAAATTCTGAGCTAACGTTGAATCTCCCTTGTTCGGCTAATCCTGCCTGTTGCCAGAGTTCATGGGCACTGAGTTCATAGTGCAGGAATAGAATACAATGATTGTAAAGTGATGTTTTCAATGATTTTCATTGAAAAGAGTGATGGAGAGTTTGTATTTGAAAACATCAAATTGGGATAAAATTTGCTGTAAGGTGATAAATTTGCAATATGGGTCAAATCCCAGGCTGAAATATTTGACAGCAACCTATTCACTCAGAAGGAACTATACTTAACTCATTAGAAAATCTGCATGTAAAAAGACTTTGCCAATCCAATAAAGTAAGACTGAAGACATGAAATAAATTCCAAAACTAGCAGTCAACAGTGTGCAGCCAGCAATAGCCCTAAAAAAACAATGGTTCGGTTTTCTCACCAATTCAGCCACATGACCTTAATGCCTACTCCAATTGCTCTTGTATTACCTGTTCATGTTAATTTTATCTGGAATTTGATCAAGACGATGCCTTACAAGTTGTAAATCACTAAAAATATCTACATTGCCTTATAAGTAGATTCTATAACCTCTGGGTAATAGCTTAGGAATTAAAGCTGCATGTGAGATTCAGTATTGCTTTAGTAATTAACAATCCGCTAGTAGATTAGTTTCATACCTCTTCCTTGAATTAATATCATCATTTGACTGGCAGTGTGAAGTTACTTGCATGTGAAGTCACTTGCATTCATTAATCATGAATAAGAATCTGAATTCTTCCCTAACCTGGTAAAACGAGAAGCACTAAACTACATACCATTATTTCATAGTAAGAAATGTACTGCAAAAGCCTAAAAAAAAAAAAGTACCTAGCTATATATATTTTCTTAGATTTTACTTTTTCATTTATATATGTTCACTAATGGTAGTAGCTTTGATATGAAGAAAATTTTTGCCACCTCAGAGAAGGAAGGTTATTTTTCCCCAGACAGAAACTACCTACTGTATGGAAGCAGGTCTGATGTGTCTAAGTACAGAGTACTAAAATTACATTATTATAACTATTGCTTCATAAACTTCAAACTACCATAATAATTTAATATCAGTGCAATCAAAATTTATGTGACTTTTTCTGCAGGCATACTTCTGCAATTGAGAGCTTCCTATTTGTAGGTTCTGTGTGTAGGTACTCCTGCAGTAATTTAGCAAATAGTTTAGCAAATAGTAACTGAACTCCTAATCTAAAGCTGCCTATTAACAGAATTAGGTTCAGTGAGGTGCTCTTTGTGGAATATGTAAACTGTGGCTCACGAAGCCTAAGAAGAGATGGAGATTAGGTTAGAAGGGAAGAGAGAGGGAGAGGAGAGTTGGGGGAAGAAGAGGGCCAGGAGGGACCCCAGTGTCTTGGAAGGGTCTGTCACTCGTCCCAGTTTCCTCACTATCTCAGACTTACACACATCCTGCACCACATTACAGACCCAAGTTCAAAACTTTGTACATTGATCTCCACTGGAAACAACCCATGTGCAAAAACAATCACTTAAAAATCTACCACGTTTTAGGCTAAAGATGGTTGGATGTCAGTGATGGGTGAAGTGACTGCTTAAAAGCTTACATCTAATATGATTCTACTCAGAAGAGGACAGAAAAGCTCTCCTTGAATGCAAGAAGACGTGTGTGTGTGTGTATAGGAGAGAGTGGTGCACTTGACGTTTTAAGAGATAATAACTCTTCTGAGATGAAAGCAGCATTTCAGGAAAGCAGTGAGGCAGTGCAGTGCACCCTCACAGCTGCATTCCTAGCCAAGGCAGAATTCCAACAGCTTACATCCTCCCATACCAGGTACCCACAGCTTGACACTTGGGGCAACCTGCTCTATACGGGCTTTTTTTCCAACCACATCTCTCTGCTGCTGCGAGCCAGCCAAAGCCCAAATTCACACCTACAGCCTGGGGCCTGAGCAGAAGACTTTCTTCTGCACCTTGACTTGGGTGATCTCCCTGCCTTAGGCAACACAGAGAAGAAAGTTGCTTGGTAAGAAATCAGCACCAACAAAAAGTGGGTGGGTACTTGTGGGAATAGAGGTCTGGAAGAAGATGTGTCATTGGCATCCCTGATCAGAGATGGAAATAGAAGGGCTGATGTACTGGTTTGGACTGGGATAGAGTTCATTTTCTTCATAGTAGCTTGTATGGTGCTGGGTTTTGGATTTGTGACGCAAACAGCAGTGATAACACAGGAATGTTTTAGCTATATCTGAGAAGTCCTTACACAGTGCAAAGGCCTTTCCTGCCTCTCATACCACCCCACCAGCAAGTAGGCTGGAGGTCCACAAGAAATTTGGAGGGGACACAGCCAGGACAGCTGACCCCAACTCACCCAAGGGATAGTCCATACCATAGGATGTCATGCTCTGCATATAAAGCTGGGGGAAGAAGAAGGAAAGGGGTCATTCAGAGTTACGGCATTTGTCTTCCTAAATAACCATTGTGTGTGACGGAGACCTGCTGTTCTGGAGATGGCTGAATACCTGCCTGCTGATGGGGAGTGGTGAATGAAATTCCTTGCTTCGCTTTGCTTGCACACATAGCTATTACTTTCCTGATTAAACTGTTTTTATCTCAACCCACAAGTTTTTGCTCTTCTACCATTCTGATTCTCTCCCTATCCCACCAGGGAGGGGAGCGAGCAAGCAGCTGGTGGGGCTGAGCTGCCCACCAGGGTTAACCCACAACAGTGGACAAGATGAAAAAGGAGCAAGGGCCTTGGGTCAAGGAAGCCTAGAAAAGTCTGAGGCACAACCTGGGCCTGGTAAGCGTAGAGAATAAAACAGAAAGGACGGGAGATAAGGGGTCATGGTTACAGTAAATGGATGGAAGAGCCTAGGACCATTGAAGCACAGCCTCCTGCAGAGCCCTGAGCTGCTCCCACAGACCCAAACGCACCTTTCCCCTGCAAACCCGTGGGCAAAGCACTCCCTCCCCATTTTGGGTTGGCTGAGGGAGTTTTGCTTGCTATCCACCTGTTACCTCAAGAGGTCATGGTCTGTGCTAAACCCAAAGGCAGAGGTTTGTATGGTGGCTCACAGAGTGCCACTGTGATGCCGCACAATGGAGTTTCCTGTGCTGGGACCGTAGTTCTGCTTTCACTCTCTCAGTAGTAAATTACAGAATTGAAACAGCAGCAAAAGCACAAAGTGATGCCTCAAAGTTAGGAAGTGCCAAACTGAGTTTATTTGCCACTTTTATTCCCCCACTTCACTTCCACCCCCCCTATTTTGTGGTCCCAGCATGAAAAGACTGTGTTTATTTCAGCTCCCTCTCTTCCCTGGCACAAGGGGAGCTGCTCTGGGTGTGAATCAGCATGGTGCAATGAAAAAAATGCTGCATAGTTCATCTATTCTGTTGCAGAAATTGGGCAATGCATAGTGAGTGATACAGGGCCTGGGAAAAGCTTACCTGCTGAACAAGGCAAGCTATTGCTGCCCTGGAAAACAAGCACTTGTGGTTTCTGTGTGGAATCCTTGCATGGGGTGGGTTGACTGCTCAGACTCAGCTGTCTGTAAGGTGGCCGCCTCGTAGAAGCGTATCAGTCAACAACTGTCTGACCCTCAGACTGATTTCCAGGCACAAAGGACACTGCTACTGATGAGGTGTCTTTGTACCACATGTAAAGCATGATTATGATTCTGACAAATAAAAATGTCTAAGATTGAGCTCTCAGAAATACTGCTTTGGACTTTAGTGACTGCACCTCAGCTCCTTCTGTTTGATGAGCATAAAGCATGTCCTTACTTCACCGTGTGTCCTAAAAAGAAAGCAGTATTTGTGAAGTACTCAGATACTTAAGTGCCATAGGAAAAATTGAAGAAACTGCCATAGGAAAAATTGAAGAAACTAGTGATTCAGTCTTTGGAACAAGAGCTGTGTAGTGGGTAATGACTAGGGTATGGAATAATGCATTCAAAAAGAAAGCTGCAATTAAATATTTAATACAGTGATGCAAAGATGCTGTGGGCAGTATAGTATGAACAAGACAGTTGCATAACGTTTTGCAATCACATTTGCAATAGGCCGAACTGAAGTTTCATGGACAACCTTAATTGGGTATTTTTTAAATTTTGAGTGCTTAGTTTTTTAGCCCTAGGACCATTATTTTGCTATAATATTTTCTGTATCTGCAAGTGTTTAAGATAGAAAAGAATAATAACCCAAGTTAGCGAAGCCATTATCTACCTTCCTCTACAAATTAATTTGATGGAAAATAAATCAGCAAGGCAATTTTCACACTTTAGCTATGTTTTTATGACTGTGGTGTAGAGCAAGTTATCTTCTTTGGTAGTGAAAACATGTTTTACTTATTGACTTGATTTACTGATTGAATCTACTTTTCTTTCAGCTGTGTAGGATGGACAGAATCATGCACACTGATTACTTGTCAGAGCATCTGGTGTATGTGTGTAGGAATTTTTATTTTACTAATATCTAAAGAAACAAATAAGTTATTAGAAAATATCCTCCAAATTTTATGTCAAAGTCCTTGAGAAACTAGTTTTGATGATGTAGCACACAGATTCCTAGGGAGCTAAGTACTCTGGGCAAAAATATTTTAATTAATGAGATTCAGTAAAAACCTATCTGAAATCATGGTTACATTTTGTGTCCCAACAGCATGTCTGGACAAAATTACTCTCTTTAATTTGTACTTGTAAGAACACTCAGAATAAGCAGAGCATGGTTGGCAAATTCTGAACTGCAGCAGGCTTACAACTTTTCCAGATTGTATATTGTCAGGTAAATGTAGAGTTAGCCCAGGGGGGGCTTTGGGGAACAGGTGAGAAAAAGCAGACAAATTGAGTGGTAGGACTGCTGCTAGAAAAACTTAATGCCCAGGAAGCTCACAATCAAATATTTATAGTTCTATGGGCAACAAATACTCCATGAGACAAGACTACAAAGCAGTCCCATCACAGATATTCTTTTTGCTCTTATCCTATCCTTTTTCAGAATACTTACTATGCTGTCAGCATCGCTATTGGCAACCCCACTGAAAACTAGTAAAATGGGGAATGCTATTTAATGCCTTTTTATGGATTTCTTAGTTGCTGTTGGTTCCTGTACAAATACTGTGTTCATTTTAAATGCTGCAACTGGTAGGGCAAGTAGGACTTTTGTTCAAGAATCTATCTTTCAAATACATCATAGAGATCTAGAAATAAATTAAAAAAAATCAGAAAACATTTTGATTAGATTTTAGGTGATTAGCCCAGTTTTCATATTGTATTTCTACCACTAATTATCTGAGGAGATGTTTTTGCCAGGAAAAGGCTGCACTATGAATAATTCCTTCAGTGTATCTGCAGATGCTGACTTCCGAGGCAACTGAAAGTGGCTCTTTGGGGGAGATCAGTACAAGATTTCCCAGTCGATGAAGCTTCTACCTTCCGAATGATTTCCTAGGATACCCACTATTAAGGGTTCTTAGAAAACATACGATTTTTTAAGTACTTAGGCCTTCATATAAATTTTCTATAGCAAATAACACCTTAGAATCTTTGGAGCCTCAGATCCATACACAATTCATCATCTGATATACTACTTCAAAATCTTGTATTTGGATTAAAAACATCCCAACAAATAAAAACCCAAACAAAATCCCAAAACAAAAAACAAAACCCCAAAACAAACACAAAACAAAACTTCAATAGTTTGGAATTGCAGTGCTGTTACGTGAAAATCCCCATACAATTTTATGTGTTTGTCTTACTGATTTTAGTGGTCCCCCTGCTCTATATGCAAGTATACAATTTACTTTCCTAAATATCAGTCAAGAGAAACATGGCATCAGCCTTCATTGCACATCTTCTCTTGATGGCTAGATGTCTGTGGTCAGAAGACATGTTGTGGCCCTGCTAAGGTCCTTTCTGACAGATTTCACTCGGTAATTAAATTTTAAAAATAAACCAAAAACCCCACCCCCCAAAAAAGAAAAACACAACAAAACTAACAAAAAACCAAACAACAACAATTAAAAAAAAAAAAAAAAAAAACAAAAAAACACAACAAAAAAAAAAACAACCACACAAAGAAACCCCAAAACTAATTAGATTGCAGTAAGACAAGTGTGCCTGTTAGTTTCAAGGCAGACGAAAAGCAAGCTGTATTAACTCTGTTACTTCTAAGCCCCAAGATTGTAATTCTAGTTTAGGATGGTGTCACCTAGGAGCAAGGATCTGCATTCACATCACATGCGTACTCAGCATAGGGATGAAGGTACAGCCTCATCCCCCACCCCTCCACTCACCTGGGCAGGGTGGGGGTCTGACAGTGGCAGCACCGTACACTGCCCACACTAACGCATCAGTAAGGTGTAGTGTAATTTCTTCATCAGTGTTTGATAGCATCTGTGTTTCTGAAGCTGCACAAATGTGGCGAATGTGTTGGGGAATAAGAGTCTTCTACCACATCAGTAACCTCCCTCCTCACCCCTGGCGCCCTCCCTTCCCCCTCCCCCAGCAAACAAAACAAATGCCCCATACCTGGAGACATTTCAGAGCCTGAATTATTAATAAAATAAGCATGATAATGAGTAATCTATGTTAAGCATTTTCTTACCCTTTATTTTTTCATTATGATCAGAAGAGGAATATGATTAACAGCAGTTTAAATTTTAGCAGTACAATTTCAGTATTAAATATAAAACTACACTGCAAGTTGATGTGTTTTAAAAATGGTTATGTATACTCTAGCCTTAAATTTATGTATCAAATACAAGTAACTCAATTGCTTCTTGCCTTGACAATTAACATATCTAACAAATTTCAACAAGCCAGACATCCATCTTTTCCATTAAAAAAAATAAGCAAGCACACCAACTCTTATTCATAGCAAGGGGGTGTAAAGATTCAACACTTTCCTGAGTGTTGTGCAAAGAATAACAGGTTCAATAAAGTCAGTTAAATAAGTGTAATGGTAAACCTAAAGCTAAGCTGGAGGACCTTTTGATTAACTTCATATTTCATATATTACTTGCATCAGTTGAGAGCAACATGAGTTACAGAACTTCCATGAAAACAAGCCACTTACAAGCAGGTGGTTAAGCTTGATCAGTTTATTAAAAGGATTATATGACACGGTTGCCTGCAATAGCAGGGGACTGGATCTGATGACCCAGGAAGTTCTTTCCAGTCCCATGTTTCTAAGCCATGCACCAAGTGTATCCAGCCCACACTTTCACATTTGGAAAAAGCAAAAGCCACACACACACACTCACGGGGGGGGAGAGGAAGGAAAAAAAAATTAAAATAAAAGAAATCCTTGATGACACCATTTCACTTCTCTAGATAAGTCACTATGCAGAAGGGAACAAAGCTAAAGTCCTGTACAGAGGATACATTTACTCGAGGTTGATGTGGTACTGAAGTCAGTTAATAATTAGATACCTCCAGGCAGATTCAGTTACAGGGCATACCAACACTGCACACTGCCAGACAATTTCTAATCAAGCCAAGAACCCCTTGCAGCAATGAGGTCTCTTTGCTAGCAAGCACAGAGCACACTGAATAAGCTAAAAGCAGCTGTTCTTAAATGAACTACCCTACCAACCGTGAGTGAATGACAGATAAGATGGTAAGAAGCATTTACCTACTAGACAAGATCTCTCTGCACACTCAGGCAGAAGAAGTAATTAGTTCAGAGCAGCAACCATTGCTCCTACCTTGCCTGTCTCTTCAGTACA
Source organism: Strigops habroptila (assembly GCF_004027225.2). Taxonomy (NCBI): domain Eukaryota; kingdom Metazoa; phylum Chordata; class Aves; order Psittaciformes; family Psittacidae; genus Strigops; species Strigops habroptila. The sequence goes on from NC_046358.1 coordinate 29,338,884, forward strand.
TTCTCTTTAAAAGCTGGTCTACAGAATCAGTGCAGCCATTCTCAAGCACTACCAAAGTAGCAGTTTGCAGCTGCCATGCAAGACTCTACTTTCAAATGGTAGTCAGACATTCCCATCATCCTGGCCAGTTTTGCTAGGACAGCATATGCAGCCACAGCAAAAAGCCTTTGCAACAACTAGAGATCTAAAGAATTGCCTACATTCAGCCCATCTAACTTTTAGGCACTTGGTTAAGGTGTCTGGGTCCCTCGTCACCCAGAACTCCCCCCACCCCCTCCCACAAAAAAGAAAATAAATAAATAAAACATATAGTCACTGAAGGCAAATAGTCTCAATTGCCTTCTGGAGGTGTCTCTTGACCCCCACTGAGCAAAGCTGTATTTTAAGCAACCAAGTTCTTAACACAGGCACCTCAGTTAGACAGGATGAATGGAGACTTGCATCTCTTTCAAGAGATAGTATCAATACTCTCCAAAACCAAAGGCAATTAAGCAATTAAGGTTTGCAACTCCAGTTACGTTTGGAAACAAACTTACAGTCAAGTAATTACGCTGTAGTCCCTCCCTCCCAAGCATAGAAGCCTTCCACATGGAGGCTCTATTTTAAAAAAAAAAAAAAAAAAAAAAAAAAAATTTATAAAAGGCATTCTTCTTTCAGACAAAGAAGAGTGCACACGGCTGCTTTGCCACTCATTCATGGGGAAGCTGAAGGATCAGAGAACACCTACTCAGAGACCTGGAATGACTAAGCACTGCTAGTGCATGCAAAGCAGAAGTAACAAGATGGTTTTCAAATTAACCCTAGTCCTCTTCTCCACCCCACAAAATTCATGCAAGTGTTTGAGAAGATAAGTCAAGACATAAAGCCTTTCTGGAAATGGGTTTGTTTTTTTTTTTTTTAATACATATTGTAAAAGAAATATCCTTTTGTTTTCTTTCTGTGGGTGGGTAGAGAAATGCATTTTCTGCATGTTTGAATCATAGATATCTATGAAGTCCATGCTGTTTAAGTTCTCCAACTAGTTTCTATAACCTGTCAAAAAACATAAGCAACCTACACATTTCCCCAGTATTGACATGCATGCTCAGAGCTCTCCACTTTAGTGAAATGCGGTGTTACTTCTGTGCTGATAGTTGACGAGTCAGCATTACACGACTTTGAGACCAACTAAATTAACATTGTCGTAATATGAAAGGCAAGCACAAGTTCATTTATTTATAGCAAAGGTCTTGGGTTACAGGAGGTCAGTTCTTGCCATCTTGAAAAGATAGGGGATAACTTATTGCATACATGTGCATTATAATTTAGCAGCAAGTCATTCATAGAAACACTTCCCTCCTACTGCTTTTTTGGTTTAGTATCTCAATTATATATATATATTTTAGCTTTACAAAGCATTTAACACCACCTTTAAGTTAATGGTCTTTTATTGGAAAAAAAGACTAGCATTTACAACTTGGAATGGACATAAATTGTAATATCTTGAACAGCAATGTTGATAGTTGTGCTGAAGTCCACAGGCTACTCCGCCAGCTCCAAGTCATGGTACAGAAGGTTTTAAAAATATGAGAGTCCAAAGATGCTCCCTTGGTGAAGGTTTCTTTTAAAAATTTTTGTGAACGGTAACAGCCCGACACCCGTTTCACTATAGTGCAATGCAGACAATGTTAAACCAGTATTTTAACACAGACATGCCATCCATAGTTAAGATCATCGTATTTTTGGAGCACACTGCTACGTACAGGAGAACCATTCAACCTTTAGGGCATTTTCTCTAGATTTTGCATCCTTCAACCATTTTGCTGCATACCATCCTGAGGTATAAACCAATTTTAAAGTAAACCAGCTATGACAATTTATACTACAAATTGAACTAGAATCCACCATTGAACAAAAGGGTGGATCCTTTAGGTTGTTTTTTATCTTTTAATACAAATGTCTGACTGTGCTCAATTGTCAAGCTGCATGCATGAAAAACTGGCCAGCCCAAACAGTGTAATAGTCATTAGCAAATGGAACTTTTGAGTTCACTAAGTGCTTCCTTTTTTTTTTTTTTATTTTCAAGGTAGTACAATTACTTATATTGTAAAACTGATGTTTATCTTTTGGGGACAGGACCACCAACCATTACATGCAGTTTGTGGACAGAAGGTATTTTGACATTCAGTTTTGCTATACAGAAACAGAATGAATAAATGAACATTTTTTTTTTTTTTTGCAAGAGGTAAGTAAAAGATTCAATTTGATTCTTCTAGAGGAAAAAAGGTGTAAAGGAGGTCTCTTCACTTTGCGGTCATCATCTGTACGAATTCTGAAAAGATAAAAAGTCACTGAGATTTATTGTTTCCGAGTACATCAACTGAGAAGTCTCTTAAGAACACTTGGCATAAAAAAAAGCCTTTCATTGCATGTAGGCCTTTGTCCACAGAAGTAAACAACCAAATAAACTGGTGTCTCCAGTAGGAGAAATTAATGCCCTACGCAAGACGCTTTCACTCAGAGTAATTGTTTTGAGTCAAAACAAGCATCTTTTTACCTTCATAGTTGACCTGCCCATCCCCATCAATGTCTGCTTCTCTGATCATTTCATCTACTTCTTCATCTGTTAGCTTTTCTCCTAAGTTTGTCATAACATGACGTAGTTCTGCTGCACTGATATAGCCATTGCCATCCTGTGAGGAAAAAGTTGCAAAAGACCATGATTGACCTGGAATTAACTTTGAAACTACATCTGGGTTTCCAGTAACTGCTTTCAAACTAGTCTTATGGCACTTGGGACAGATATACAGACCTGGTACACTCTATAACCCTACAGTACATACTAGTGTCATTGCCTTACAAAGCATGCATGCCACCATATCCTTCTGTGTAACTACTGTACTGCAAGAATAACTGCATGTCTGATTTGTAGCTGTCATAAGGTATCTGTAATGCTTTTAAAGAGTTTTCAAAAATAAATTCAGAAACAAAATGGTTCTCGTTTAGTCTTCACTGCCTAGGCAAGGCAACAAAAAAAAAAAAAAAAAAGAGACACCAATTTCCCTACCAGCAAGAATAAAGTCAGCTTTCTCTTCTGTGTAATACTACCTCTACAACCAGACTGTTCAGGCTTCTTGGATAAGATGTTATATAGAACAAACCTTCCAATAAAGTCTTTAAATTCTACTCATAAGGAGTTGTGAAAAGCATTTGAGACATTGTCCTCTTCCACAGACCAGAAAAATATACTAGTCTAAAACAGGAGTTCATATGACCACCACCAGTAAGCAAGCTACCTCAGTGGCTTTAAACACAAATACAGTCTTCAGAGATAACCCCACAGGGCAGTTGAAGTACTAACCAAATGATTGAAAAATTTTCCAGCATGTCTGGTTAAGTACTAGAGATGGCCACTTTTATCCATAAAAAGAAGTAGTAAGGCCTTCTTCCACACATGTGTGTGCATCAGCTTAGCAGCTACAGCAGCCATTACTCAATTCTCTTGTAATATCTGTCATATCCAAGCAATCAAACGATGGGAACCCCTGTTCTAGAAATAATAGGCCTTCATCATGTATGCCCAGCTATCCTTAAAGATGACAAAGGGAGTCAAACTCAAGTTCTCCTGAAAGCAATCTCTACGTCCACATCTTGAAAACACAACATGCAATGCTTCATATCCCTCTGAATACTGATGACTTCACCTTAACTTCAAAAGCTTCTGTCAAGTATAAAACCTTGTGCACCCATACAAACATTTCCTCATGCCCCCAAAGTCAAGAAGTAGAGAAAAATCCCACCCACCAAAACAAAAAAAACCCCACCCCCCAACCATCAAGTTCTGCTCATCTCTGCTCCTACGGAAAGGCCAGAAGGTTTTCCTCATGGGTGAGCCTAAAGCTTAGACCTGCTGCATAAAGCAGGAAGAACCAGCCTGCAACAGTTCTGGTTCTGCTTCCAGAACAGTCCCAGCTCTTTTGCCAATTCCTCTATTTCTACTAGAGGACTTTTTCCCCTTCAAGACACAGATGGAGAAAACATTGAAGAGAAGCTGGATATAATTACAGCTTCTAAAGAATATTTGTACTTTTATTAATACCTTGTCAAAGACCCGGAATGCCTCACGGATTTCTTCCTCACTGTCTGTGTCCTTCATTTTTCTGGCCATCATGGTTAAAAATTCAGGGAAGTCGATAGTGCCATTGCCTTAATGAAAAGAAACTTCCAAAAATTAAACTTCCATGCTTATCTTTATACAGAAAAGAAAAATCAGGCATTTAACTTAGCCAATGACAAGATTGACAGATCCTCTGTAAACCATTCTTCTAGAAGAACTGGATCCTCTCCCCAGATTGCTGCCACTGCCTTTTTGCTACCACACTGTGCAGAAGCCGCTGTCACAGCAGTGTTTCAGCACAACAAGAGTCAACTGTTGCCTTCTCTCCAGGTCAAGCCATACCATTTGCCACCCAAGTTGCAAGCAAAGTGGCAGTCTGATGCTCCAAGGTTAATCGGTACTAAGGCACTCCCCAAAAGTAACTGTTTAGTTTCTTTAGAGTCTCCCAATTGCTGTGGGAGATTCCAGAAAAGAATGTATTGTAAAGCTGGCACTACAAGTCCAGGATATCCGAAATTTGAAGAAATAACACTTCGCTAAAGCTGCTCAAATGTTTGTTCCTTGTTAAAATCAACTTCCTTAGCATCATGTGGTACACCATGAAAGTAATGCACCATTTTAAGAGGTGCACATCCTTTAACAAGGATCTGCACATTCCAGTGACAGGAGAGAAGCTGCCGTTATTTGTCATTTCTGATAAACCTAGCAGCAGGTGTTCTTATAGGTACAAAACTATAGGCGCAAAACTGAAAATCCCTGGTAACTTCCAGACCTCACCCCTAAGATTTTTAAGTTTTCCATTCAAAGTAGGGATTCAAACTTCAGGCTGCTCAAAGTTATGAGAAAAGTGGTATGGTGAAGAAAATTTCTTTAAAACAGCAGGAACTAGATTTGTATAGTCAGGATTCAGCCCTATATGCCAAAAGCCCCACATTAAATAGCTCACTGTGCAACCAAGATCTACCCATTGCTTGAGGGAAGTACACAAACTCACTGGGTAAGTACAGCAGAGAAACTAAATAGATGTAGTTTAAGAAAACCTTTGCAGCTTAGGGATTCCAGATGGAAACATACAGAGCTATTTATCATCACAGCCAGCTTTACCTACCAGCTAAAAAATCTCAACACAGGTCTTGTACTCAGCTTTGAAAAATCCTCAGTGAAAGCATTCTGCCATAGAACAAGTTTAAACAGATGGGCAGGCATACTTATCTAAACGCCTCAGTTTCCTTTCATTTTTAATCTACTTAGTGCAGCAAGTGGACTGCAACCTAGAGAAGCCACTGGATACGAACTCTCTGTAGCACTGCAAACCCTGAAGTTTTTTAGTATCTGCATCCAAGAGTTAACAATTAAGGTCAACTTACACTTTTAGGAAAGGAAACATAGACTGATAATTAGATAATCTGTACTCTTGCCAGTATACTTTCGCAGAGGTGTTAAGAGAAAACTCTCTATTACAACAACATACAAGATCAAAGCGTTGATATTTCTGTGCAGGGGAAATGCACTTTTCCTTTTACAACTCCTAGCCTATCTGGAGTCTCAGAAACAAGATGTGCGGTTACCCTATCTGACATCCATTTAAAATAACTGATAGACTTCACACAGGATGGTTTTTCTGCCTTTGCCTCCAATCCCTCCTCCCATCTATTAGGGATTTAATACACTACATTAGACTATATAGTCTCTCCCTGTTGCATTTTCAATTCTTGGAAATTTAGCATTATTCCACTCCTACCACATTTTTGGCTTGAGAAAAAACCACAGACATTAGTACAGCTATTAAAACCTACATGGGCTGACGAAACATGTATAGAAAAGCTGGGTGGAAACACAGGTTAACAGTAGGTCAGGGCAAATCAGATAGCAATAGGAAGCCTGCGACCCATAAAATATTAAAGACGAACTGTGTAACTTTGTCTCTGCCCGTCCCCTTTTTTAGATTCCCACTAATACTGCTAGCATCTTTGACTGCTGTGCAGAGCAATTAAGATTTACACCCCTCTGAGTTTAGATCCTATCGAGTTATTTTGAAACTGCTTTAAGGGATCAATGTCACAGAACCTTCCCTCTGCAGTCCAAGCCCAGGTATGGAGGTCATGTACTAATAACTACCTTTTCAACACTTACCATCAGCATCTACCTCGTTGATCATATCCTGCAATTCTGCTTCTGTTGGATTTTGACCCAGTGACCTCATGACAGTTCCCAGTTCTTTTGTTGTGATAGTACCATCACCATCTTTGTCAAATAGGGAAAAGGCTTCCTTGAACTCTAAAGGTAGAAACAGTCCCAGTGTTTAGCAACATCACCAGCATGAGAAAACTGCATACTAAAAATGCACTTGACTGACAATGCCTGGTACAATTTTAAGAAACATTATCTCTAACTGTCCATGCCTTGACAGAATTAACACTTAAGTATCAATAAACAATATTACTTACAGTCCCAACACGTAATTTGCATAATATATTCGAACTTCTTTTATGTGACTCTTATCTGCATTAGAACTCTTAACACATTTCAACATAATGTGTTATATCATGTTAAATATCATAATCTTGATATTCAACAATATCTTGAGGCACAGCTGCACCATAAACAGCAGCTACCTGGGTTAAGTGAAGCGACTCACTAGGTTCCCTTCATCATTAACAGACTTACAGGAACAGTAAGTGTTGTCATTCACCACTTATTTTTAAGGCAGCAGACAATATGAATCTGTGTCCGCCACAAGTGGCTGACTGGTCTCCAGAAGGCCAAATAATGTGCCTTCTCGAGTCTGAATTACAGACAATGTCAGAAATCATTCAAAAGACATTAGCCTATATTAATTCATTTTAGGTTTATTTGTTGCCATTTCATCTTCACTTTATTAAAAAAAAGAAAAGAGTACCTAGGTCTGCTCTGACTTCAAGAAGTTCACTTGAATCTAGCAATAATTTCTGTTTGCAGGAAATCTAGGAGGACTTGGCTCAAGTCTGAAACTCTAAAAATTGTTCCTTGGTCTACAGATAATAAGCAATCTAAATTAAGAGGCAATGAACCAGTAATTTTCCATAATGTGTTTTTTTGTTTTGTTCTTAAAATGAGTGCCTTTTTTGAAAAATGTTAGTACAGATTTGAAATTGTCAGAAAGGGTTTTTTTTTCCATTATGCTTGAGGCAATATATTTTCTTTAGTCACAGGAGTTAGCAAAAAAAATAAACGCTTCTCATCAACACACTTACCAGCAATCTGTTCTTCAGTCAGCTGATCAGCCTACACGAAGAATAGAACATTTTAGAATATTGTTTACCTCCAGCTATATCAAGCCACAAGATACTTCCTCTAGATTTCAGTAGTGATTTATCATTACTTTTGCAAAGGACTTTCAACCCCTGGAATTCTGCCTCTGCAAGAAAATTCCACTCACCTACACCACACAGCCATTTCCAAAAGCAAAGAAGCTAACTTGTTTTGAAACTGCACATGAACAACCACACATGCCATCCTTCAGCTTGGAGAATCCGATTTGGTCAAGTGAAGGACACAGGGCAGGCTCCTTGCAATTAGTCAGAGAGGCATGAAATCCTTAATGACATGTGTTTGGGGTTTCACATCACATCAGATGTCATTTCCAGCAGTACAGTGACCCTAATACTGCGTGGGGGTATTTGCACGTTAGTGGACTAATGACAAGTGTGCCACCTAGTGATCTACCACTACTGAAGCCCGCCCTCCCCCACCATACTGCACCAAGCATTAGCCTACTGTGAGCTTAACGGAAAAGACTGTGCTGTGATATGAGGAGGAATTACTGCTCAGTATTATAGAGATTTTTGCCATCTCTGACCAAGAAAATGCCCGTTTTCAAGCATCACTATTTTTCCATTCAGCCAAGCAGTTTAAGGTGCCTCACTCTGATACATGGGCTGTTTTCTACATCACTTTAAGTGGCAAAATTTAAAACACTTGCTTATGACCTTCTTTCTGTACATCAAGAGGCCACTGCTGCATCCAACGGTGTACACAGCTCAGCGTGAAACGGGTTATCCCCAAGCTTAACTGTGCTAGCCACATCCTTCCAGAAGCCTCTCCCTTCAGTATGGGTAGAGCATCACAAAAAGCTCCACTGGCTGGAATCAAAGGGGCTAACCAGTTCTTTACAGAAAAATATGCACTTTCCAAGTAAGTAAAAAACATTTGGATTTTAAATGTTTAGTCACAGATACTGGAGAATACAAGGTACTAACTCCTTTTAAAGTCATTTTATTGGACAGCTTTTACTAACAGAACAGAAAATTTTGTATGTCAAAGGCATTTTGTAACCCTTTTGTCTTAAAATACTGTTATTCGAGTATAAAAGCCACTTAACTGCAGTAAACAGCAACAAATACAATGGACAATTAACAGGCTACATACAATCTGTTAAGCTCTTGCACAGGTAAACAGGGTACGATTGAAAGCCTGCTGTGTATGTTAAGTGACATACACAGATTTCACCTGTAAATAGTGTTGGGACTCGGATTGGGGTTTTTTTTTTATGTTTTGACATCTGTGTGCAATGATTAAACAATTTCACATATGCACAGTGGGCTGGGAGGAGAAAAAGGTAGAAATGCTAACAGCTAAAGACAAAGTTCAAATTTAATAAATCTCCTTTAGTAACAGCAGAACACTTGTGTTCAAAACCCAGTTTGACTTTCTGCACTCCTCTTTGTGATTTTCCAGAAAACACAAGATTTTACTTAAAGATTATCTAAGGAATTTACATAACAGACTCAATGCCCTGCAGAACAGGAAACAGAGCCACACCTCGGCAAAAGCCTCCAACCCACAGTACCGGCTCAGTGTGCCCCATTACTCGTAGCTCAATGTTTGTTTCTAAAAACCGTATTTCGATTTAAAAAAAAAGGGAAAAAAAAAAAAGAAAAAAGAAATCCACCAGCTTTGCACACACCGTGATGCCAGAAGGACACAACCAACCCTAAACCGCCATGGGGTTCACTTTCCCAAGCAACAGGCACAACCACTGCCCACTCGCCCCTGCTACAGGACAAAGGTACCCAGGGCTGGAGCCATCACCCCACCCAGCCAAGTCATCAAATCCTGTCCTGGTGATGTCAGCCTTCCCCGACGGGAAGGGGACATGGAGAGACAGAGCCGAGGAACACCCAGATTGCCAAAATACGATTAGAGGTCAGCCTGCAACCGTTTCGCCTCTCTCGAAGGAAGCGAAAAACCGCCGGGAAAATCCCAGCCCTTCCTCTTGTCCTCGTTTGCGAGAAGTCGGGGCTGGCACCGCAGCGCCCAGAGGACGCTAGAAGCGGTCCCGGAGCCCGCCCGCGGCGCGCTGCGGGAGGCTCGCTGCGGAGGCTGGCGCCGCCGGGCCGGGGAGCAGGTGGCTCGCAGCCCGCGGGCGCAACAGGCGCCCTTCCCGGCCGGCGGCCGCAACCACCGCTGCTGCAGTGCGTCCCGGCTTCCCCTCCCTCTCCAGCCGCCGACCACACTACGTCCTCATCCTTCAGCAAGGAGGGCGCCTGGGCTCCGCAGCCAGCCTTCCCCATGCCCTGCCCGCAGCGGTGAGAGTAGCGCCTCTTCCTCCGCAGCCCCCCCAGGGGAGAAGGGAGGCTGCGCTCCCCAAGCCGAGCCCCACGAGCGGGCGCTGGGACGTTTCCAACCGAGCAACGCGCAGTGCGCCCCGGTTCCCCCCAGCCGGGGGGTGCGCGGGGGCCGGGGAGGAAGAGGAGGAGACATGATGTAATGCAGACAGCGATGGGCTTCGCCGCTGCTGCTGCGTTTTTTGGGGGATGGGGGGCGAGGGCGCAGTAGCTGCAGCGCGGTGCCCTCCCCCGGGCCGCCCCCCCCGCTCCCTGCGCAGTGCAGCTGGTGCCGGAGCCGAGCGGGATCCTCGCCCGCAGCCCCGCGCCCCGCCCGGCACGGCCCCCGCCCCGAAAAGCGCCCTGCGCGGCAGAGGGGGCCGCGGCCCCGGGGAAACGCGCCCGGCCCTTTCCGGAGGGGAGCCAGCGCCGCACGCGGGGGAAGGCGAGGCGGGGCAGCGGCAGGAGGGCGCGGGGCCGAGGCGCCCACACGGCCGTAGGCCCCGGGGGAAGGAAGCGGCGGAAGACGAAAGGCCGCAGCTCCGCGGTGATCCCGCGCAGCACGGCGGGGGAGGCGGGGGGGTTCTGCAGCCGCCAGCCCGCTCACCCCACGGGGACCAGGGCGGGAAGGGCTACGGCCTTCCGCTGCCCCCGCCCCGCGGGGCTCCCCCCCACCGCCTCACGGGAAGAGCCCAGCTCCACCGAACCCACCAGCTCCGCAGCGAACCCCCTTCGAGCAAGCCCCTTTCGCGCCAGCCCCCGCGGCAGCCCGGGCGTCCCGCGCCGTGGCCGGTCGGTCGGTGGAGGTACCTACCATGGCGAGGCGGCGGCGGCGGCGGGCCCAGCGGCGGCTGCACGAACTGCGCGACCACGAGCAGCGGCGGCGGCTGCTTCCTCCCCAGCGCGGCTTGGAGAAGTGCTGGGGGTGTGAGCCTGCGCCGCCCCACTATATATGTAGGACTGTATCCCTCCGCCGGAGCGGGGCCTTTTTCTCTCCTCCCAGGCGCGGTATGTGTGAGGGTGACTGCGGCGAGCAGCCCTGCCCCCTCCGCGGCCCGGCCCCTCCCCCGGCGGGCTCTCTTCTCTCCCCCACCCCGGTCCCCCCCCCCGCGGCCGCTCGCCCCCAGAGGCGCGGCCCGCGGCCGCCTGCCCGCTGCGGGAGTCGGGGCTGCGGCGGGCTCTAACGCCGCGTTCCCCCCACGCTCCTCCCGCCGGGTTTCTCTTCCCCCTCCCCTGTCTTCTCGCCCCCCGAGGTAAGCTATGTAGGGACAGGCGGGTGAGCAGCTCCCCCCTGCCCGAGAGAGAGGCCTCTGTCCCGGGCACTGGCTGCAGCCCGCCGCGGGCTGCGCGGTCGCCCCTCCAGCCCCCCAAGCCGAGCGGCGGGGGGCGAAGGCGGCCTGGCCGTGCCGTGGCCATTTTCCGCCGACAGCGAGTGCCGGCGGAGACTGCGGGAGGCGGCCGGGCCGGCGGGGAGAGAGCTGCCCACCGTGGGGACCCCACGGCCTCTCCCCATCTCCCCGTTTCTCTCTAGGCTGGGACCCCCGGGGGCGAGGGGAGTCTCGGCCGAGCCGGTGTTTTTGTGGTGGTGTTTTTTTATAGACAGCATCCCCGCCGACGGTGCAGTGGCCTGCGCTCCCCCGGGAGCCCGAGGCGGCACCTGGGAGAGGGTGATGGCGGGGGCTGTCAGTAAAGCACATTCTACGTGAAGTCTGAAGACAAGGGGGTAGGACAGGGACTGTAAAGCTGGTATGTTGAAGCGAGCACAGCTGCCGGTTTTTTAAATTGTAGGACTTTTGTCAAGCACCAAAATCTAGATGACGGTAAAATTCAATCCAGAATCAGATGGTCTGCAATTGACATGTCACTTCAGCCCCTTCTCAGCAGAACAGTAGCCTACAAGTGAAAGGCAGCAAACGCATGTCCTCATGTCAAATGTTTTCTTTCTCTCTGCCTGCTCTGGGTTTGAGGATTTTGTCCAACTGATGATAACCCGGGTAAATATTGTAGCATTCACTGTACCTCCTTTAATAGGTATGGAAGCACAAACAACCATGGACACACACACTGGAATCAAGGATTTTGGTTCCATTCATGACAGGTACTGTTAGATTTTGAATTTCCTTGTAATTAAAGAAATTTTTAGTTAAGGTTTTAGTTTGGGCCTCTCTCTGGATTGGGAAGCTAGCAGTATTTCCAATGTGGTCATGATTCTGATGACCTGCTTGTAGAATATTACTAAATCTTTTAAAATACATTTTTCTGTTTTGAAAAATCATGCATGCTTTCAGTGTTTGAAATAAAGAAAATCAGTTGGGTTCTGTTTGTTTAACAATTTCAATAGCTCTACCACTGAAGTACAATTTATTTGCTTGCCTTTCTGGAACACAGTGATAGGTTGGCAAACACAACAGTTACCTGTTTATAATCTAGAAGGGTTTCCCATAGCAAACCCTTCCCTCCCCCCATATTTAATGTGTCATAGTTTGGTCCCTAAACTGTCCTAACATTTGTGTAGGAACTACTATGTGAAATTGTATCAGAAAACCAATTTGCAGCTGGCTAGTCTGCAAATGATAGTTTTATAGACAGCTTCCATTTTTGATGGAGAATGCCCAGCCTCCTATTTTTAATTTTTTTTTTTTTAACTACTAAGCAGTGACTTCATGTTTGTTGTGTTTTGGGAGTTTTTTTGGGTTTTGGGGGGTTGTTTTTGTTGTTTTTTGGGGGAGGTTGGTTTTTTTTTCCCCCTGTGGAAGAACCCACAAATTAGTCTTTTGTTTTCAAACCAGACCAAGAATTTTAAGCTCTTATTTTCCCAGCTTAATTTCTTTCTGGAAAACATGGCACAAAGCTTGATTGCTGTGGACTACAAGAGCTTTTGCTTGGATAAGTGAATCTTGGAACTCCCCGAGTCTCACAGGGATGTGTGAAGGACAATGTTCATGTACAAATCATTCACCTCATTGTGCTGGTCTTATGAAGGTGAAGATTTCATTACTGAAGCACTGAATTCTGTATAAATTCTGGGCGAAGAAATTTGTACAACTACCTCGCAAAGATAAATAGCTAATGCAGTCTCATGGTGTTTGGCCAAAATGTTTCTAATGTGGAAGGCTGAAGGTATTACCAGGAGAATGATCTTACCAACATTTAAATGTGATGGTTTAGAATGTGGGTGCCTTATTTCAGTCTCTTTAAGGTTAATTTTAAGTGCATGTAGTATGTTCTTCCATTGATCCAAACCTTTACTTGTTAAAAAGTGAAGGGATTAGATTTAGCTGTTGAAGAGAGACTATGAGACAAGTAATTAAAATTTATGTAGATTCTCTTACAAACTATCAATATGTTTGGACATGCATGAAGAAACTTGGAAATGTGAAGTAATTCACTGAATGCCACTCAATGACATTCAGTGAATGTTGCCAAAGATTAACAGGCCTTTGAGTATAAAGATTACTGTGCATTTATTAGTTTTTTTTAACAATTTTGTGTCTCCTTTTTCTAACTCTTGATGGTTCATGCTAATAATTCATTTATATTAAAAATGGATTTTCAAAATAAAGTTACTTTTAAAGGAGTTTGGAATATAGTTATCTTGCTTTCTTCAAGATAAATTTCAGGGTGATCAATTAAGGTGCCGCAGTTAGGTTCTGCAGTAGTTTATGTTAAATTGCATCATTCTGTATTTGAAAATATTTCACAGCTAATGCTCCAAAATAACATTCTGATTAAGGAGAGGGTTTTTTTCCTAATTTGACATATGGCAGTGACAAATGTAAACAAACCAGAATACTAATGTTTTGCTGCTTATTTAATGTAGAAAAAAAATCATCTAAACTGGCATCTGCCTGCTCCTTGTAAATCTGCTTTCACTCAATAGTACAGCTCGATTTCTCTTAAAATTTACATTCTGCTGTGGGGAGGCAAGAAATTCCCCTGTCATTCCAATGACATACAATGTCAAGTGATTTGCCAGGATCTTCCACAGTCTCATTCAAAATTTCCTGGATCTCAGTGGGAGCTGGACTGGGCCATGGAATTACTATTTGTGCCTAAAACCGTAGACCTTGGCCATCTCATTGCTACAGAGCTTTTTTATGAACAGAGGGCTATGCGGTACCAATTAAGATGAATTTCTGACTGGACTGATTTACTGTTCTGAATTATTTTACTCTCTATCACTAAGAATACTTTTGTTGACTTATGTTTAAGCTGTAAAATTAGCAAAAGCTTATTTTATAAATATATTAATTGCAGTGAAAGATTTGCAACCGTTCTACCTAGTATTACATTTCTAAATTTTGCCTTAATACGATAGAAGGTTACAATGTTGGTCTCTGTTTCTGCAGGGACTTAACATGTCCATTCTTTTGGAGCAGCCTAAGATATAAGAGGAATTCTCTTAAGAACTTGGAAAAATAATAAAACTTACTACTTATGTGTAAGGTGTGCTTTTCAACCTTGGCTTTGTTAACATAAGGACTGGAGAACAGGGCCTCATACATATCAATTGCTTTCTCATATTATATATACATAATTAAAAAAAAAAAAAAAATCCAAATTAAAACATTTCAGACATCTGCCCTGGGAGAGAATGCATGTGAGAACAGATGGACAGAAGTTTGTCATATCATTTAATGCACAGTGGGGAGACTGATATTATGGTGATAAGCATAGATAACCAGTATATAATAGGCTAGAAGTATAAGAAGCCAAAATGAAGTATATACATGCATGCAACATCTGTGCAACTGGAAAAAATTCATAAGTAGTTTTCCTGACTATAATATTGCCAGTTTTGTGTGAGCTACGCAAACTGGGTTTGAATTTGTTGTATTGCTTTTCAAGTCAACTGGAATCTTGTTGGTATATTGGAAAATATTTTTTTACTCTCTCTGTAAAATTGTGTTCATATAGGCAACATTTGGGGGAGGGGGGTGTCACCATTCTCCACAAAATTAATGTTTCTAAATGCCATTGGCAGCTGTGAAAATGTAAGCCAGTATCTTTATAAAAATACTCTATGAGCTTCACTAAGATTGCAAATAAGTGGGTGGAACTCCACTGAAATAAAGAGCTAGAACAGAATTTAATTTGACCACATTTATACAAAATGTGAACATTAAAATTGCTTTAATCTTAACATTTACATTTCCAGACCTAGTAGCTCTTTTAAATGGAAACATACATGTTCCTGTAGATTAACGTTTCTTTTCTGAGAGAAAAAAAACTCCAAACTCTTCAATCTTTTATATGCTTGTGATTTCTTTATAATGGCCTCATTCCCGCTGGCATGTATCGGAATCACATACAATTATGGATTTTCACTGAGCATTAAGCGTTAGAAGGCCATGTATGTAATTTAGTAATACCAGTTGCTACCTATGTTGAGTGTCCGTTGTCAGGTAAAGTTTTAGATGGTGATATAAAATAGATTTAGCTGCTGGTTAGAAGTAAATTATTTATACATTGCAATTAAATTAGTGAATCCTTTCTTACATAGCTATGTAAATTGGCATCCTTGAGGCCCAGTAATTTGAAAACTTTCATGTTTTAAACTTAGGCAGTTTGAGTTGGGAACCTTAAAGATCCTATCTTAAAAAGACTTGCACAGATGGGAATTACAGACCTGCTTGCATACATAAACTCAGTCATATATCTTGCAGGTTAAACATTATAAAATGATTATTTTAAACTTAAGTGCTTTTCCCTAGTTTTTTATATGTAAAATAAATGAAAAAAAAGAACAAAACTTATTCGCACAGTCTTAAAAAACAACCTTTCTTCACGGTCCTATGGAGAGTTCTCTAGAAACATCAGAGCATGGGAAAACAGGATTTTCCTTCTCAGTTTTTGTAATTGCCAGTTTCATACGAAGATAAACATTGGATGATTCATGATACAAACAGAAGTTACTCCTTCCATTTTTCTATTGTTTATGTTTTATTATCGTTAGTGTTTTTATGGAAAAAAGCTGAATTGAATCCACTGTTTTTTAAAAATCAAGTGCAGAAGAGGACAGAATAGTTATGTATGTGTTTGCTACGTATTTCATATTTTACATAATATCATAGAATCATAGAATCGTAAGGGTTGGAAAGGACCTTAAGATCATCTAGTTCCAACCCCCCTGCCATGGGCAGGGACACCTTGCCCTAAACCATGTGGCTCAAGGCTCTGTCCAACCTGGCCTTGAACACCGCCAGGGATGGAGCATCCACAACCTCCCTGGGCAACCCATTCCAGTGCTTCACCACCCTCACTGTAAAGAACTTCTTCCTTATATCTAATCTAAACTTCCTCTGTTTAAGTTTGAACCCATTACCCCTTGTCCTACCACTACAGTCCCTAAGGAAGAGTCCCTCCCCAGCATCCTTGTAGACCCCCTTCAGAAGCATACCTATGTCATGCTTCTTCACTGTTGGATACATGTGTATGAACTATATTCCCTGACGATGATTCCAGTTAATACATCTGTCAAAGAGAAGTAACTTATTTTTATGACAAATATGTTTAAAAATATTCTGTATAGAAGATACGTATTGGAACAGTCGTCTAATGGTAAGTTCTGGTTCTAATTTCAGAAGAGGGATTCCTCAAAATTTTAAATGCTACAATGTAACAATAAAACAATTCTTAGATTCACCTTATTAGGAATGGCCTGCATCTGCATTTCATTTCTTAAGAATATGCAGGAAAACCGAGTGGTCAACAAACTGGTTTACTTTATAGGTTCAAATTTCTGTCTTAGAACTAATAGAAAAAAGCTGAACAGCTGTTGCTGTTAGCTACAGATTTTGAACCAATATATAGCTTATAATGGTATAATAAACATGGGTAAACAAATATGTTTCAGAATTTAAGTCCTGAAGAAAGGCTGCAAATCAGTTCATTCAACTCCAGTACTGTTGTTTCTCATTTCAGCTTGTCCTATTTAACACAGAAAAAAAAAAAATCTTCAAAGATAATCAGGATTTGAGCCTGTTTGCATTGTTTTTACACCTCTCCTTTGTCCATGAGTAATTAATTTTCATCTGAATATTCCTATGGGGCAAACTGGGGCATTAATTTTGCAATAACAGTCCCAGCTAAATTTAACAAATATATATATGAGAATATATATGACATAGGCAGGCAGATGTGTAAAATCCACAGATATATCCTCTAATAGACAAGTCTCCCTTACTTAACCCCAAACTGTAAGTTTGTAACAGGTCTATGTTAAAGTTTTCTGTGGCTCAGGTAGCGTTGTCATAAGTCTTCATGCTACCGCTAGAGGCGAAAAATTCAACAACTCCATGTATGCAGTTCAAGGATGATCATAATTTTAAATCAGAATTATAGTTTCTGGTACAGATTTTCAGCAACTGTAAACATGCCCTGAAGTCAATAAATCCATGTTAATTTGCATCAGTTAGGGATTTATTTCTTCCGTTCCTTTTCCTCACACACCCAAATGAGGAGTTTCTGTCAGTTTATCAGATTCCTTGGGATAAGAAGCTACAAAATCAAAACCAGCTGAGTTAATGGATGTCAAATACTACTGTCCAGAAGACATCCAGTATTCTAATCCACCATACTATGGAGCTGGCCTGAGGTGAGAAGTGTTAAGCATACATCTCAAATTACAGATGCTGGAAGCCAGAATCATCACCAGATGATACCCTTCTTCATTTGTCTTAAGCAAATGAAGAAAGGTATGGAATTGTTACACTTCTTTGGACAGCCACTTTGTGTCATTTGTGCCTGCAGCAATAATAAACCCACCCGATAATGAAATAACTTCTCCAACTGCCAAATCACCTTTATTTTTCTTTGGGGGGGGAACCCAACCAAACAAAACCCTAAGTTTTTTAACAACCTTGAAGAGAAGATACATTTCTAGTATCAGTTCCCAGAAACTGTAAAAATAAATTCCAACTTCTGCAGCCTGTTGCCAAAGAGCCAACAGACTGCCTCTCCCCTGGGAACCTGGCATGCAGTACCTAGGAAATCCTCTACTGAGGGCTCATCTTTTATGAAGTCTTTATGAAGTGGAAAGAAATTTTAAACCAACAAGAACATCTGATGCCTCCAGAATATAGGCTCTGATATCCCCCTTAAGGTTTCTCTTTGATCCAGTTCTTTGTCTAGAACTTTAGGTTTACACCTTTGGGGGCATTTGCCTATTAAAATGTCTGACCTTCCGAGTATGCATGTGCCTCCATCCTAAAGCATCTCACACCATTGATGGAATTCCAGAAATGGTACCAAGAAAACCCATCTTTTTTTGTAAACCTGGAAAACAGAGCTGTCCCACGGGGCCTGCTATTCTTCCCAATGTTTTAGTGAGGGTACAGTTCGCATCAGCTACCTAATTAAATCTCTGTTCTGCCTGCCTTATTCTGGGGCTGTCAGCTTCTGTGAAATAAGAATATGTCTGAAATCTGGTCTGTCCCAGGCATCTAGCACTTTGTGCACACCTTTCCTGGCAAGCAGCATTGACCTTCCCCACAGTATGTCTATTTGTTGTTATTTTCGTTGTAGCAGAAGTATGCTAGATGCTAATGAAGCACTTATATTTAGTGAGTGCACTGTTATGTGCTGGCTGTGAAGCTGTCAGCAGCGCTGTGAAAGAGCATAAGCCTAACGCAAAGGTGCATTGCACCGGGAATGGGATTTTTATGCTATATGGAAGGGAAGTACATTTAATGAGCTTATTTTGGTTAGCCTTCAGTTTAATTTCAGACCTGCCAATACTGACATCATTTTTCCAAGCAGGGAGCACCATCTAAGACTTCTATGCATCACTATCCTTGGGGTGGGCCTGTGTGTGGGCTGATGCAGTGCTCAGCACTCCAGATCATTTCACTTTGGCATCCATTCTGCTTCTGCTGTCTCTATCTCCATATTCTATTTTAGGTGCTTACAGAGCACCAATCTCCTTAACTAAAATATAACTGAAACAAGATATTCGGCATCAAATAAGCAAAAAGCAAATCACTCAAAATAGACTATGTTATTATTATGGGGTTAAATCACTTAAACATAGATATCTTCCTACTCCTCCTCCCACTTCTTTCTTTAGTTTGTCTCATCTTGTTCTCTCCTCAGGGATGTACTGCTGGCCCACAAGATTCTGAAAAAAAAAAAAAAAAAAAGAATTCTGTTCCATGATGGGTTCATGGGTGTCATCTTGCTTAATTCTTGGAAAAAGTACGGTATCATTAGAATCTCGGCTGTCCTCAGATCCTTGCATCAATCCCTCATCCTCCACTGAGGCCAGGCAGCATCCTTTAAAGAGCGAACCTCTACAGATACCCTCACCATGCCCTCATGCAGGTTATTCCAGCTGGATGTTCAGTAAAGTAAGGGATCTCACACCACTGCCTCAGGCCAGCAACCACAGTATTGCGTTGGCATGAAGACTCAGCTACATCTGAACCTGCACTTCAAAGTAA
This sequence comes from Strigops habroptila, assembly GCF_004027225.2. NCBI lineage: Eukaryota > Metazoa > Chordata > Aves > Psittaciformes > Psittacidae > Strigops > Strigops habroptila. The sequence continues at coordinate 29,358,005 of NC_046358.1, forward strand.
AGTGTATTTATATTTACTACTTGGTCTGAGGGTATGGGGAAGGGGGTGGATTTTTAACTAGGCACCCAAAGGAAAGATGTAGAGGAATTATTGTCGATGTGCTGGAGACTTCAGTTTGCTACAGGACATCTAAGTAATATCGTGAGACACCAGGCTTCCCTTATCACCTGCTCTTTGCTGAGGGCTTGCGTGGAAGTGTTCAAGGCCAGGTTGAACAGAGCTTTGAGCAACCTGGTCTAGTAGAAGGTGAACTAGATGATCTTTGAGGTCCCTTCCAACCCAAACCAGTCTGTGATTCTGTGCTGCCGCCCTGGTGCTGTACCCTCGGCGGTCAGCACTACGGGTACTGCTCCTCACTCTCAAAGGTGCTATGGCTGGCATTCAAAATTAACTGAAAGCCATTGCAGGGCTCTCAGCTGCGTCTCTAGCAAATGCCGTTTGCCGGCTTGGCACAGGCAGCTCTGCAGCTCCTCTGGAGTCACTTTAAAATTTGCCTGAATTGAGGCTTTGTCTCGGCTCGGCTCTGGTGACGCTCCACGGTCTCCACGCAGGGACATTAACATTGCGATTAACATTGTAACCATCAGCAGGGGCCCGGGCGGCGCAGCACAAAACGCTTTGCTCTCCTACAGCCTCCTGTAGCCTCCCGAGTACAGCTTTATTTCCCCCCTCGCTCGCCTTTCCCCAGCCAGCGAGGCCGCAGTGGGCCGGGGCGGGAGGGCTCTGTGCTGGGCTCGGCCGAGGCGGCCGTTAGCTGCCAGGGGCAAGGCTCCCACAGCGCCAACGGGGCAAAGGCAGACGGATGAAGCACCGTGAGCAGACGAGCCCGCTTCCCTCGGCGGGCAGCCGGCAACAGCGAGCCGCCCGCCCGCGCCTTCGCTGCCGGTAGGGCCTATATTCTCTCGCGGAAGGTTATCGTTCACTGGCACGGCGGCGCCCGGCGGAAGCGGTGCTGAGGCTCTGAGGCAGCGCTTTGTCAAGGAACGTCTGATTGGCTAAAGGGACTCTGCAATGGTTAGCTGGTAAGAGTCAAGCCCTCTGATTGGTTGCGTTATACCTGCAATGCGTCAAGTGAAGGTGCTGGAGTGTGTGTGCTGGAGGGCTGCTGAGGGGACGGCCGTGGCCGGCCGCGCGGATGGCGGCGGCCGCCTGCAGCCTGGCCGTGGCCGTGCCCGCAGAGGCTTGCGAGAGCCCTAGGGCTCTCGGCTCTTCCTGGCAGTATCAGCAGCCCTCGCGCTAGATTTCCCGCCTCTTCATGCTGCCGCAGCTTGCAGCAATAGCAATTGCTTGGCTCATGAGCCAGAACTGGCAGGAAGAAGCTTTTCCTCAGTTATCTCTTTAGAGCCAGGATTCTGTACCAAAAAGCAGCAAAGTCTTTTTTTCTCACTCCTTCTCCACAACACAGGGTGACAGGGGTACAAAATGTGGCGGTATAAATTTGTTTATTCTGCCCTTCCACTATCAGTGTGAGAAGCATTTCTTGGACTGCTGCTCGAAGTGACAGTTTGAGTGACAGTTGGAGGAGGATGCGCACGATAAAGTGATGAGTGATCTCTTAAATATCTTGCTGAAACGCTGCAAAATCTTTCAACACAAAGAGACGCTTCTGCAAAATTAGCCCCGAGCTGCAAAGCTGCACAGAGGCACACAAGGCTGGCCTGCCTCCATCTGGGACTCGGGAACATGGTTGGGTGTCTCGGGCCCCTTGGGCCTGGCCAAAGCCCGCTGCAGCCCTCTTGCATAAGGAGCTGCAGGCATGCCGTAACCACTTGTGTGGCGGTTTTTGTGTGTCTCTAATTGAAATAAGCACAGTTAAACCAGAAGCAAATAAAGCCTTCTCTGCACCAAGAAGAGGCTTACAGGACTGCTTTAAACATGACGGGAGTTTCAAACCAGCAAAAACTTCCTGGCACATCTGCAAAGCTACGTCTAAATGCAGATGTAGGTTACAGACACTCCTTATCTAAATTCTTCAGTATTTCTGTTACTGGAATGTTTTCATTGCTCTTTTTCAAAATCCCGTTCTTGAAGAGTGAGTCAGCAAGAAGTCTGTGAATGTGTCAGGGAGCAGTATTTTAAACAAGGTTTCACTGCTAGGCAATTATTAAAGAGCATGTTTACATATGAAAAAATTGCAATTTTGCATACAAACATAACAGCCCAATTTCTTGACTCTAGCGAGAGTTCTCTTCCTAACTACAGTTTTTAGGATGACATTCCTGATGTGCTCTTGGGAGGATTTTGAGTTAAATTTCATGGTAATTTGTTTCCTTTATTCTGTTTGCTTACTAGGAAGTAGAACACTTTTTATTTTAAAATTATCATGATTTCCTTTTCACAGCCTTACTGAATAGAAGCTGCTTTCCTGCTGGCATGAACACTTCTTACTGTCTTTTATTCCAAAGAATTCTTTCAAAATATTAAAAACAATCTAGCCACTTTTCCTCGTAGTCCTAGCCAAGTGGAACAGGTGCAATAAAACCTTTATGGGAAAATTATATGCCTATGTAATTATAATTATAACGTTTATGAGTGAGGGTTTGCTAAAGTGAAACATAAAAGCAAGATTGCAAGCTCATTCAGTTTCTTACTTGGTCATTTAAAGTATGATAGTATTTTCGAAAAGATCAGGTTTTAAAATCTTAGATCTAAACCAGCTTGGAGGTCTTAACAAATGGAAAGGAAATGGGTTTAAAGCAATGGTAAAGGCATCACACAGTATTCTCCAGAACAACCTTAAACATTATGTATTAGTCATAAAGCCAATTTGTTGTATTAATTCACTATAATGACTGTACAAATAGTAGAACTACGTTAATGTCAGAGAATCTGAAGAAAGCTTTTAGAAGTGACATCATCATTCAATGGGAAATAAATACACTAATTTCAAGGTTAACAAGTAAATTATTGTTGCCCCAAATAGTCTCCTGTAAAGCAGACTGTTTAAAAGATAAACTTAGGGGCCTTAGTGTGTTCAGGACAGCAATGACATTCTAAGAATTAGCTTGCTTTGAGCACAAGTTGCTAGAATGAATCATTGTGAATAAATACCAACTACATGTTTATTAGAAAGCGTTACATTGATCAAGTTCAAGTAATTCCAAATCAATCAACTCTGAGTGATAGTGCTACATTTTATTTTTCTACAGGTGCTCTATGTAGGCCATGTCCAAAGCCATCAGTGGGCATGGAAGAGGTAATACGGAGTAGTAAGCAGAGTTTGTTACAGATCTAAATATATCACATTCAAAACATTCTGATTAAAAACATGCACCCTCCATTTAAAGAAACCATTTTAAAAGCAGTGTATTTACAATACACTGTTTTTACACTACACTGTAAAAAGCAGTGTATTTACAATACACTGTCATTACACTAACATCTGTTAAATATATGCAGGTCTGCCATCTTATGGAGCCTGAATGGTACTGCCAAATAACAGAATATGGAACTACATGTTCATATTAGGAGAATAGTTTGAATTTTTCCTTTTCATGTAATCTGTCCTTTCTTCTAAAACTTGCACCATTTGACTCCTTCTTTCTATGTCATATGTGTTTCTATGTGATATTATTTCTATGTGATACTGCGTTTATGTATGCGTGCAAGTGTACGCGTGTAAACACACAGTCAATAAAGGCATTACAATTGCAAGTTCAAGCATGGAAAAACCGGGAAGCGTTTAAGTTGGAAGTTGGTTGTTTACATTATATGACAGCCTTGAACAACACTATTGTGTGCTATTTTTTTCTTCAGGACCACTACCTGATCCGGCATACAGGTGCTATTTACTGAATAGCTGTTCAGAATTTTGCTTTAGCCTCTTTGTTTGCAATGTGACTATGCTGTATTTGCTACAAGCTAGTCAAGCCCTATCCTAAAGACAAAATTATTAATTTCTATATGGGCTTTTCTTTAGCTGTTATTATTAGAGTATTATTATGAACAATTTTGAATGAAGTTTGTACAGGCCAAGGCAGACAGTCATCATGGAGATTTTCAGCCCAAGTGATGCCAAGTTTGGCAAAGCTATTAAAGTTGCTGAAATGATGCTTGTTTGTTTGGTTGGTTTTATTTTCTATTTTTATAAAAGCTGATGTCCGATAAACTTGATCAGTGACTTTTGGATCAGCCAAGAACAAATACATAAGAACACGTGAGTGTTATAATTAGTACATCAAGTATTATTTTACATTATTTTATCTTTAATTGGTGCAAATTTATTCTTAGGTGAGAAGGATTCCTCAGGAAGACCTTATTACTTTGCTTTTAAAAAGTTTGAGGTGAGTTAGGAAGGTGGTTGATCCAAGTGGTTGTGTTACTGTCAGATATTGTGGAGGAGCACTTAAGCAAGTTGTCCAGCTTTCAATGAAGTTTTTCAGAGTCCTACCATTTGCTGGAAAATCTGGTAGTGCCTGGAGTGTAAACACTTAGGAAGATGTCTGATTTCAGTGAGTTGTACCTGTACCAGAAAATACTTTTCATTATACTTTCTCCTTAGTGTCATTTGCAAATATTTACATCTACCCTGACACTCTTGTTGGGAAAAGGCACTGAGCACAAACTGCCATTTAAATTACTGTTAAATGTATCTGATGATGTGAAATACTACTTACACCACGCTAGAAGTCTTAGAATAATTGGTTTTGTGTAAGAACAAATGGAGTCATGCATCTACAATATATATTGCCAGAGCTTTTGTCGCAGGCCATCCTCTCCTTGCAGCCCATTGAAACAAATTATACCCAGTGTGTCCTAGCCATTCCTGTACCCACTTCCACTAGCCTTTCTGCCTCAAGTTTTGGAATACATTGATTTTAGCCAAATGATCATCCATCTGATTCCACTTTGCCTTGGGGTTTTTAGTTTTTGGTGGGCAGGTACATGTCCTATGGATATGACTTAGGCTGCTTTATATCATAGATCTTTTTCAAGTGTTTTTTCCCCACACATCTCTACCATTTACTTCCTGATTGTTTTTCACCCAGCTCTCTAGCCACTGTGAACCAAACTTCTTTTGTCTTGCCTTCCCAGGCCTTCCCAGTTATTGGAGAGAAAGGCAGATGGGAGTATTCAGTAGGCATCCCAATTTGCTCCACACTCTCTGATCTGATTTTTTTCTTTACTCATCCCATCACTTGTCACCTGGTGAAGTATATACGAAGCCCATCACTACACATCAGTTTCATGGGCTTCCGTTAAGGGTAATGGCTTACAAATTAAAATTGGTTTTAAAGTAAGAATGGGTACACATAACTATTTCCCTTTCTTGAATTAACGGCTCACTAGTTAGCAGCCTCTTATGCAGCTAACAGCACTTTCTCAAGTGGAATGTAGTTGGGAGCCTTGCCACAATTTAGAACAAAATGTAATAGGTAAGCTTTTTACTTTGCACATCTTGTTGCCATAATCCCTATTGATATCCCTCATGACCTATGCCTATATGAAGTGTCCTTGGGTGTGCAGGGATAAAAGGTCCCATAGATTGGTTGGTAAAATGTCATCATTTAAAGCATTTAATGTTTCATGATAATTTTGTTCTCAACTCCATATAGTATTTTTCTTCACCAAATTAGAGAGATGCCCTTAAAATACTGAATCCAGGAATGTGTGACCTCCAACGTCCAAAACTTCCTAATAAAGCTTGTAACTCCTTTTTATCAGAGGTGCTTGAATACTTTGTGTCTCTGGTAATACAAATTCTGCAACTGTTTTCTGTTCTCCTATCCATCATGTACCTAAAAATACAACTACTTGACTTGGTCCTTGCCATTTCAAGTCAAGAACACTAATATTTAATTTTTGTAAATGCTGGACAATAGCACTGATACTTTAGCGAACCATTTTACTCAAGATGTTCTCCAACTACAGTATCATCTGTATATTGCAAAATTGTTACTTCAGGTGGGAGGATGACTGATTCTAGCTGTTTAGCTAAGGTGGCATGGGCAAAGATGGGTCCATGTTTAAAACCTTGGGGTAGGTGATAAAAGGTATACTGTCTTCCACCTCAAGAACATGCAAAACGTGGTTTGTCTTGCTCATGTATTGGGATCAAAAAGACCATACCTTTTGTAGCTAACACTCCCATCCACAGAAGAGCATGTTCATATCTACTGTGCTGGGAAGAAGGGCTGTTAAAATGCCAGTTGCTTTATTGAAAGCCCTACAGTTAATAGTCATGTGCTATATTCTATCTGGTTTTTTAAAAGGCCATACTGGGCTGTTATATGGTGGGTGAATTCTTTCTATAGTACCCTACTGCTCTAATTGTTTGACTAACTCTGTCACAGGTTTTATGGCAGGAGGTTCTGGCTCTGAGCCTCCTTTCGTTGTGGGGGTGTGTTGATCGCTCACAGCGTGTGATTAACTTCCTGGGCGTAAACTTTACCGTGTTTGTTATCCATCCTAGCATAGATTTCATGACTGCAAAACAGACTGATACAGAGCAGGGACTCGCAGGCTTAATCCATTGGATAGGGGCAAGGCTTTGGTGCAACTGGTAGTGTCAAACTTCTGTCCCCAGACTGGTCTGCATAAATGTTCAGGAACATACATGCTTCCACATCTGCCTTCTTACGCCACTTCTGTACCTGTGTCCATGCATCGCATACTGAAGCCCCAAATTTTAACTTGCCTCCTTCACCTCTATGAGAAGGAGCCAACTCCATTCCCTCACCCACCTCCACTCCATCCATGTCACAATTTCTACCTTGTCTTGTTCCCAGAGTCTTGTAAAAGGCGGCTCTGGCTAGGCTTCTACAGTGCGGATAATGATGGCAGAGAGGCAAGAGCTCCTGGCCTGGACAGCAGCAAGTCACTCTGCATCAGCTGACTAGTGTTCGCTGCTGGTCATACACAACTCCAGGTGTAAAGGAGCTTAGTCACGCATTACACATGCTCTTTCAGAGTAACTGGTCTATGCTAGAACATACTAGAGACACAGGGAGACTTTGCAGTGTGAATGGTTAGTCACTTGGAACTACTTTTGCAGTGGTAATTGCTCCACAGCTCAGATGAGTATGCATCTGCCACTTGTGTCTTTCGTTGCAATTTAAAGAGTCTTTAAAAAGCAAAAATCATAAAATCATAGAATGGTTTGGGTTGGAAGGGACCTTAAAGGTCATCTAGTTCCAAGCCCCCTGCCATGTGTAGGGACACTTTCCACTAGACCGGGTTGCTCCAAGCCCCGTCCAGCCTGGCCCTGAACACTGCCAGGGGTGGAGCATTCGCAACTTCCTTGGACAACCCATTCCAGTGCCTCACCACCCTCGCAGTAAAGAACTTCTTCCTTATATCCAAACTAAATCTCCCTCTGTTTAAGTTTGAACCCATTACCCCTTGTCCTGTCACTACAGCACTACAGTCCCTGATGATTAGTCCCTCTCCAGCATCCTTGCAGGCCGCCTTCAGATACTGGAAGGCTGCTATGAGGTCTCCATGCAGCCTTCTCTTCTCCAGTCTGAACAGTCCCAATTTCCTTAGCGTGTCTTCATACGGGAGGTGCTCCAGCCCCCTGATCATCCTCGTGGCCCTCCTCTGGCCTTGTTCCAACAGTTCCATGACCCTCTTATGTTGGCGGGGCCAGAGCTGAACACAGTATTCCAAGTGGGGTCTCACGAGAGCAGATTAGAGGGGTAGAATCATCTCCCCAGACCTGCTGGTCACGCTTCTTTTGATGCAGCCCAGCATATAGTTGGCTTTCTGGGCTGCAAGCACCCATTACTTCTCAATATATTCTTATATATTCTTATAAAATAATGTTGCTAATCAACAGGATTATTGTCTGAGTCTGAGAGCACTTCAGTGCTTAAACCGTCACTATGTTTTTCTGCTTAAATTGATCAGAAGCTGGTCCCAAATAGAAGTGAAAGCAAAATGTGGATCAAATTTTTGTGCAAAGCTGCATTAAAAAACCCAAACTGACTGCACAGATTAAAACATATTTGAGTTAGTATGTTGAGAAACATATGCTTTCTTCAGGTCCCAAAAAACAGGATGTCACAGGAAGATCAGAGGTTGATACATAGAAAATACCATTCTGGATCAGATTTGGGATCAGACTGGGCCAGTATCTTTCTACAGCTATGGCAAGATCAGGTCCATGAATCAAGTACTCGCTGATGGGAACAGGAGACAGTCTATCCCATAAAATATTATATTCATAACTGTAACAGTGATAGATTTTCTTAAATGTGAAGCGTGACATGTAATAAGGCTTCCAGAATCATTGTCAATCAATAGCAGTTTGGTATTCATGTACATTTTAGAATTTACTCAGTTCTTGACCATGTAATTACTCATTGATTTGGCAAACAGTAATCAAGTATATTACTTCTCAAAAAATGATACAAGATTTTACGTACCACTAAAAAAGAGGCAACATTCCAGCTCTCATGTTTCGTCTGAGAAATTAGCATACAGTAAAGTTCCCTAAGCTGACTGTACCTTTTAACTTAAGAAATCATACAGGGATTCTCATGTTAATTTGCAGTGCCAACACGTCTTAAGCTAGATGCTTAGTGTTTTACTCAAATGTAATGCTTTTTGGGTTTTCTAATAATTCAAAACAGCTTTTTCTAGTTATTTTCAGCTTTCCTAATTCTGTGTATTTTTTTTTTACCTAAACACATATATAAATGAGTATCATTTAGCCCAGAATTTGTTTTGTTCCTGTTGAACAATAAAAGACTGCACAGATGGCTGCAAAACAGAACCTTCAAACGCAGCCGGGTTTGTACATTTGTGTTGATTTCTTGCTTAAGGGAACTCAGTTCAAAATGCTGTACTGCCAAATCCATCCCTGCAGTAATTCTCTTGGCTTCAGTGGATGGCCACATGGGATTGCCTGTGATATCTGGCTAAGCTATGAGATTCTGTGCAATTCCAAAGGGATTTGTTTGACAATATGAAAAAATGAAGTCTGAAGAGCATGCTACTGTGTTGGGCATTGGGCAGTAAACCATTTTGTTCAAAGTAGTGGCCATGAGAGCCACTTTCCATTCAGAAACCACAAGAAACAATTAAAATTTACTTTGATTTAGATAATGGGCAGTAGAAAATGTTGTACTTGCACTGGGTCACATGCAGGTGCAGACAATAGGAGGGTCAAACAGTCCAGCTGGTTTTCTGAGGATTTAGAAATCATTTCAGAACTGAGGAAGTGGTCTGGAAGCTGCTGTGATCCTGTCTGTGTGGCATCAGAATTGCCAGAAGGAAGATTTTTAGAATACAGCTGTCTACAGATAGTCTGGGAACTACAGGTAAATAAATTGCTCCTACTCATCTGAATTTCTCTGTGCTCCATAAATCAGAGTGTTATGTCCATTCTTCCTAAATAAAGGAGGTCATATCACATTTCATCAATTTCTTTTGCTAATGGAAACGACCTTAAAGATGTGGAAAACTGGCCGTCTCTTTGGGCCAAAAAGAATTGGCATTACTAGAGAATGTAATATCACACAAAATTGCAACATAGGAACCAGCCAACAGCCTGTTTGGCTTCATTGGTATTGCTCATATGGGGCAGACAAAACACACAAAAATGAAAATCCTGAAGCTAACTGATTTAATGAAGTTGTGCACCTTATCTGAATATTTGCTAAGAATTAATTAATTTTGAACTTTTGATGATCTGTTAAAGGCAAAGTGATAGCTATTACATTAGAGTAAAAATACTTGTGTTCACTTGGAAGTTGGGTTACTTTTCAATGGCAAACTATATTATTTTAAAATAATCCAAAATGGTAAACACATTTATGATGCAATATAAATATCACAGAATAATCAGCTGCAAAGCTACTATGTAGCACTAAAATATACTTTCACTCTGAGAGGTGATTGTTTTATCGTGGTTTGCAGGAAACTACTGTGCTTGCAAGGTTTGTGTTAGCTCTGTAACAGACAACCAAGAAAAAGTTGCCTTATAACTTCAGCTGGATCCTCTGTGTCATCCAGCTCAGTCAGGCTGGAGCTGAGCCAAAGACAGAATGCTTCTCAGTATCCTATTCCTAATTGTAATGTTTCCTGTTTTCTTTTGCAAGTAATACTTTATAGTGTAAATGCCTCACTGGTGGTGTCACCTATGACATTTTGGCCTTTTCATTCTGCTCCCATACTTTCCTCCAGAAACTGGCCAAGCTTCTTGCTGCTGACGTTTCAATGTTATCTCCTTAGTTCCCTGTGGGAGAGTTTGTTGGGTCAGATATCCAAACTGGATCCGTGCATGTGTATCGTATTCACCTGACCTAGAACACCTCCCATAATCCCGCGTGCTGGGGATCATTTCAGCTGTCTCCACATGTAGCCGGCTGCAGTTGGCCTGCAGCCCAGCTGGGTCTGAGCTGTTCCTGAGGGAAGCAGTGAGGTGTGACTGCAGCACGCTGTCACTCCTGGTTCTGGGAACACGGTGAGAAGGCGGCTCAGCTGTTTCACAGAGGGAACTTTGGTTTGACAGAATTTATGATCTCAGTCTCTCCACGAAGATGCGTGTAGTGTTTCCAAGCCAGGCACAGTCTTGCAAGAGGTATTTGTACAGCGGTGGGCCTCACCTACTACCTCTGCCAGATGCACAGTGGTTGGTTTAACATTTGTGGCACAGATAATCTGCAACATAGGTAATCAAATCATAGATAATTGAGAATTGGCTCAGTGGGTGTTACAAGCCTGCTCTCACTTTTGGTCTTGCATAGGCTGTTATTTTATTGCAATCCAAGCAGCAGTATCAGGTGGAGGTATTTCTGCTTCCCTGTTTTTTGTTCCTTCTTCTGCCCGTGCCATGCCATCCGTTTAGATGTGCTAACACAACTTTCCAAGATCGTTGTGGGGTTTTTTTAATTCCATTTAAGGACTATTTAAGAAGTCCTACAAGCAGTTGTGTTGGCAAAGCTGAGGGGCAGAGAGGGTATTAAGAAGGCTTCAGCATACTCTTGCCATTTTTTATTGTGAAACAGTAGCCACAGGGCAGCTATACTCCCTGTAACTCCACTAATTTTAATAGCTGTACCACTGTAAATTAGGAATAATCTCAAATAAAACAATGCTTCCAAAATCTCTAAACATGTTTGAAGGTGAAATACTAAAAAATGAAAAATGCTGGTAAGCAGCTGGAGATTTGAGGGAAGGCTTTTTCTTCCCTGCAAATAAAGTAATTTAGGAATGGCATTAATAAATAGAATTGTTTCATTTTAGCACATGAAAACAGCATTCTCTTTGTTTTAGTACTGAACCACCACTTAGAAAACTGCAGGGTTGCAAAATTGCAAACCACACACAGTACTCTCTGAAAAACTAGATGGCTTCACTGAGCTGTGTACCACTGTGCACTTCATGGCTTGTTGGGAATGAAAACCAATAGAGCCTTGGGTTTCCCAGTCAGTTTTGTCAGCAATTTCAATGAAGAAAAGGCTACAAACAAAGTGGCCGCAGGGGGTTCTCTGCCCCTCAGGCATGGTGTCACTGGGCCAGAAATTACAGAGAAATAAATCCCTGCTTGTCTTTGCTGCTGCCTCCTCTTGCTCCACCCCACTTGTGGGAAAGAAAAATGTATGGGGTGGGTGGACACAAATGATCATCAGGCTTCAGAAGTCACTTCTAGGAGTGGCATATGCTAGGTTTTCCTTGAGAAGGTGAGAATTCTTTTGTACAGAAAAGATCATTGAAAAGGAAAAGAAATCCAAACAAAGGGAATAAATACAGAGCAGGCACTTTTCCAAGGAGCAAAAAAATTTCCCTTGACAAGCAAAGGAACTGATGCCTGTCGAGCTGTTTCCTCAACAGGGAAGAAAACTGACAGGAATTGGAGAAATCTCCCACCCAATCTGACTATCAAAACACAGCTGGCAACCCCAGGGAAACAGATCCCTGAACAACAGAGATCACCTGCAAACACTGTATTTCTTTTGACTTGAGAAGAACAGATTCTATTACCAGAAAACTCTCTGTTCGGCTACAGCTATTAACTGGCATTCAGCAGCTCTTATTTTCTAACTCTAGCCTCTCTTACTGCTTTCCTTCCTCCCTTAACTCTTTAGTCTCTCTTTGTACCACTCCCCAACTTAACCTATGTTCCTGACAACTCACTGAACATATTGTGCTGATTATCTGAATGTGCTTATCTCCGGGCTTGTCTGCAACAGGTAGTCCTATTAATTTACGTTTCTCAAATAGTTATTTACTGAATAGCAATAAAAAGTAACTGATCTTAGCATTTTAAAAGAGAGTGCTTTCTAGACTAGGTCTTAAAATCTTAGGCTTCATATTTCAGTAGTGGTACTCTAGCACAGAGCCTCCATTAGTGATTATGGCTCTTTAAGCAGTTCTATAATGTCAACATTTGAAGTTTTTTCCTTTCCAGTATATTGTTACCCGCTTGTTTGCTTACAAATTTGGGACACCAACTCACAAACCCAAGGTAAGTGTTCTATAAATGAACTCGGACAAACCTACCAGAGCCTGCTTCATGTAGCTCCTCCTAAATGAAGGCTGCTTTGACAGTGTTTAGAGATTCCACAGTTCATATGAGGCTGCTGTATACTTCTGCCAAAGGCTGAAACATAGTTTGGGGTGGAGTGCGGCTTCCCCTTTCAGTGTGTAGGTGCCAGAAGTTTTTTATTTAAGCATATGGTGTGTTTTCTTCATTTAAATGGCAATATGCTTAGCTCAAAAGAAGTACTTTATTCTAAAACTCGCCGGCACTCTTTTGGTAACAAAGGTAGTAGAGTACCATTGTGCTGTTACTTGGATTTTAGGACTTTGAACAGTCCTAAATATCAGGAATCAGTGGATACAATTCCTGGGAAATACAGCTGCCATGTTTTATCGCTTCCAGTACAAGATTGTCTACTACGGTTGGCTATACTTTAAAGATCAAGTTGTTCTGGATATACCGATGAACACTAATAGTAATTTCTTAGTCACTAAAAAATTGCAAAATATGTTCAGGAACATATTTCTGCATTTCTATGTACTTCCATATGATTTTTCTCTATTTTATTTTTATATATATGTGGTTTCTAGTTTGGCATAATAACCTCATGTAATTGCTAGGCTAAATTATACATAGAACAGCTCATATCTAATGTGGAAAATAATGGAAAGAGTAGACAGAAATGAATGGACTAAGACTGTTTATCAAAGTAAAGTCTATGGAATAATGAACTGTACTGAAGCATTTTAGAGGTTTTCCATATTTAAATAATACTCTTCCGCTTGTAGAAGAAATTCTTGACAAATAATACTAAATTATAGAAATTCAGTAGAGTTTTACATTTTTCTGATTCTTTTACCCTTTTCTCTGTTGTAATTATTTTCCATGTGATCCCCCATTGCTCTAGAGAAAGACTTTATTCCTTTTTCTACATGCTCCTCACAATTATTTCTCTGGCAGCTGTTGATCAAAACGAATAATACACTTTGGGTACTGAGATTTTATTGGGTAATTTTCCCAGTACTTTTCCCTCAATAAAGAAACTTTTCACTTGTTTGAAGAGGAAGGGAGACAATACTAAATGGTACTTTTAGTTTGGGTGGGGTTTTTTTTTTTCCAGTCTAGTATTTTAAATAGTGAGTAACCTTGGTCCTGTGATGTTTTGGGATCAAGCCTCATAGGTTTCCAGAGGTGTTTAACCTTTAGCAGGATAAAGGTTAATTTTTCCTTCCTTTTGTATTTTAACCTGCCCCCCCCCGCCAAGATCTCAAATAACAGTATGAACTACTTCAAGTTGACAGTTAGAAGCAAGATAACCTATGAAAACAACATCCATCAGGTGATTTCATGATTAGAATGCTTAATTATGTTAACTTATGTATTGACACATTGACTTAGAAGAATTTGAGGTAGAGTATTCCAGATGATTTCAATCATAACATAAAACATTTTTTTAAGCAAACACTGGTTATAGAAATCAATCTTTTGGCTTCTTCATTCATGGAGTCACTTCATTACGAGCTCTGGAACACTTTTTTTTTTGTTGTTGTTGGCTATAGGCTTTGGTTTCCACTGCTTGACCTCTCAAGAATGACTAGATAATTAGAGGTATCATATCCATCAAGGCCACTATGGTTACCTCCCGCCTTGCTGTTTTGCAGAGATGTGCACAGTATTTGGGAAGCAGAGTATAATTACAGATGGACTTACAGGTATGAGAGAAAAAAGAGAATGCAATCTTGCTCACTCCATACATGTATCACATTCCCTCACACATCTGAACCACACATAACACTTCTTTTGCAAGCTGTTGAGGTTTAGCCTGGACTCATGTGCTGGTTGTTGTTCCTTTGTCCTAGTAATGCCTTGGTTCCATCCCAGTGATATGTCCAAGCTTGTATTTCTGAGGGTGGAAAAACACAAATTAAATGGAAGAATAAACAATGCTGTTTCAACAATTAAAGTTTTGGAGGGCTTTTTTAATACCATAACAACAAATGTTGGTAGATTAGACACAGTAATTGAGGTATACAAATGGACTGAATAAATCAGAAGCTTAAGCATGACAGACATCTGGAATGTATCTAACTCAGAGATGCAGAAACCATCTGGAATTTACATTCCAAGTATGGAAGCAGGATGAGTAACAACCTCAGCAGTTAAGAGTAAAAAACAAGGAAAAGGTCTATATGGAATGGAGAAGGGAAATGAATGAAGAGAGCTGTTACCTGGAGATTTGGAGGTGCAGGACTCAAGGATGATTAGCGAAACCTAGCCTTTGCTAGATCTTGCAAAGAATAAACCAAAAAGCAAAAGACTATTTAGCGGTGTAGGTAGCACACTGCAAGTAGCACAAAAGGAAGGGGAAGCCCCAAAGCACTGATGGTATATATAATCTAGCTACACTCCCCAGCCTAATGAGTAATTTTTGCAGCTTTCAGAACAAAGATGTAGAAAGGAAAGTTTGCTGTTAGAAGGGAATATACACAATGTGAACCACAGCAGGGAAGCTAAACTAGGTGAGCTCAACTTGCTTAAATGGGGAAGCATTAATGACTAATGTAAGAACTAGGGCATGACATTTTATGGCATGTGGTAGAGATTTTAATCCATCTGTTGTATTGTGGTTGTGCTATATAGCAAGTTTCACTTTTCTTTTTATAAACATTCAATATATTTGCAATTATTCTGTTAGTCTACAATAACACTCAAAGCTTTAAAACAAATTTTGTTTTAAAATAATGAGCACTATGGATACAAATGGAAGATGGGATAAAATGCAGCCCAAGTTTACTAAAGGTAGATCGTGAGTCTACTTTAATGGCAGCAAAATTTTTATGGCTGGAAATCTGGTAGATCCAATTGTTTTTTATCTCAGCAAAGCACTTGACAACATAGTACTTGTGAGATTATTAGCTGAAATGAGAAATAGCACAAGAAATATGAGTTAGATAAAGAAGTGGCTAAAAGAGGGATGACAATAGGTCAGTGCTGGGAAGGGCACTATGAGACCAGAAAGGGATTTCAAGTGGGGGTTCTTATACCAGCATTTGGCCCAATCTTATTTTTTAAAGGCAATGGCACAAAAACAAGACCATGCTAACTAAACTTGCTGATAGAAAAACTCATACACCTTGCTCACAATGAGCCATATCAAGAATTTAATTCCTAGAAAACAGGTGACCTAGCAGCCTGGAGTAATAGAAGTTAAATTTAATGCAAAATATAAGGCCATCTCCTTAGGGATTAATAACAAGATGTTCTGGTATAATAGGGGGATTCATCTAGAGGATGTAATAGATTGGAAATGCTCAAGTGTAATTACTGAACATGGTCATTATAAGCCACTGGTATGATTCAGCAAACTAAACAATAAATGCAGGGCTGTGGAATATTTTCAGTAGAGAATGAGAAGCAGGCCATCCTGCAGAGTACCACTGTGTCTGTGTACAATTCTATTTCAGAATATGAACTGGGGAAAGTGCAAAAAATTCAGTAGACTGAGCAACTGGTTTTACGAAATTTTAAAATTGCTTAATGGAAGAAAGGCTGAGTGGCATATGATTACTGTCTGTGCATAGATTACATCCAGGTTAGCACCCTGGTGAAGCGAAGAGCTATTTTAAGCCATCGGAAAATGCTGGCCCTGAAACAGATGGATATAAACAGAGCATGAATTAAATTAAGGAGGAAGTCAGGATGTTTCTAAGCATCAGAAAATGGAGGTTCTGGACCTGTTTTGCAATAGGATTTGTGGGTAGAAAAGCCCAACAAATTTCAAAATTGAGTATATGAACAGACTTATGTGGTAGGTTTTCTGCAGAGAAGGCTGAACTCAGACCATCCCTTCCAGACTTATGTTCATAAAAGCTTACAGACTAGGGATAAATGGCTAGATAAACTTTATTTGGGGAAAAGTCTAATGAGAAATTAGCATGGATTTTACATAAGAAATCATGAAACCCAATGAAAATGCAGAAGAACTGCTAACTGCAATAGAAAATGGAAAATCTCATCTGTCAGCCAGTGTAGCCTATTTATTTTTTTACATGCTAACTATTTAAGCATGCTAACTGTGTTTCGTAGGCTGCATTTTAAGAGGTTCATCAGGGATATTACCTCTCCTGCAATTGAAAATATCTGAACCTATGACCCCAAGACACAAAAAACCCACCCCATTACAGTAACTGGAAGCTTCTCCTGTGGCTGCATGCTGAAGTCACAAAGCCACATCAAAATGCTGCAAGAAGTTTAATGTTTTCTGTTGGAATGGTATCTAATGCTTCCTTGTTTTGATTTGAGAATAAAAGATATATGTCAAATGTGTTTTTCTTACAGGAAGGTCTATTCTTGTGTTGTTTTAAAAGGAAAGATGATGGGTCTTCAGGGTAAAAGATAAAAATAGGCCAAAAATAAGAGTGGAGGTGGGGTAGTTTTTTTGGTTGGGTGGGTTGGGTTTTTTCAGGAGTCAAACTCCTTGCCTTGTTTCTCTACAAAAAGTGGATAAAATGGCATGGTTTTGGGTATATAGGAAGTTCTGGTAATTCAGAATTTCTTAAAATTCTCTAGTCTTTGTCCTGAGAAAGCTTGTATAAAATGCTAGTGGGTATTTCTAGCAAACAGAATGCTCTGCTTAGTTCTGCAAAATACCTCCTTCTTCTTCTCTGTGTAGTTTTGTTCAAAGCAAAATTCTCAGTAAATACACTGGGCGCAATATCAAGACCCTCAGTTTTTGTAATCTATATAGAAATACAGATTTACATTCACATATGCATACCTGCATGTACAGCAGAAGTTAAAGTACAAGTCAGAGATTTATGTCTGAACTCCTAATAGGCCTATCTAGAGTATGGCTTTGAAACAAAGGTTTTTCATATTAATTTGATTGCTCTTTCTGTTTTCTATTATGGAACTGCATGCACATATTTCATACATGCACACAGGGTCAGTCTGACCATGGCTTTAGTTCAAAGTTCAAGGACAGCAATATCATGTAGCTTGAATAATCAAGTGCAAAAATCTCCTTTAGGTTTTTGAAGTGTAGAACCAGAAGGTACATCTGAACTGACCCAGTAATTGTTATTACATATGTCCATCACAAACATAGCTGTAATAGCTGGTCTACCCAGCAAGCATTTGATAACCCAGCAAGCTTATCATAACTGAAGATTTTACAGATAGAACTTGGATCAGTAAATAAAACTCCAGCTTTATTAAAGCACCAGAAGGATGGCTTGACGGCCTTTGTAAAAGTATTAGCAGTAATGCATCTCTGAATAAGATCAACTTACATATGTTTATTTTCTATTTATTTGTTGAAGGAAAAATATTTGCACCACTTCCGTGTGATTTTATATTTCTTCTTTATTAATAATTTAAACTGCTAAGATTTTATTTGGGTGTTATTTATTAAATTGTAAGACGGTGGCAGTAGAATTGTATATTTTCAATGAGCAATAATGTAATTTTCAAAATCTTTGCATAAGACTCTACGAAGTATATACACACTGACCTGCAAAATAGGTACTTTAAAGGTAAAATACATAAAATTTAATAGCAGTATGATATAACAGCATCATCTAGAATATTTACTGTAAGTGTAATACAATATATAATTAAAAACTGAAGAGAAAGTTAGTAATTGGAATTTGTGGCTAAATATGAGTCAGCTCATTTCCCTTTAAAGATAAAATAGAAGTGTTTTTGAAAGACATGTAAAATTATTACACCTTTGTATCAAACTATGTTCAGTTTTGGTCTCTCAGTTTTGAGGATTGGGAGAATAATATCTAGACATTTAAGAATATTTTCTTAGAAGTCATCTTCTTGAGCTGCCACTCTCAAACAAAGGCAATGTATGAGATGATGGAGAGCTCTACAGTTTCCTCTATGAAATGACCCAGCCATACCACACCTGATGCTTACAGCATGAATCTGGTTACTTGGGAAAGAAAGGAGGCAGGAAGGAGAGCTGGCAGCATGGCAGTGGTGGCTGTGAGGCCACATCCAGGTTCAGGATGCCAGTCCTCTCCCTCTTCAAGTGAAGGGCAGAGATGGGAAGTGCAACAGCACCTTCAAGGGACCTAAAGCCCGAAACACGCAATGCTCCTGCAGGAGATCATCTCTTCTGCGCTGTTCGCCTGGTGAGACTGGCCATGGGACAGCGCTTGAGGTTAAAGCCCTGTGGCAGTGCGCCGCACCTGGCAGAGCTGAAAGTGGAGCTCTCACGTTTCTGCCTGCTGAGTGGGTCTCAATAAAAAATTAGCCCTTGGTAAAATTACTCAGTAGATCTCAATATATCTGAGTAGTGTTGGCATAGACAAAAGGATTTCTTAGTGAGAGAAACCTGAGAAGGGGCTGGGAAAATGCAGAGGAAGGCTGGAAACTTGGCACGCCATCAGAACAGTAACGTGTGTTACTGGAAACCCTGTTGTGCTCCATAGGTCTCACTGCAGGGAGATGTAGCACCCGCTTTTACATTTGCCCGGTTCCTCTCACTGTTAGAACATGCCAAACATGTCATATTAAACCCATGTATTTTCTTATTAAGAGTAACCTGCATAAGCGTTATTATCATGATACAAGTACATTGTCACATGATGCTGGCAACACACGGTACATCAACAAGGCTTGAAAAGGCTGGTGGGACACTGAGGTGGAAGCCCGGTAATCCATCCCAGGAGGGTTGTTCAGGTGGGCCAAAGGCGGCAACACATAAATACATCCAATTGTTCCTCTAGCTGTGAGTTCAGAATACATTTTGTGTCCTCCCTAATGTGACCACTGCTCCTACAGTCTTACAAAATTTTACACTATTTTAGGGATGCTTATTCCTTTAAATAAGTGCAATGTAGCCCTTACTCAAAATAGCTGCCTTTACTTCTGATGCTTTTATTCAAGGTACCCACTGTGTATGCTTTAAATGACACCATTTAATAGCTCTGTACTATAAGGCTTGTTCTGTAATTTTCTGCATACAAGAACAAACCCTTGTTTGTAAAGAGGATAGTATTTTGATATCTTATAGAGAGATGTCAAAGAGAGATACCACGGAGAGATGAACCTAGCAGGAGCTCCTCAATCATCAGACTGGAAGGAAGAACTATCTACATGATTTACTATAGAGGAAATAGAAAGTCTGGAGAAGCAAGAGAAAATCTGACAGATATGAAAGGCATGATATCACAGGCTGTAAAGTTAGGGTGTGGAGAGCATGACAGAGAAAAATGTGAATGTGTGAGGCCAAGAATTAAACCATCCCTTGGTGGCCTTTCAGGCCCTGATGAGAGGCCTGAATTACTGCTTCATATGGCACCCATTTCACAACAGTCAGATTCACAAATGTCTGCTACAGTTTTATTGTAATAAGGAAAATGTTATGGACCTGATGAGAGGTTGGGTTTTTTTGTTTGGTTTGTCTTTTTGGTTTTTTTTTTGTCCGTCTAAATATAACATTATGATTTTTGTCAAAATATACAAAAGAACTCAAGTCCCAAATCTACTGAAGACTATTGCTCTCACATCTACTTAGGCAGTTCAGTAAATTACTCACTGTAAGGCTTTCCAAAGAAGAAAAATCCTTAAAATGGATTATTAATTAAAAAAAATAATTTTAACATGTTAAATAGGTAGATACAATGTAAAAAGTGGACCAGAGTGTTTTTAAGTAAGGAACTTATTAGTTCCTCTAGTTAGTTGTTCCTTCTTATTAACAAGGAATTCTTGTTGTATACCGCTCCTGTGGTTTTGTCCATATTGTAAAAAGCTTAATGGTTTGCTGTTATTAGGCTACAGCTGAAAAAACAATGCTGCGTGCTTCGGGTAACTTATCTGTAGACATAAAGAGATGTTTTGGTCATGTTCTTCGCTAAATCCTAAGAAATGGCTTGGCTCAACTGCATTGAGGCAAACAATTTTTTATAATAGTACTTTTTGCCTGTAAAGGTTTATAAAATATCCATATAACATTATTAAAATGCATTTTGAAGAGTTTTAAGACAAAAGCCGCAAGATAAAATTTGGTCAACATGGGGCTAAATACATTGCACAAAACTACATAGAACGGGCATTGTTCAGTCAGTAAGTCAAGGAAATGTCAATGTACAAGATTTTACTGCATAGCTGATTTCTACTAATGATAAATAGGAACTATTTGTACAAATAAATAAAATAATCTAAAAGCAACATTCACACCAGTTTAACTTCCACTTGTGATAATGGAAAATATTGCCTGCATTTACATGGTAGCGTTAACTATGGTGTGGGGGTTTTTTTCCTTTTTTTTAATGTCACAGTAATCTATGTATGGCAACAATAATAACACCTTCATTAATTTATCCCTCTATCCAGAATTTGGGCTAATTTCCAGGGATGCAGGGCATAAATCTGTATGTAGGATCCTTATAAACTCTCTCTTTGGTCATTTGCTTTACTCACAAAAAGATCATTTTCTGTATTGTCTTTGTTGAGAAGCTGTTAGCTACCATCACTATGAGCAGCTGAGAGACAATGTAATGACATTCAACAAATAAACTCAATACTTTTGTTATTAAATCTGTTTAGTTTATCCTGCATCTAGAGCATCTTGAAAGAACTTTGAGCCTGGTTCATAAGAGAATAGGGAAGTAATTAATTTTCTGTATAGGTGATAGTTTTCCCAGTGCTGAGGCATGCAGAATAAATGCATTTACAAACTTCCATAACTACCTAAATAAGAGCGTAACAAGTATTTTCATGAGCAGGAGAGTTCTGACTCAACTTTCCCAGTAGGTTATACTCCTAATATGAACTGCATGCACACTGGAGTTTTCCTCCCACTGAAAATCCTGCTCTGCGTTGCCACCTGTTTTCGTGTAATTTGAAGTAATGTAATAGCCTGTAACCTCCTGTTAAACTTGGCTGAAATTGGTGACAAGTTCTAAAAGTATCTGGAGAAATTATGCCTGGGAGACAGAAAGACACATGTTCAGGTAGCATAGTTACACAGGCTTTCTCTTCTCAGGAAAAAGGCTAAAAAGCACATGTGACAAGACAGATTTTGGTTTTTTGTTTTTTGGGTTTTTTTTAAATTTTCTGTCCAGAAATTGGTCACCAATTGGTAACGTGCTTCTTTTAGATTTTTTACCTATCTTCTGTATCAATTCTAGGCAGATAAATATTTCTGTGTATTACGTACTGCATTTTCCACATTCTAATGTTCTACTACAAAACTTGATAGATACTAACAGACTTGAACAAAACCGTTGCTCCACACCAATATGTGAGCATACATTTTAAAGCCCATTCTTTCCAAGCTAGCAATCAAGCCCCTCTCATTTGATGACTTCCAGATTATCAGCGCCCAGGACCACCATTTTGTTGTGATTCCTTTTCTCTCTGTACTTCATATTATTCTCTCCTGTTGATAAAAATGCATAGCATTTTATGGATTATTAATAAATTAAAGGTAGGAAACAAGGATTAAGAAATAGTTTTACAGTCTTCTAAAGGAAGAAGCCACCAGTGGGATTCCTCGGAATCTGACTGTTCAACGTGTACAAAATGGCTGCAAACGGTAGTGAACATAAAGTTGTAAAAGTCTGCAGATGGTGCAAAAGTATTCAGGATAATCAGCTGGAAAGCTGACTGAGAAAAGTTGCTGAAGTATTTCAGAAATAAATTAAAGAATAATCAAATAGATCAGCTCGGCAGGTGCGAACCAGTGTGTATAGGGAAGCTAATCCTAACATCTATACACAACAGTTACCTATTAACTTTTGCCACTCAGGAATAGGCTCTTAAGAGACACTGTAGCTCAGGAGAAGCCAGAAGCCAAACAGAATGATCAGAAGGTACTGGGAAAGGAGCAGAAAGCAAACCAGCCGTTATAATTCCATATAATCCCTAAACCCATGGTACACATATAGCTTAATCACTACGTGAAATTCTGGTTGTGCAGTAGTATTAGTGTAGGAGTTAGAAAAACTAAAGAAATTCAACAAGGAGAACATTATGGACTAGCTTTAATACATAAAGAAAAAAGGCAGACTTTTCAGTCCAGACAGGAGAATACTGAAGTGAAATATCTAAACAGTGTATAAAATTTTGCAAAGAAAGTGAGTAGGGACGCTTATTTTTCCTCACAATGCAAGAATTGGGCACTGGGCTTGAGACAAAAAGGAAATACTGTTTCAGACAATACATAATTAAAAAGTGGAACATCCTGCCCAAGAAGGCGGAAATGTAACAGCATAAAAAATTATTTTTCCAGTTCCTTTATGGAGGGCAGGCTCATGGATACTATTAAACATGATGGGCAACTCCCTCATCAGGAGTTCACAAAGGACTGAGTGCAGGAGGGTATTTCTTCCCGAAGCCCTTGCTACTGGTGTTTGAGGCAGGCTGTCTGGCTAGACAGGCCTTCAAACATACAGTGGATACCAACTGAAAGGATGAGTGGCTTCTTACAACATTCTTTATACAGCTGAGCATTCCAGTCCCAAAGAGACTTGTTGCTCCTGTGTTCCTGGGAACACAGGGTGGTAAGGAAAGAAAGGCTGGCTCTGGAAACCCCATCCCGTCCGCTTCTCCCAGCAGTTTCCCTCTCTAATCCCCTTCGCGACGGCAGCGGAAGGCGCAAGATATGCAGAGTCCTCGAGAAAACAACCCCAGCACTAAACCCCACTTCCCTCTGCAGCCACCGGGCGTCGCAGCCATTTTGAGAAGTCGGGCGGGCAAACTACATCTCCCAGAGTGCTCGGCGCCGCCGCGCCATGTTGCCCCGCCGGCCCGCAGGGCAGTTCGGGCAGGCAGTAGTGGTGGTAAGCTGAGACATGGCCCTGTTCCCGGCTTTTGCCGGTGCCGCCGAGCCCGGGGAGCCCTCAACCAGCAGCGGCGAGGGCTCCAGGAAAGGTAAAGTCCTGGGAGAACGCTCTTTACCCCAACAGCCCTCCGCGGCCCGGTCCTCGGGAAGCCCATCTGCTTCCCCTCGCCTCCACACGGAGCGGTGTGCACCGTGCCCTCCCTTCAGCGTACCCCGCCAGGCCTGCTCCGGCAGTGCGTGCCCGCCTTGCGGGCCGTGGCGCTCCGCCCCCGCCCCCGAGTTGCGGCATGGGCGGTGCTACCGCTGGGGCCCGGGGCCCGGGCTCCCGGCGGCCGCGGGCCGCAGGCTCGGGGGCGCGGCGCAGTGTTTAGCCGCCCGGCCGGCCCCCCTCCCTGAGCGCCGTGTGCCCCTCAGCCGCGCTGTGTCCTCACGTGCGGAGTGCTGCGTGCCCTGCGCAAGGCGTGTCGCGGGCGCGCTCAATAAAGTTACTTTCCGTGAGAGAAAGTTTGGGGAGAGCATGGGATGTTTCCATAAAAACGGTGCTGTCCGCTCGTTGGCGGGTTTTCAGGTGTGTGCAGATTTGCTTCCAGCTGTTTGCGGGTAGGTGCTGGAAGCATGGCTGTTGAAATACCTTTGGAAAATCAGTTTATGTTAACTTTGTGTGTAGTGGAGGAGGTTTGCTTTATGCAGAAAATGAGGTGGTGGTGGTTTTATTTTTAACCACTAGCATTGGGTAACTTGCAAAGTGTCTTCTCATTTCCTTGTTCATTAAGCCAAATTTTAGTTGTAAAGGATTTTTTTTTTTTTTTTTTTGAAGGTCATGAGTGAGCTCATGATTCAGTTTAACACTTTAGCTGTCATGCTTGCTGTCTTGCAAGTTACAGTTTTATTAAACGAGTAAAGAACCCTATTTGGTGTGTTGCCAAACTCTGCAATATGCACAACATTTCTTAATTCTACTGGGAGATGTTTTGAACTATGCTTTTTGCTTGCCAGCTGCCGCCACCCTCGAGTTTGCCCATCCTCTAGACACTACAGCAAGGGGAAACACTAAGATAATTGTTTACGTAGGCTAAATTTGTTGTATATTTGGTTCAGTCAGTATGGTGACTTTTTAAAGCTTTTAGCAATGCAGGCAGGGGTTAGTTCTTATTCGGCTGTTAAAACCCAGTCTGCCAGTACGGAGATGTGCTAGGAGCCTTTCTGGTAATAACTCTTGGTGCAGAGAGTAGTGGACATAAGATCCCAAGTTACAGCTTCAAGGAAGGGAGGAGCTGCTCTGCCAGGCAGGAGTACAGTAAAATTTTCCAGTAGTAAGACCTTGTTTATATTGTAAAACTCTGGGAATTTATCCTTTAGGACAAATGTGTTAGGTTTAGTCTGTGTCACTGCAGACCACCTGTCTGGAAGATCAAATTACACTGAAAAAGATGTTAAAACTGACTTTTGGATCTAGATTTCAATTATTAGCACTGTTTATGAGTTACATTTTGATCTAGTGGAAGTTTTTTGTATGGGAATTACTGACAGAGCTTTAAGGAACATGATTCAAGGGGTTTTTTTTTAGTCATTATTGTACTCTGTTTTTAACAGCCACACTTGAGTACAAGTTACAAAAATTAAGTATCAACTCAGAACCACATTTATGGTGGCATATATCAAATTTCACACTTCCAGCTTGTGAGAACTTGAGAACTTGATGAACAACTTTGTATGTCTCTGATAGATGGCTCTCTTTCCCCGGAGCTGATAGGAAGCCAAAGTCTATCGTAATACAGCAGTCACAGAGTATGTTGTATGTACGCAACACTGAGGTATCTTTTGCAGTCATTTAGGACTGCTTCATAGTTTTATTGTAAAATTTGAGGTAAGAGTGTAAATATGCCAGCCATGTTTCATTCCTCTGACCACCTCTGTATCATACTCTTAGAAACCTTCGTAAACCATTTGTAAGTGCTGACTGAAACAGAAGTATTGCTGTACACCCTTCCTATCCTGCTAGATTGCTGAGTTGCAGCAACCTCTAGAGCGCAAAGTAATTCTGGGTATAGTTTCTTACAATTATGTTGTCAAGCTTTAATTAGTTTTAGGTAGAAGATAAATTACAAGTGTATCAGTAGCCATGAACAGAGCAGTGGTAGTAATTAACCCTACTGACAGTAGTAAGCATTCCGCACAGCATTATTTAAAGTCTGAACTGTTCTATAGGTAGGACAATGCAGTCATTTTTTGCTGAAAACAGATTTTCAGGGTTCTAAGAGGCAACAAAAGGCTTTGCATAACCCTCTAAAATTGTCTCTGTAGACATGCACTGAACACTTAATTTTTTTGGTTTTTTTTTTGCTTGGGAAGGTATAAAAAGAATGCTGTTGGATTTCTTCTACTGTTGTGCTCAGAAACATGAATGGTAGAGTAGAACAATAACAAGGTAGACTTTTAAAGTTTGGAATGCATTTTGATGTTTGAAATGCTTGTATCCAGTGAACTGATTCGCTGGAGGTTATTTACAAGGAGGTTTGGACTTGCATGTTGTGTAATGGAAAAAATTGTTCAGTTCTTTCCAGAGTTATTAGGTCAGTTTGATTAAATTGTTCAGAAAATACTGTAATTGGAGAATTCTGAACATTTCCCTGGTGTATCCACAGAGGCATACTGAGCGTGCTACAGGGGTTGGTTCTTGCAGTGTGATCCTTCAGTGTTTTAAAAATGCAGTTTGTTCTCATTGCTCAGGTAGAACCAAGCTACAGTCACAGGGGATTAATGTTTATGACTCCATTTCTCAAGGTGAGTTTTCCTTGGAGGCCCTAAAACAATAATTTAAAATACAAAAAATAAACTTTATTCTCCTTGTGCTCTCTTAATTGTATTGCACCAAGTTAGCGAGTGACTTTACATCTGCAAGGGAGTAACAGGTACTTTCAGGTAAAGTTACATCAAAATGACATTTTGGAAGTTCGTTTCAAATAGTTAATGGTCATAATAGATATTATTTTGCTATATTTAAGGCAAATATTCTGTGGAAATGGATCTTACGCATGCTTGCTGTGCATCTGTCTGCCAGCCTACTTCCTCAATCTCTCTCTCTTCCTCCTCAAGTTTTAACCCTTTTAGTCATGTTTGTTGTAGTGGGAAAGAGAAACTGTGAAAATAGAGGAGGTCTGTGAAAATCTACATTTCCTCAGGAAAGATAAGTGTAGATAAAGTGCCACTGCTGCAGGAGAGGCTGTAATGTGAATTGAACTGTTACCAGGATAGGTGGGCTTGGCAATGAGCATCTGTACATTAGCCAACTAAGAAACATTTTGAGATCACAGTCTGACACTGCACAGGCTCCCTCTTGCCCAGCTGATAATCAAGGGACGTGGCAAAGAGCTGTAGAAGGGTCTAGAGAACCCAGATAAATTCCTGAAGCTGTGGTAGCACTGGGAAGTGTAAATGATGGAGGGCACAACTCAGAAATCCAGGCTTCATCCTTCTGTTTTAAGACCTTAAAACCCTTATTTCTTAGTTAATTTGCAGAGAGGAAGAGGGGAATTAAAAACTTTACTGATGCAGTCTTTAAGAATGTGGTTTTGGTCTTAGAACAGCCTTTTAAACAGAGAAATATGAAGATAACTGCTTTCCACTGTTCTGCCTGTTCAGCAGTAGCCTCTTCTGTTTAATTTGTGTTTTGTGCCTCAGGGGAATTTATGTAATTGGTCAGCCCCATGTTTTATTGTGTCTTCTAAACAGCTGGAGCTTTACTGCTTGCTTTTTCTTTTTTTATTTTTTATTTTCTTCTCTGTTCATTTTGTCAGTATGATCGATAATGCCCTTTAAAAAATAAATCTGTTGCTTTATATTTCTCAGTTTTTAAGACTGAAGCTCTTTGTGCTCCTTAGGATCTGGATCTCCATTTGGAGGTTATCTGGCACTGTAGTGCCATAAGGCTGAAGGTTATAAAATTTAGCATACTTGATGTTGTTTGTGAACACTTTTTTCCTAGTTCAGGCTGGTCTGTATCTAAAGTGTTTACACTGATGAGTAATATTTAAAAATGCATTATCTGCATCAATCTTTGGAGGACCTGACATTATGCTCTTGAAATCAACAAAAAACCTGTTCTAATGTATACAGTGTTTTAAAAGACCTTAGATCATGATCTTAAATGTCAAACATCTTAGGCTTTTTTCTTAGTGGTCTGAATATTGTAAGTCTTGAATTCAGAACTCTCTATGACTGAAGGCAAATTATTTAACTTCATTCTGCCTTCGAGCTTACTTTTAAAAAAACCCATAACCCAATGTTCTATTAAGCGTCATGAGTATCAGTATTAGTATGTATCAAGTGATTTCTGAACCATAATTCTGCATTCAAATCAATGCAGAATTACCTTACAAGAAATTTATTTCTATCAAAAAAGAATACTAGTAAATGATTTATTACACATTATGAAGGGGAACAATAGCTTAATGAAAGAAGAGAAGCTCAAAGGCGACAGAGAATATCTTCATGACAGAAGTATGCTATTGGAGTTCTGGCCAAACACAAGTTGGATAAGTTTCATGTATCTTTGGAACAGGTATAATAAGGAGATCAGCCTGGCTAATGAGTTACAGTTTTGTGCTGTTATGTGATACACATTTACACCAGAGACTACACCAGAAAAAAGCCAGTAATTTTTTCTGTTTTGTTAAGTAGATGTGGGTAATACAACACAAATCAAAACAAAGATGGGTTTTCTTTTTTTTTTTTTTTTTTTTTTTAAAGGAACTGTCTCCTTTATTTCTTTAAGTAAATAAAAGGCTTTATTCACAGATCAGTCACATTTACTGAAATCTGGAGTGCTCTGGACCATTGTAGTTTCTCTGAATTTGTGTTTAAGGAAAACCAGAGTGTGAATAGTGGAAAAACATTGTAGGGTTGCAGTTTGTTCCTACGTTCCTTTACACCCGATCTTCATTACCAAATGAGCAGAAACAATTGAATATAAGGAAGATAATAATTTTTAAAATCAGTATCACATTTAATAAATGTACCTCAAAAATTTCAGGTATGAAATGGCACTTAGTATATGGTTTGACATATATTGAATTGTTAACCCAAATTTGATTATGCAGTCATCAGGTCCATGAATTTATTTGACTCCTTGTGTTTTAAAATATGTAATGGTTACAGAATTATCCATGAGAAACATTTTGGTATTTCATGGAAAATACTCAATACAAGTTTTCTAAGAAGTAATTCTGATTTTAGGTTGGTTCTTAATACATCTCTTACAAGATTGAAATAAGAAATTAACTTATCATTGCATAATACTTTATCCCCCAGCAGGGGGAATAATTAGACAGGCAAGTGAAATGTTGCTTGGATATTATCCAGCATAAATCTTTCTCCTTTAAACTCACCAAAGATTCTGGAAGAATGTTTTGTGGTAGATTTACAGTTTTAAAGTCACAGACATATACTTAAAATTAAGGCATTTGTGCTAGGGTGGGTTAATTTAAATGGCAGATTTTAATGATGTTTTAGATAGGCAAGTGAGGACCATGGTTTTAAGGTTTCAATTTTTATTCTAATTTTACATCAATATATCTTAACTATTTTCCTGGAAGGGAAAATAAAAAATTCCTGTTGATTTGCAACAGCGTAGTATATTTGTCTTAGGTTTTGAGATTTCCAGGCAGAAGGTGACAAGAATACACATGTATAGTACACAGCAGAGTTTTTATTTTTCAGTCTTTATGCTATGTTTTGGTAAGCTGGTGCGTAGTGTGGCAGTGTTCTGCAGCCTCTTAGTTGGGCTGCTCGTGGGAAGTGTGTTTGGGTTCTGACAGTGCCATGAATGGTGGGTTCTCTGCACAGAGGTGGAGGTTCAACATGAACCTGGGAAGGTGGCCCCCCCCGCAGGGCCTTTGGTAGCAGGGACAGTCTCTTGGGAAATGTGAACTGGAGCTTTGCTTGGTTGTGCGTACTGCTTGATGAGTTTAATTTAGGCTAACAAACTGTTCTGCGGCCTGTTCCAGTTTAAATCCTTTTGTGGACAACAGTTCAGGGACTTGAGATGGAAGAAAGAATTTGGTATAAAGAGCTATTTCTGAAAGAAATACTTTAGAAGGAGGAGAGATGTATGGCTTGGCAGACAATGAGTTTCTGCTATTTAAGGGTTAGAGGTCAGTGTAGTCAAAAGCACAGAAACAGGAGTGTGACAGGAAGAACACCAAGGCAAAAATGATTATAAAGAGTGTGCAGAACAGTCAGGGAGACCAAATTCCTTTAGCTGTTACCTTCTGTGGTCTGGCACTGGAGAGGCTGCTGTTAAATTCTGTGCTTGTGCGAAGTAACATTTATTGTTTAATGTTAGAAAATTTCACATACTTAAAAGAATTCTAGAAATGAAATATCTATGAAATTTGTTATAAAAGTTTTAATACCAGTAAAATTATAGCAAAAAATTCCCCCTGCACATCCTGTCAGTATCCGATCTGATGACTGAAATGGCTGAGGTGGAGATGCAGAATGCTTAGTGCTAATATATCAAAATTAGCATCAAATAACCTTTTCTCACACTGTTTAAAAATCTAATACATTCTGTAGTTAGAGAACTGAGAATCCAGTAACTTATTTTGATCTTGTGTAAAACATTTGAGTGTTCTTACTAGTAATGGGTGTCCCTATCAATAACATTGTGTCCATGCAGTGAGTAAAGTACATTTTGTAAGTTTGCGTAAGTTATGTTGCATTCATTAACTACACCTTTCACTTCATTATCCCCTTCTGTAATTTTTTCAATTTTACTCTTTAAATATGTAATCTCTTATATATCATACATTTAATATTATATAATTATTATATATGAAGGTACATTAGATGATCTTAATTATGCATATGTAACACTTATACAATATATAAATATTATATAATTTTTATGTGGTAAAAATATTGGACAGGTTGGGGGGTTTTAAAGTATATAGCAGTGTATGAAACATATTATCTGCTTTCAGTATGAACTTTTAAGTGTTCTTGTATAGTGTTTTTTTGAAAGCTTAGATTGATGTCAAGGGAAGATTCCAGCTCCTAAAATATTTTACCTCATTACAACCTCGTGTTATGCTAAATGGAAATTTCATGGACTGCTTTCCAATATGCTCCGTTATTACACATGACTTAGTGACATTTGCTGTGAATTTAGCTGTCTGACAACTAGATTAACCCTCAGCTTTAGAAAGCACAGCAAGCTAATTCATATTGATCTCACACTTCTCTTTACCTGCAGAATTGGACTGGCTTAGTAACCCAAGCTTCTCTACAGAAGATGCACTGTTACTGCATCAGCGCGCTACAGAAGGTGCAAATCTCATCCCTGAAAAATCACCACTACTGATAAGGTAGAATATACTTCTGTATCTTTTAAAACAGGCTCGCTCTTTTGTCCTGCTTATCTTTTCTTATGTGAGACCGAAATCAGGGGATTTTAGGGCTGCTTTTCATTCCACCATTCTGTATTTTAAAAGTCCTGAACTGAGTCATATATAAAAGTACGAATAATGCTTCCATGCCCTTCAACTTAAAATAATGAGAAATTATACTTATGCAGTTACATTCCCATGTTCTTTTTCTCACAGCTGCACTTAAATCATTGTTATTTTGGAATGTAAAGGGAACTGAGTGATCATAATTCTTCATTAGCTTTTGAATGTCCTGAGTGACCCTTGAAATAATGTAAAGATTAAGCATGATCTTTGTGATTTCTGTATGAAAACCAGTTCAGTCAGCCGTTTCATAGTCGAGTTTTTTACTTTTTAAAAACCAGTTGAAGATGTGAATTATTGAAATATTACATGTATCAGGTTATGCTGCTAGAACATGCTGATCACTGAAGTGGGCGATTACATTTTTTTACAAAAAGGAGCTTTAAGCAGCCGTGTTTGCTGAAGAACTGGTTTTAATACCTTCACTAGAATAGTTGCTATACTTGGCATATTCTACACTGTAACTAGCACTTAATAATTAAGAATTAATGGAATCAAGTTGCAGTTGCCAAGTTCAAAATCTGAGTAATTTTTAATTTGATACAAGCTCCTATGTTTACAATAAGTGTTGGTGGTCATAATAGAATATATTTCTGTACTAACAAGCACTGCTGAATGCAATTTTTTGTATACTTATTCTTACATTTATATGCATTGTGTGATTGAAATGCAGTCACTGCTCTGTTCATCAGTCAATATATTCTGCTTGCATTTCTTCAAATCTTTTCCAGACTTCAGTGTCATAAGGAATTTACAAATTACCATTCAGATAGGATGACATAGTAAACCCACCATATTTAATTAATCTTTGAAAAAGAATTTGTCAAAAAATAGTGTGCAGAGAAATGTTTTGTCTTTTTGCCTGTTACTGGGGTACATTCTTGGTTTAGTAAAAACCAATTACTTAACGTGATTGGTGGTTTTGGGGGGGGGTTGGTTTAGTTTTTTGGTTTGGGGGAGTGTGTGTGTGTTTGTTTTAAAGGCCTGCTAGTGGTTCTCCCATGGCTTTTTTTTATCTTGGTGCCCTTAGGTTGTGTAAGTTGGTTGTGTTTTTTTGAGATGCCTTGCTATTGAAATGCAGCATTTCTTTTATTGACGTATTAGGAATACTGAGACTTGTCACTCCTTTATTTTATTGAAAGATTCCAGAAAAACTGCTTAAAAAGAGCTTGTGCTTTAATTAAGGGCTAGAGAAGACCTCCATTATTTCAGTTGGTTCTTAAGTATGGGAGTGTTTATAGTATGTAAAATGTGATACATAAGTTTTGCCAAAACTATCTGTCCTTCGAGTGATCTCTCTGTCAGTTGTCTGTTGCATGTAGTGTTTTTTTCTACACTATATTATGTAATAACATTAATTCAGTAGTCATGAAAAATGGTTCCTTAATTGGTGAGATTTGTATTTCTAATCTGGAAGTGATTTTAAAAGTATGGTTTTGATATGTCTTATGTAAATCGTAAAGAAACAAGGAAAAAAATGCAGATTTTTCCCTTTTGCAGGTTATCCTGAAAGATTTCTTATCCTTTTTAGCTTGACCTAAGTTGTCCTGGCAAAATCAGGAAATTTTATCAGCTCAGTCATCTTCTTTAATTTGGCAATGATAACAGATGGATGTTTATACAGATCACACATCAAAATGCCATTGACAATTAAAACTTTGACTGGTTGTCAGTAATTCCAGCAGCTGAAAAATACAGTTGTTGTTTAATACAGATTTATTTTGTTTCCATTTTATGTGTTGCTGCTAATTCTCTTCTCAAAAAAATACAGAGAGAATAAAGATAAAGGGTAAAATGATTCTGAACTTCCTTATGGTGGTATTTCTTTACAGTTCTACTATTCAGGTATATATACATATATTATGTACTTGTTTCCAAGCAGGACTACTTCAAGATCAGATTTGTCAGAGGAAAGTGATACAGATGGGAGTCTGAAACAGTCAAGTAAGAAAAGGAAAAAGAAAAAGAAAAAGAGAAAGCATCACCACTATAAGAAGGCAAAAAAGAAAACCAGAGGGGACTCCAGTAACAGTGAATCAGACGTGGACATTAAGCACATCAAGGACAAAGGTGCAGGAAGTGGCAGAAATCACAAAAAGGGAGCAGCAGCAAAGTATGTATTCATTACTACCATGAAAGATGTAAATTCATTGTGTTCTTGTGCTTGGTACTCATCTCTTCAACTTTATGAATGAAATTCTTACCACTGAGAGGATTTTTTTTTTTTTTTTTTGCTAAGCTGCATATACCTAAACCTGCATTCAAAGCAGTGAAAATAGAATTAGAACCCCTTGCTTAATATGCTCAGATGAAAGAGTTGAAGTCCTTCCAGGGTGTTTATTTTTACTTCTTTCCATAAATTGTTGATACTGAGAGAATATAGAGTTTTCAGGAGACTGTTTTTGAAACCCGAACCACAAAATTGCTCTAAATGCAGTAGGTCTTGTGAAATTTTAGAAAGCTTCCTAGGACAGTAAAACTCATTTACTTAGTTACATAGCTGTAGCACGAATTCAGATTGGAAGTTCATAGCTGTCTACAGTTTGGAGGCAGGTGGCAATTTCCACTTAAATTCTTTTGCATAACTGTAATCTGTAAACCACTTTGATGTGCACGGTTTTGTCAAATGCACGGGTATAATTACAGCTAATCAGCAAAATCTGTTTACAGATTATCCTCTTTTTTCTGAATTGTAGCATTTTACTAAGAAAAAAGTAAGTTTTAGAAGTGATATATGGCTTTTAGATGATAGTTTGCCAAGCAATTGATTGATTTAATCTGGTTATTGCTTTCCATCATCATAAATCCAATTTTTGGAAGTGCAAGCAGTGTTTGTATTTTGTTTTGATGGTCTTATTAGTATATTTCTAGTTGTTTTTTATCTGAGCATGTGACTGACTTCACGAGAATGGTCATATACCATGACTTTGAGAAAATTAAATAATTAACTACCAAAATGCAATGTTTCCTGTGTTTTGGGAATGCTGAATATGTGCACAAGTGCTTAGAATATATTTCTCCTTCTCTGCAGTCTAGATAAGAAAACATCAAATCCTACCAGCAGTCGCTTCGTTTGGCTTGATGATATCCAGGCTTCTACAGCAGAAACCTTCAGAATAGACAAGAAGCCAGACCCTGCAAACTGGGCCTACAAATCCCTGTATCAAAGGGACATAGCAAGGTACAATATGTTGGTTTCTATCGGTGTTCAAGCTATCACAAAGTCAGTATCTCAAGATTCATTAACGTAAGTCTGGAAGTCTGGCTGTGGCATTTTGATGTTGGAGATGAGAAGTTAGGATAACTGAATAGTTTGCTTGGTTTTTGTTTTGTTTTTTTTTTTTCCAAATTTTACTTTATACTGGGCATAGATATTTTCAAAGGCAAAAGATGGCATGAAATAATGGGAATAAAGTGTGTGATTTTGATTTTTTCTAAAAATATTCCCCGTATCCTCGCAGTCTGCAGGCGTGTGAGCTTATAGAACTTCCAGCTGGAGATGGCCGCATGGGGCAGATTCAAAAGCAGGATTTTGCGGTCAGAAATCCCAGGTTCTGTTATAGATCGTTGGGCGAGTGCCCCTTTTGATCTCTATTGTTCTGTCTGAAAGAGCAAAGGAGGTACTGATTATTTCATGCTAGATTTTTCAAAAGGTTTCTTTTCTTTAGTAGTTTGATATCCTTGCACAAAGGACAGGTACTTCCTTAGCAAACAGATTCTGTGTTAGATCACCCAGACATTGTACCAAAGGGTATCTTATGCATTGCTGCATTTCAAATGAGTATAGATGAAGTTGCATATTCAACATCCTTGGTGAGTTACTGGTACTGTGATGACCCTTCAGAACATTTCCTCACATTAACAAAGAAGCCCATCTAAGGGAGCCTATGCTGGGCTCATGCATTATGTGTGTACACGTAATTCTTGATGTTCTCAAAGATAATTGTATATATAAAAAGTAATCATTTGTAGAGGAGGGAGGATTTATGGATTTTATTTTTGTAGTGTATATACCTTTGCAGTAGAATTGCCTGGTTACAATCCATTCCAATTTTCTGCTATCTTTGGATTGTCTGCTATTGTTTGAGATGAAAACTGTTATTTTAGTATTGCACATCACTATGTCTGCCACTGAAATGACATTCCTGCTAATGGTTTAAGATGGTGTTTTCCTTTCTTAATCCATAGAGTTATTGCAGCCTTTATGAACCTGGTGTCTCTTTCTTCTCCAGCCCACTGCCCACTTGGCATATAATATGGATAGAGGCTTAGGGGTACAGAAAGGTATTACCAGACTGAACTACTAGTGTCTGAATTTCAGTTTAAAATAATCTATTTTAAATAGCCTTAAATAATGTTGTCTGATGTTCTTTGTCCAGGTTTGTCTACATGGCTTAAAACAATGGAAAAAAAAAAAAAAGTCTTCTGCTGAGTATGGCAGATACTGTTGAACTCTGAGGAAGCTTAGAATAACAACAGTAAAAGTTGTGATGGCACTGAAAAAAATACATAAATTGAAGTCTTAAATAAAGAGAAAGTTACCAAGTTCCTACACTTTTAAAGGTGTATGCATACATTATTTGGGTTAATTTGTATTACTTATTCCATGCTTTCTTTCAAAAAGGAGATATCATTTCTCATGTATTTTAGAAGATGTTTAATTTTATTTTTCCTTCTAAGATATAAAAGGAGAGGAGAGTCCTGTCTTGGCATAGATGCCAAGAAACAGTCTATAACTTGGGAGAGTTCTGCATCAAAAAAGAAGCAACTGCAGAAGCAACCTGAGCGTTACTTCGCAAAGGACAATGTGAAGATGCTGAACACTGATGGAATGCCTGTTTGCAGCAAAATTTCGCCATCTGACACAACTACTTTTATACCCATTCTCCAAATGGAAACTGATAATCCTTCAGACACAACAGAGTTAAATCCTCTTGGGATTTATGATTCATCAACTTTACTGTGGCTACAAGGAAAAGGGTGCAAGAGTGCGGACCATGAGCCTGAAAATACGCAGCAAACAATTCAAGAGCCTGGGATAAATGTTAAGTCTGATCTGATGGCAAAAGTGGAAGAACATAACAAGAAAGTCAGAGAAAACCCAGGAGATATTAATGCTTGGATGGAATTTGTTTCTTTTCAGGTATGTGTATGTGTTCTGACAGACCTGCTTGCTTCTTATAAGTAGTAAATACATGAACATTATAATTGTAGTTTCATTTGTGTAGGGCTGTATTATCTTCCATTGGTGAAGTATGGGCTGTTAATTCATCTTCACAATTGTCAGCGTTCTTCTTGTGATTTTAGTGATGATTCTAATGTAAAAATGTTGATTTTTCTTCTTGTTTTTAAGGATGAATTGATGGGAGGACCTGGCCCTTATGCCAGTAAGGGAGAGCAGGAAGTAAGAAAAAAATCACTGAAGTTTATCTTAGAAAAGAAACTAGCAATTTTGGAGAAGGCAATTGAAAGCAATCCAAGTAATGTTGATCTGAAACTCGCCAGGCTGAAGATTTGCTCAGAATTCTGGGAGCCACCAGCTTTGATCAAAGAATGGCAGAAGCTAATTTTCTTACATCCCAATAATCCGGAGCTGTGGAAGAAATACCTCCTGTTCAGTCAAAGTCAGTTCACTACCTTTTCTGTTTCAAAAATCAATAGTCTCTATGGAAAATGTTTGACTACATTGGCAGCTGTACGGGACGGCAGCATGGTATCACATCCTCTTCTGCCTGGCACAGAAGAAGCTATGCTAGGTAAGGCTCTTTCTGTTTCACCTTGTGGTCAGAACTTCATAGGAGTTAACTACATTTTCTATAAGAATAGACTTATCTATGTGTTACAGGAAGTTTTTATTCTCTTCGGAATGCCTGTCATCCTGATTCCTTAGCTGAGAATTAAAGCAGATATTCCAGCCAAATATGGATATAACAGATGCTTTTTTTTTTCCCAAGGGGAATTTGTGATATGACATTCAGTAAAGTCTGATGTAGTGAGTGGTTTACAGTATAAATGTCAAGGCTGGAGAATTGCAGCCCACAGCCAAGAGATGTGCTTTTATCTTTGAAAAATGGTTATTTAAAAAAAAAAAATAAATAAAAAATGTTGGCTTGTGAAAGAATCAGTTCTGTCTTGTTCAAAAGTTTGATAATTACTTTAATCCAGAAAAGAGAAGGGACATGGGAAGTCTCCTGTGAAATTTTTTTTAGCATCCCAGTTTGTAGATGGAGAATTCTAAACCGTAATACTATGTGATCATGTCTTTTTATTTATTGTATGCATACATCTACTACTAATAATTTATGATGTAATTATTCCTGGAAAGAAAATCAGTCAGATGGTTGGGATGCTGGGCTGGGTTCAGGGAAGAAACGGGTTCCTGCTCAGTTCTGGCATGGCCTTTAAATTTATTTGGAGCTAAATGACTTAACCTGTCACTTTTCAATTTTGCTTCTCTGCCTCAGGGGTCATTGTGATTATTAATCTATGAATACACTGAGGAGGGGAAAATATTAGTGTCACCATGAATATGTTAGGGTTTTTTTCCTTTTAAAATTTGTTTTAAATCTAGAGGAGACTATTATGAAGCAGTCCACATTTCTTCATGTGTGGCATGGTTCAGGGAACCTCTATTTTTATCCAAGTCCTGTAATTGCTGTTTGAGCAATGATGCTATCTGTTATGCAATACCTAGTCTGGACTTATAGATCGAGATGCTGGGTTACAGATTAGTTTCAGGTGTTCAGATCTCTTATGGTCTTCAGTTCATTCATCTTGGATCAAGCACTGGAAAAAGTGCTGGAAAGGAAAAATCGTGTGCTGGCAGGTGGATATTGTACTGCCTGATAGCTTCTAATTGCTTCTACTGTCTCTGATTTCCAGTGCTTCAGTCACTCAGGCACTTAGGTGCAACCACAATGAATGATTCTCAGGACAAATGATTTATACAGCATCCGTTTGTTTTTTTTTTTTTTCTTCAATCAGGAAGATTTTTCTTTAATTTTGTTTGCCTGCCCAGAACATACTTGTTAAATACTGTTTATCCGTTGGTATGAGGTTACTGGTTTTTTAAATGGAGTTCCTTTTAGTTAGTTAACTGTTTTAAATTGATTTACATTTTTCAAAATACTTGTTTGCTGGCAATGTCTATAGATAGGTTAAAATGAAAATGAGCTCAGCTTTGTGTTTCTGTTCCACTCTTAATGTCTTGTTGTTCTGTATTAAGACTAGCAATTTGTTTATGAACACTGAGGTTTGGGTTTTTTTGTTTGTGTGTGGGGGTTTTTTTGTTGTTTTGTTTTTCTGGTTATTTTTTTGTTTGTTCGTGATTTTGGTTTCCTCCTCTCCCCCTTTTGCAATTCAAATGGTAGAAGGGAGAAATTTCCAGTGGGGAGACTTATTGATCTGATATTTTTTTTTTTTAGTGACTCAGCTATCTAATTCTTGGGCTGAATTTGCATTATCAGCGTACTTATTAGGAAGATTACCAAATTTTTCAGTAAGATAAATATACAAAGAGTTTCACAAATTAATTATGAGGTAAGTAGCAGTGTGGAAATATGGTAGGCTTGTGTCTTCAACCTTCCACCTTTGTGATGACAAAGTGTAAGAGGCAATTTTAAATAGTGGTGGACCCTGCCATCTAGTGTTCAGTTCAGTTCGCAGTACTATCTGCTTGGAAGTAGGTGGGTATGTTTTTACAACATGAAATTTAAGAAAGCAGGTCAAAATTAATTTAAAGTTATAGATCAGTTTTACTTAAATTTTGAGATAACAATTTGTAATGTTTTACATTTACTAAGACCTGTTAATATAAAGCAGATGAAGGTAAGCATTCTCAAGTTTTGCTGTGAGAAGGGAGTCCTGGGGAGAAACAACCTTATCTTTTAGGTCAGTTCAGCTGCAGAACTGTCACAGCATCATGGCCTGAATTAAGTGTGTATTCAGGATGTTTTCAGCTTTCACCACAAAAAAAACCCAACAAAAAAGCTGATCTTTGCATTTCTTCAAATATCTTCTTCTTTTTTGTCATGCAGAAGATCTTATGCTAGAATTTATTTTCGGCTCCAGTTTGGCAGCAAGTCCTAATGAGATATTCTCTACATTCAGACTATTTTAATAGAAGCTGTTTGAAGCTGAGAGGCAAGGAAAGGACAACTCTTTCCATGTCAGTTGGACACACTGCCTAAACAGGTTAAAATACTTTGGAAGGTTCTATTATGTACTTAAGCATACTTTTTGTTGTTTAAATATCTTCAGAAAAAAAAAATTGCAGGGTCTTCGTTATCAGAAACAATCACTGACTTTTCAGGAAAATCAGGTGAAATGCTTAGTTTGTATATTCTAGCTGAATTCGAATTTTTATGTGTACACATCTGATGTAAATCTGAATACAGGTAAAAGGAGTAAGTTATTTGCCACTTCGTATTAAAAAAATAAAATGTTCATTAGAAGCAGTTGATGTGTGCATGTAGCCACTTAAATATTTTGATTGTTTAAAACCCTCCAAAGCAAATGAATTTAATGGATAAACAGTAGTTTTTGAAGAACTGTTTTCAAAACTATAAATTTAATTAAAGACTTGATTTATGGGGTTTGAGTTGGAGGTTTTTTGTAAGCCAATTAATATGGTGATTTAAAGCAATTTGGTTTTTGAACAGCCACTATTTTGTTAAGACTTGAGTGTAATTTGGAGTGATGGAGTATCTTTGAAATGTCTTTGAACTGCCTTGTAATGGAGGTTTTCATTATAATGTTATTTCTCCAGCTCTTTCATTTAAGGCTCTTGTTGCGGATACATGAACAGAAAAACTGGGCTTTGCTTCCCTTTCTAAGCTGAGGACTGAGGCTCAGTGTGTAGTAGGGATATGGCAGTGATGACAGAAAGAATTTGTTGAAGAGCAAGGGGTAGGACTCGAGTTTTAAGCAGTAATACTTTGACCAAAAGACCGGACTTCTCTTAACTGAGTTCTTATACAAAGGAAAAGAAAACGGGAATGACGGTTGGAATGAAATGGTATGTTACTGACATATTACCAATGTAACTAGCTCATACAGCATAGAGGCAAAAAGGATTTTTGTTCTGATCACGTACTGTGTGAATTGTAATAATGCCCAGCATCTTCAGAGGGGGCAGCAACCCACTCTGACAGATGTTGGATAAACTGAAGTTGAGACCGTTGCATATAACTTTTATTCATCAACAAGAACAGTTCTTGTGTGGCATGAATAAAAACTCATCTCTCGGCACATTTGAAGTGGGAGGTCTTAAAGTTAATTAAACTACAGCAGTGTTGACATGCATTTTTGACATGCATTAGCTGCTCCCTGTGTTTTGAATTTTGATACTGTTCAATAACAGTTATGCTCTACAGCACTGACATATGTCTTTTTTATTACAACCCACAAATATACAATACTTTGCAACAAAATTTATTTGAAATACTAAAACTTTATGTTCTTTACTTTGCAGCTATATTTGTTCAGCAGTGCCACTTTCTGAGACAGGCTGGTCATTCTGAGAAAGCAGTGTCTTTGTTTCAGGCTCTGATTGACTTCACCTTCTTTAAACCTGACAGTGTAAAAGATCTGCCAACAAGAGGACAGGTAACAGTTTCCATTTAAATGGGTGTATGTCCTTTTGCATTACAGAGGATGTTGCGACAGAAAAATGTTGATGAATTTTTAAGGACGTGGGGAAGTATTTTGAATCACAACTTACTTTGCGGTTCTTCAAGGTGATGCTTGCATTGGAAAAGTGCTTGTGGGTCCTCTGGAACTACCTGCCAAATGGCTGCTTCTGCTGTATATAGTGGGAGTGTGATAACCAGTCATTTCGTATCTTCTTTTTTACTAATTAAATGTGAAGAAAAATGAGCTGGGTGACCAGTGTCTGTATCTAGTTAGCACTTCCCCTGCTTCTTTTCCCCAAAACTATTGCTGTTTTGTTACTGTTGATGGAGAAAGCTAATAGGACCTGTAACCTCTGTTCTGCACAGTTCTTGCGAACATTCCTTCGGTTCTCCATTATCTGTTATTTTCAGTAATTCTTTGGTGGCTACATTAGGAACACCTTCATGCTTTAAAGTATCTTTTATTTGACACATGAGATTCCATTCAGCTTATTCTGTTAAAGTACTAAATCACATTTTCTCTTCACTTGCTCAGGAGGATATTGGGTGTGCACCCCAATGATAATCAGTAAGTTAATACTAGAGGGGGCTGTTGCCAGTGTAGCATCATCCCACTGAATTGCCAGGAGCTGCTACCTTTTTAATGAGCGATGGGGAGGGCCACCAGTTAGGCGCTGGGCTACCATAGAGGACAGAAATGTGATTTCCCTCTATTACCTCACCTTCTTCCCCAGCAGCCACTAATGAGACTCCATTTTTGCTCTCTAGATTAATGCACCACTGGGAGTGGCGGGGGGAAGAAGGAGAGGAATGAGCAAGCGGCAGTGTGGTTCTGAGTTACCAGCTGGACTTAAACCACAACAGTAGTTCAAGTAATAATAGTGTCGTCTTAAAGAGCCAAAACTTTGAATTAAACAAGAAAACTTTGATTGAACAGGAGTTCAGTCATAATTACCATGCAGGATAGGAGATTAAGTATAGTTAAACAGATAAAGCTAGAGTTATACTTCCAATCATTTGAAAAACTGCAGGATTATCTGTAATGTTTAAAAACTTAGGACAGCAGGATGGAAAGAAACCTCAATTTAAAAGGACGGTATTTAGGTTGGAAGGTGCAGTTCTTGAAAATAGGAAAATACCAGGTTTACAGCTGATTGCACATTCTGCCCTCTTACAGAGGGCAGAAGCATTATGGCTCAGTCTTGAATAACTTGCGTCTGTACTATTTTCACACTTTACTTTCTCACTTGGAGCAAAGAATGAATCCATGAGGAGCTAAATTAGATTTTGCAGTTGCTGTAAGCTCTGCATTTTGTGATATGTTGATAATTAATTTTTCTTGGAGTAAAATTTATTGTTAATATTTGTATGAACAGTGACATCTTAACGTCCAAGCCAAGGTTTGGTATACAGCAGAACATACAGTAGGAGAGAGACAATCATTAGAGCTAAGTATACACAAAGCAGGAGAGGAATTGATGACTGTAAAGATGACAGATTGCATGCTGGCAGTGACAAAATCGGGACTAGAACCCTGGACTTCTGATTCACTGGAAAATGCCCTGAAGTTGTTGACTAACCTGAAACCTGGGAGGTGAAAGGCCTTACTGATCTTTTCCTCTTGTCCTCAGTCAGGTCATATTTATGTCCAGCTATAACATTTTGATTTAACCATAGGTACATGGTTGTCCTCTTTATGATTCCATTAGCGAAATTCTTCATGGTCCCATAGAACATAGGAGGAGAGATTTGGTTTCTGAAAGCCACATCTTGGGGACTTTGGCACAGAAGTCTTTTGCTTGCTTTAAAGCCTAATACCTTTTAAAAACAATCTTGTTTTCATGTTCATGAAAAGAGCTGATGAAAGTCCGCTGTGCCACAGGCATAATTGAAGTACTCAGTTGTTACTGCTAATTCTTTACCAGCATCTAACAAACCCTTGAAATACAGAAGTTGCACCCAGAGAAGTGATTTTAGGGTCTGGAAAACCTAAGTTGACACAGGTAGTGACTGTACAACAGCAAAAATAACTTTTCTATGTTTCGTTTTGGTTGCCCCTGCCCAAACCAACAGGTGGAATTCTTTGAACCCTTTTGGGATAGTGGAGAACCACGAGTTGGAGAAAAAGGAGCAAGAGGCTGGAAAGCATGGATGCACCAACAAGAAAAGGGTGGCTGGGTTGCTCTTAAGCCTGGTATGCCAGTGTCAATATGTGTAGTTGTAAATCCATGTGTTGTTCTAAACATTTTGATTAGAATGGTACAAGCTGTTTCTTCTCATGTTTTCGCGTTGAAGTTTTAAAAAATGCTTACCAAGATTAAGAAGGAATATATCACACTTCACAGGGAAAAGCATGTGTTAAGTGTTCTATGTATGATACTGTTTATGGAATATTGTCCTTCCTAGGGGTGAGGATGAAGGGAGAGGATGGCATATTCTCCACTCCGTGCTGAAAGGTTAAAGGTGTGAGTACTTGATTGAGCCCATACAAAGTAAAAGCAAGCTACTTCCCTTAAGACCCTTTCATCATATTGGTAGCCCAGGTGGGATTATAAAATTAGATGATAGCTGCCTCAAGGACTCCTAGCTTAATGATTCTGTTTCTAGAATCAGATTTCAGTTTCTTGTAGCAAATATATAGTAGAAATAAGGGGAAAACCTTTCCTTTCTCTTTGCCATGCAGAAAATGAGGAATTGCATCTTCAATTGGCTGGAGTGCTGGGTGAGCAGGCATGCATAGAACTTCTCCCTACTGCTTAGTTCCACCTTGTCTTCTGGTCTACAGTGCTTCCCTTAATGTCAAGGACTGTTTCTCAAACAGATACATTTTGAAGGGAAGCAGGGGACAGGAATATGTCTGACCAAAAATGAGCTGTCTTTGCTTTTGCTGCCTCTGCTGCTGTAGCAACTCTAATGAAGCAAGTTTGATTCTGCCTTTAGTAAACAAAGGAACTGAAAAATGATCCTGTGCTTCCCTAGATTAAAATGAAAGTTCCTTGCCCCTTAACTGAGGTCAGCAGTTCCACTGCTGATGGCTATAGGCATTTTGCACCAAATTGAGAAGACTCGGTATAGAGAAGAGGACCACTGCCAGGTCCAGTATATATCAGTGCTTCTTCCCATGTGCGTCAAGCCCAAAAGTTCAGGTGCAATCTGTAACTGAGTGTAATCTCTAAAACTGACAATTTTTTAAAACTTTGGTTAGATCACGGAAATGCTGTTGTTTTTTCATGGGGTTGCTGACTTAAGGAGGTGCTATAGATCACAAAAAATAGAGAGTAAAAATTTTGCCACCATCTCTTGTTTCACCTGAAATTTAGGAACCGGGAGTAGGAGTGTTTCATCTAGTTAATGGCAAACATCAAGATGAAGAATTTGGAGGTGGTGTAGAAATCACCTGATTTTTGTACCCCAAAAATAGTTCAGGTAACCATAAACGTTGAGGACTTTTTTTTCCCTCAACAACAAGAAAGAAAAAAGTAGCTGAAAGATCTCTGTGAGCTTTCCATTGGCCTCCAGGTGCTTATCAGTTTCAGCACGGAATTAATATTTGACTGTCACAGGAAAATGTCAGTTGTATGT
The DNA here is from genome assembly GCF_004027225.2 of Strigops habroptila. NCBI lineage: Eukaryota > Metazoa > Chordata > Aves > Psittaciformes > Psittacidae > Strigops > Strigops habroptila. The sequence goes on from NC_046358.1 coordinate 29,401,958, forward strand.
AATAGTCCAGAGAGATCATCATAAACGTGGGATGTGGTTAAGCACTTTCTTTCGTGTGTGCTTAGCTACATTGGTTATTTTAATTGCAATTTAATATATATATTAAAGTAGCTGGTATTTTCAACATTTTATTTTCAGCAGCATTACTCAGCTTGGTTTGCAATGTTTAATGTTGTAATAGTACTTTTGACTTACAGTGGTTTTCTCAAAATGTTTTTTGCATGAGTATTCATCTAGCACATTTGAGATTGTGTGCCCAGGCATGAAGTGAAGAACCTAAGTTGCACAAGAAGATGACTGACTCTTGACTGTTGCTTGCAAACTGCTGTTAATAAAAGTGGTTCACAGCCTGTCAGTGTCTTCTTTTCTCCTCTATGGGAAAGTTTTGAGTGCTGACATTGATTTACTAGTTCAAAAACTGGAAACCTCCTACTTCTACAGAGGTGGTGTCAAAACCCAGAACCGTGATGTGGAAATGTTCAGCTCTGTGCTGTTCTATTAACACTGTATTTGTTTACATTTTTATAATTGTTAAATCATAGAATCATAGAATGGTTAGCGTTGGAAAATTGTAAGTGAAGTCTGGCCTTTGCATTTGGTGGATTAATTTTTCTTCAATAATTTTGTGTGCTTGTCCTGATTTGGCTTTAGATGATGATGATGATGATGAAGATATAGATGAGGATCAAGAAATAAAGGATAGAACTCTTCCCAAGTGGCATATTTGGTTGGATATTGAATATTCTCGTGAAGCCAGGCATTGGTTACCTTGGAGGCCAGACAAAAACAAAAAGGAAGCTGAAGAAGATTGTGAAGATCCAGAAAGACAGGTCACTGTGATACAATAAAATAATGATAAGATGCATTATCTTTTCATTTGAATTCACTGCCAGTGGATATTTTAGAGGAGTAATCGTTCTCTTCATTTGGAAAAAAGTCTTTTCTTTGGAACTCAGAATGTACCTGAGGTTTTGTGCTGAGACTTGTGAAATCCATGTGAAGCTCAGAGTAAATTTTGGAAAGGGTTGTAGGCAAATAGTCTTGTCTTTGCTCTTCTGTGATTTCTCTCATCTGTATGTGGAAATGTCACAGAAATCTGTCTTTACGAAGATATATGTGTTAAATCAACAAAGGTTTTGTTGCCTTCAAGTCAGATAGTTGGATTTTTAATTTTTTCTTTTTTTCCTTACTGGGAGAAAGGTCAAGTCAGACATTGATTTTCAAATAAAAATGTGTTAAATGGCCTAAGCAATAATATTTTCGGACCTTCGTTTTGCAAGTTTTTTGTGGAGGTCTTTGATACTCAAGGGCAAAGAAATCTCTTGATAGCAAATTTACAGTCTGACTGGAAGAACACATTGCTTAAGTTGTCTGTTTTGAATTTGGATGACATTCTGTTACCATTTCATAGTAATTCTAAATCTTTATTGACTTGAAACGGTTCTTTAATTACACAAATTACAAGTTTGCTAATTCTGTTTGATTGCATACATTAATGGAGTTTGGTTTAATTTGGATTTTTTTAGGTATTATTTGATGATCTTGGACCATCTTTAATCCAGATTTCTAATCCAGACCTTCAACATCAAATACTGTATTCATTTTTGCAATTCCTGGGAGTTCCATGTACAAGGAAACTCTTTCCTTCCAACCTCTATATTGCCATGGATGAAAATAACATCTTTGACAGTGTGCTTTCTGATGAAAAGCCGCTCACTTATGTTGATTTTCCACTTTCTGGATTCAACAGTATTGGTCATATGGACACAATGCTCCGAGGGAGACATCACATAGGCCACTACAAAGAAGGAGAGGAGTTCATACAGAATGTTTTTCATGTTCTATTCCCACTGTTTTCAGGAAAGGAAAAATGTAACCTGTCCATTTGTTGGTTACAGTATGAAATATCTAAGGTAATGAGGAATCTGCATATAATCACTTCTGTGATGTATGGCTTTCTTGTGTATTAATGGCTATAATGAATTAGAATAAATATTGCTGAAAATTAAGTCTTGTAGGAGTAAGTACTCACATCGGGAAATGCCGTTTAAGATTGCACTGGGGGTAAAAAAAAAACCCAAACCCTTCTCTTTAGTATGTGTTACACATGACATACACGTAACAAAATATTGTTTTGTAGTTTTGGATAAATGTTCCTGTATGATACATTGTATGCTACACAGGAATGGACGTAAGTGGTTTTTTTCCAAGGCAAAGTGAATCAGCCCGGTACTTTTACCAAACTATTCTACTAAGCGCTTAATCCCCAATACCGTGTAAGAGCTTATCAATTAACTTACTACTTCCTATACAAGTTACGTTTGTAGTGTTATTGAAGGAAACAACACCTCACTACTAGAATATGGATTTATTTAAGTAAAACTGCTCTAATAGATGCTCACAGAAGGATGAGAGTCTGAGTCGTCTTCCTAACACTTCAGAGTCTAGTATTGTGTTTCCTTACGGAGAAGTTCCCTGTCTCTTACCCAAACATTACCTGACCAGATCTCATGTAATCTTCCCATCCAATCTCCAGATTTGTCTGTCAGCACATTCCCCACTGGGAAAAGTTACTTGGGGGTTTAATTGTGCTAGTCATAAGCTGCATCTGGCCAGACAGGATCATTTATTTTCCTTTTCTCAACCATTACAGGTTAGCAGCTCTTTATTTGAGCAGTTGGCCTTTTCAGAAGAGTGAGATTTGATATTACTTTATGGCAGTGGCAGGAGTAAGAATGATAAGCCTGGGTAATTTGGCTGTGTTGGAGTGAGCTGACAACAGGCAGTTGTGACAACTTGCAGTACTCAGTAGCAACAGATCTGGCTGGTGGTGAAGTATGGAACAATACGAGAACAAACACAATAATGAAATCTAAAAAATGCTGTGAGGTTGTGTTTTGGGTTGGTTTTTGGTTTTCCTTTGTTCTCCTACCCCTCTCCATTTTTTCTGTTTATTCTCCCCTGTAGGTAGTTCAGTGTCTCCAAGGAAAAAAGAAGAAGCAGCTGAAAGCACAAGGGAGGAAGAGTAAAAAGTTGGCCAAGAATCTCCTTAAAGCACCTGACAACCGAAACCACCTTTCTCTCTGGAAGCTGTATGCCTACCTGGAATGGCTGCTTGGTAACATTGATGATGCCAGGAAAGTGTTTGACACAGCTCTTTGCACAGCTGGAGCAGAAGGATTGAAGAGTCCCGAGCTCTGCAGCCTCAGTCTCCTTTATGCTCAGCTCGAAGTTGAAATGCTAGAAAGTATAGAAGTAGCTGTTATGTCACGTGCTGCTCATATATTGACCACATTGGCTGAGAGTGGACCATATGTGCCGTATAGTGGACAAGTGTTATCTGTGAATGTGTTGAAAGCTCGTAAAACATACGAGAATGCACTGCAAGATTATTTAAGTAAAACACCAGTTTCCGATCAGGATCAGGGCGGTGACGCTGATCATCTGGTTAACTTGGTTGGTTGTTATGCACTCTTCCAGTATTTGACTGTTGGGATTGATGCTGCAGTATTAATATATGCACAGACTTCAGAAAAACTTGAAGCTTCGGGTCCAGAGAAATGTGAAAATACTGGAGAGAATTTTGGCATTCAGAATTTTCCCACTGCTCTCGAAGCCGTCACACTGCTGCATATGAATTTACTGAGATTCCACATGAAAATCAGTATTTATCCTTTAAATCCTCTGCGGGAGGCACTAACGGAGGCTCTGAAACGGTATCCTAGCAACCAGTCTCTTTGGAGGTCGTATATCCACATCGAAAGGAAGTCTCACAGTGCTAGCAAAGCACGAAGATTTTTTGATGGTGTCACAAGGTCCACTAAGTCTTTAGAGCCATGGCTGTTTGCAATCCAAGCAGAGCAGATGAGAAAAAAACTCACTGACAATGTCCAGAGGTAATATCGTGGAGCTCCTTATGTTTATGCTTTTTTTAAATCTGTCTAATCATTTAACAGAGGAGGGAGAATGCCATCATAGTTCTCATTTTGCAGATGAAGAAGCTGTAGCTAGGGAAGGTTATTTGTTCAAGAGTCAGTGGCAGAATCCTGCATAGAATTAAAAGACCTAGGTGATAGTCTCATGTCCTTTCTGCTGGATCACATTGTGTGTGGCTTTGTGTTTGATTGCTCGTGACTAGACATCAAGATGGTACACATTTCTTTAAGTAATTTTTAAATAGCTAAGAGCCTGCTTAGATGGCCAAGATAGACCCTGTGAGCTTAGAAACTGCTGCATTTTAATATTACAGCAATAAGGAGTGTAATACAGAGCTACACTGCAGTTTCTGGCTGAGCTCGCTGCCCTACTTTACTCCTGGATCACAGGGTACAGTTGTGGCAGATCTGTTTCCATAGTGAGTAGTTTTCGTATGGAGTTGTTGCTAGGTAGAAGAGGCTGGAAATTTCCTGAATTCACAGTGTGGTCTGGGCCCAAATTTTTTGCTCACAGTGCAGGAGATGTGGGGAACAGAGGTTTGCATTTGTTCTTAAAGCTTAGTCTGTAACAGTTGCCTACCCATTCCTTGGAGCTACCTATCCGCTGCTACCTTTGTATCTCTAACAGCATTGGCAGTTTGGTTCTTTATGTCTGCACATAGCAACGGTGATTTCTAGGAAAATGTTATCTGGAAGCTTCGTGTAGCTGTAAGCTTACCATATTCACACTTGATGAAATTACAGAATTATCAGTATACTTTAAAATGACAGTGCGCCCACAGCTTTGATTGCCACAGTCTGGCAAGAGGCATGCATGCATGATAGTGACATTCCTGAGCTGTCACTGTATGTCATCCTAAATTGTAATAAGAATTTGACAGACACCAAATGTAAAGAAGGATTGTAATTCGATTTATTGTTAATTGCAGACTGACACTGTGATAGCTTTTCATTATTGGTACGGGAAACCAATGATAAAATTCCAGAACGATTGTTTTCTCTGTGACATTTAGTTCCTTTCCAGGTTGTTCTCTGCTAGTGTAGCCTTTCCTATAGGTTCTATTTGTATAGGGGCAAGTTGGGTGTTGCAAGAGCAGAACTGAACTACTGCAACACAGAGAGAAATGTCCTGTCAGTCATGCATAAAACTAGTGGTTTATGATGTTGTGACAAACTAAGAAAATATCTGTACTATGTGGGACTTCTTTCCTGTTCTGTTTTGTATTTCTGCTTGTTTAAGTGCTTGGAATTCATTCAAAGAAATGAACATGAAGGGTAAAGCAGTAGTCTATGTAAGTCAGTGTAAGTGCAGTGCTTTAAATGTCTGACTCCATGCAGAGTAGATTTCATCATTTTCCCTCATGGCAAAGTTTAAGATGAGAAGAAATACAACCTCAGTGTCCCTTGAAAAAAGAAGCAAGTTAGGAGCAAGTGTTAAGGGTGAGTAGTGGAACAAGCTGGCAGACTGAGAGAGTACACACAGGCAGAAGTGATGTTGCCATGAGTGCTTCAGGCTGTGTCTTCAAGCTTAAGCATCAAAAATAAGCCTGTCTGTACTGGCTGTAGATAGAAATCAGTGCTTTGTTGAAAGATACATGCCTGCTTTTGTGTTATACCTAGAACTTCGTGGATTTGAAACTGTGGGTAAGAAAGCAAATCATTATTGTAATCACGGTTGAGATCCAGAGCTGTAATCTAGGCCTTGATCCAAGACCAGTGTATGGCCTTACAAAGGTGATGAGAGTAAATTTGAACAGGCTTGCCCAGGCACCAGAAGGTGGCATGCTGACATAGACTTGAATTGGGTTTGAGCTGCTATGCCAAGCTTGGAATGATAAAGGATCTTGAGTAAAGACTAAGATAAGTGTTTTAAGTTCATACAATAGGGATTATTGTACACAAAGATAAATTATCTCCTCCAGTTGGACAGGGTTAATTTTTTCAACATGTTAAAAGAATTTTCACGAGAATATCTCATTTATCTTTTATTTCGTTATTACTGATATTCCTGTTTAGAACTGTGTTGATTAGATTAGCAAGTGCTAAAAGTCTGCTTTATAGCATTCACAGTTTGTAGCATGAAATGCAAAAACCAGGCAGTATACAGTGCTGTGTGAGCAGAGAGAGTACGTTGATCTTTATGATCTTTTGCCTGGATGTGGTCCTTTAGCTTGGGTTTAAGGGATTCTGGTTTCTTTTTTCCTCTGTGTTCCAGGGAAGATGTTGGTGAAGTACATTCTACTATTCCTGAAACTGGGCTAACAAATCGGATTGTAGCTCTGTTTGAACATGCAGTGCAGAGTGAAAATGGTACCCATTGTCCACTGCTGTGGAGAATGTATTTGAACTTTCTGGTAAGAAAAGTGGTAGCGGGTTTGATTTTGGTTTGGTTTGGTTTGGTTTTGTTTTGCTGCTTTTGTTTTGGGTTTTTTTTTTTATCATATTTAGAATTTCTTATGAACACATTTACAGTACTGTAGATTGAAGAGGAATACTAAATGCTGCCATACCTCATGATTTGCAAGGTGATGTATTTGAATTTTAATGCTCTTATTCCTGGGAATATTAATGAAATGTAATTCCTATGGATTAGAAGGAATAATATCTTCTGGCAGTGAAGTGTTAATATAGATGCAGGCAAGTTATTGTGTCTGCCATCTTACTCAGATAAAAAATACATCATAAGATATCAATAGATGGATTGCACCCAGTCTGACTCAGAATATAAAGGTAAGTGGGCGGGGAACAGCAGTTAGCACACTGTGAAATAGAGAGGAGGTGCGGGAAGGAGAGACTTGGTTTGTGTTTGAGAAGATGTTTTGTGTGGCACTATTACAGTGACAATTTCTAAACAAATCATAGAACTGTAGAATGGTTTGGGTTGGAAGGGACTTTAAAGATCAACTAGTTCCAACCCCTCTGCCATCAACCTGCGCTTGAGCACTGCCAGGGATGGGGCAGCCACAGCTTCTCTGGGCAACCTGTGCCAGGGCCTCACCACCCTCACAGTAAAGGATTTCATCCTAATATCTAATCTAAATTTCCCCCTTTTCAGCTTAAAGCTATTACCCCCTGTCCTATCATTACTTGCTCTTATACAAATAAAAATTACTATAAATTATTATATGAATTACTATAAAAATACATGCTTGTGAATATTTTATGCAACTTGTGTATGGGGATGTACAATTGAATTACTGTTATTCTTTACAAACTACTAATGAGACTCCAGTATGCACAAATGCTGAAGTGAAATCAGCCGGTATGCATTCTGTCGCTAATGATGCATTCATGGAAGGTAACTTCTTCACAAGAATGAGTATTTATTAAATGCTAATAAGATGGAGGAAAATAATGCTTTTACAGTAATAGCTTTGAATAACGTTGTTCAGAGAAGAAAAATCAACTAGAAACATAAACATCTTCAGACATGGAAGAAGTTGTTATTGCCCAATATTACCTTAAGATCTGTAGATCTGTTTTGTCTTTGGGTATGTCTAGATAGCCAGTCTTTGGTATTTTGGGCAAAAGCTTCTTGCTGTTTAAAAACACAAAGCTTTTGTATATATTTTGAAACAAACTATTTCTCTTAAATACCTATTTATTGTTTATGAAATCATGCTTGACCAATCTGGTAGCCGCCCTATGGGGAGATGGCTAGCTCAGTGGATGAGGGGATAGCAGTGGATGTTGTTTATCTCAACTGTAGCAAGCCTTTTCCACTGCCTCCTGTAACATCTTCACAGACAAGCTGATGAAGCATGGATTAGGTAAGTGGACAGTGAGGTGGGCTGACATCTGGCTGAACCACCAGGCTCAAAGGGTTGTAATCAGCAGTGTGAACTCCTGCTGCAGGCCAGCTACTGGTGCTGTACCCTAGGGAGCAGAGCCCTTAAACACCTTCATTAATGATTTGGATGATGAGAGCATGTATTGCCAGCAGGTTTGCAGATGATACAAAAATCAAGAGGAGTGGCTGATGCACCATCTTCTGCTCTTGGCCTGTCCAGGTCCTTTTGAATAGCCAAGAGCCATGAAGATGAGTAAAGGGTTGGAGCATGCGTTGTACAGAGAGAGGCTGGGAGACTTGCGATTGTTCAGCATGGGAAGTGAAGGCTCCTGGAAGATACTGTCCCTGTATATAAATATCTCATGTGAGGATGTGAAGACAGAGCCAGACTTCTCAGTGCTGCCAAGTGACAGGACAGGAGGCAGTGGACACTAATTTAAATATAGAAAATCACATTTAAGCATAAGAAAAAGCTGTTTTACTGTGAGGGCAATGAAACACTGGAACGGGTTGTCCAGAGATTATAGAGTCTCCATCCATAGAGATATTCAAAACCCAAATGCACGTGGTTCCGAGCAGCCTGCTTTTGCTGGCCCTGCTTTGAGCAGAGGGATTGGAGCAGATGGCCTCCAGAGGTTCCTGCCAACCTCAGTGATCCTGTGAAAACCTAGAGGCACAATGCTACTGACAGCTCTTTGCAGAGCTGCAAAAGATGTGTGTGCATCTGAGTGCACAGCACTGGCAGCAGGGTTGGCAGCAGGGTTGGCAGCAGGGTTTGCAGCAAGTGAAGTGCATTGCAGTTCAGTAAAGGGAGATCATGACACCAGAACAGCACAAGTTTCTTCTCCAGCCAGTAGTTTTTAAAGTAGCCAGTTAGAAAGATTTCTTCAGAAGACATCGTAATTATTTCTTCCTGGAACTGGGATGACTGAAGCTGGGGAGGTTGTTCCGCACTGACCTCTGCTACCCTTCTCTTCATGGTAGCTGTGTGCTCTGTACTTGTATCACATAGTTGAATGGGTACTTGGAGGTATAAGTTTTAACTCCTTCCAGATAGATGCTAATTTGACATATCTATTCTTGTATGTAAGGGGATTCAGTCGTAACAAACTTCTGCTGAGTAAGAGAATGTGTGTGCATGATCTCTTCAGTGCACAAAAATAATGTATTATCGCCTTCACTGTACCAAAGATGCTCCCGTGTAGTATAATAGGTGTAAGTTTTGCTTAATGATTTGCACTCTTGCAGTATTACTGTCAAATAATAGGCAAAGGCACTGACTTTAACTGAAATACTTGCAGAGGCTCTTTCTGCTTATCCTTGTCCTGTTCCTTGTTTTACAAGTAAAGCCCTGCAACTCTTAAAAAACATCTCTTCGATGACTTTGGAGAGTGTAAGCAGTATCACGAGTGTAACCTGTCAAGTTGCATAACTACCACAATATACAGTAATAAGGATTCCTCTGCAGAATGCTGAGCTTTTCAGCAGTAATTTGTTTGTCTCAGAGATAATTGTTTTGTTATTCCAGCTATTACTGCATTGAAACATGAACATCTTTTTTTCTCACACAGGCTTCAGAAGGAAAAAAAGAAGAGAGTAAAGGATTGTTTTATAAAGCCCTTCAAAACTGTCCTTGGGCAAAGGTAAGCACAGAAAAAATATAAACTGTCATCATACTTTAATTCTTGAAGTTCTGTATTTGGGGAAAAAAAAGAAAGAAAAGGTAGAAGTTAGACATTAGTAGTTGTTGCAATGAGTTACGTGCAAATGAAAGGAGAGGTTTCTGAAGAGGTACTGTAAGATCTTCTGCAAATAAGAGATGCGTCCAAAATGGAAACAAACATAGTGGTCAGTGCTGTTTGCACTTCAGAACAGAAAGGGGTTGTATTGCATGAGGCAGGGAGATAATTCCTCTCTGTATGAAGTGATCGTGTCTTTCAGACCGTGTTAGGTTGTGAGCATGGTAGTAACAGAAATATATAGGCAAATAAACTTGTATTTAGTGCTTAGTATCAGAAACTATTCAGGAGCACATGCAGCTCCTCAGGTAATGTCTGTGCGTGCTGCAAATGCTCCAGCGCCTCTTGAGCTAAATTGTATCTTTTGGAGTGAAATTATTTAGTAAGACTTGGAAGAGACTTGATTAAACGTCTACATTGGTGTCACTGCAGAAGCTCTAATTCTGTTTGTATTATTTTAAAGTAGTATATGCAGCGGAGGGGGGGGTGCCGATGTCTCTCTGGTAACCAGTGATAGGACATGAGGAAATGGAATGGAGCTGTGACAGGGGAAGTTCAGATTGGGAATTAGGAAAAATTTCTTCACTGAGAGGGTGGTCGGTCACTGGAACAGCTTTCCCAGGGAGGTGGTCATGGCACCAAGCCTGTCAGAGTTCAAGGAGCATACGGATGATGTTCCTAAGTCATATGGCTTAGTGTTAGGTAGTCCTGCAAGGAGCATGGATCCTTATGGCTCCCTTTGAGCTTGAGATATTATATGATGCTATGAGATTTCTGATGTTCTTGCTATGGAGTTGTTTGTGTATCTGTGTGCTGCTTTATGTTTCTTGCTGTGATAGAAAGATGCATAGAAAATGTTCTCATTGTCTTTCTAGGTGCTCTATATGGATGCAGTGGAGTACTTCCCTGACGACCTGCAGGAGACACTTGACCTGATGACTGAAAAAGAACTGAGAGTGCGGCTGCCTATGGAAGAGCTGGATCTGCTGTTAGAGGTTTAAAAGAGGACTGCAGATGAGCAGAGAAAGTACAGAAGCTAGTTCCAAAACAACCAGTTGGACCTATCTCTTCAAACAGGAACTCTGTTGGGACTGGGTACTATGTTGGGGTTTTTTTTCCTTAAGGTTTTTTGTTGAGGTTTTTTTCGTTGGTTGGTTTTCTTTGTATTTTTTTTAAGCTTTTATAAAAATAGCCATGCGAATGGAGTTCCATTAGCTGCAAGTGTTCTGGAGTCAAGTACTGCATTTTGCCCACAAAAATGCATCCATTTCTCTGAAGTATCGCTGGTTCTTACAGAAGGATACCCTCATATAAATAGCCTCCCGCTGAAATTGCCCACATTTTTATTCTATTGTTTGAAATTACATTCCCTGGAGTTCAGCGGAGCGGCAGTACATGCCAACTATGGTTTGGTGAGCAGCACAGGAAATAAACATCTGCCAAATGGATGCTCTGCTGTCCTCCAGTTGGCAGACTTCAGTAGTTTTGTTCAGCTTGGTATGTGTGCGTGTGTGTATATAACTAGAGTCAAACAGCCATTACATCTGTATATAAACTCTTAGCACAGGCTGACTCTTTGCTTGAGCAGGCACCTATTTTGGGCTCGTATGTTTTGACAGATGATCCTTTTAATATGAATATTTATGAAAAATATACCTGAGTATTTGAAAAGTCAGAAGGAACTTCAATTATTTTTATTTCTTAATTTAATAGAACTGTGATTGTATTAAAACTGAAATTGTATCCATAATGCATCTCTAAGCAGCTCACTTTTAAACAAGTTTTTGTAACTGATTGATTACTCGCTTTTGACCCAAATACAGGCAATCATCATAAGAGAAGTAGAGGTCTAGTCTGTATTTAATCTTCACCAAAGGTGGCAAAGTAGTGAAAACATGATTGCTTAATTAATAGCTTCTATTCCAAGAGTCTAGAGAAGTAATGTGAAAGAAGCAAGCTCCTAGAGAAGTAATGTGAAATATAGTAAATTTAAAGATATGGTTAAACCACAACACTTAGATATTTGTTTTATAAGACTGACTGTGCTGAAATACGTACCAGGCTGTTTAACGTCCCTCCTCTTGAGACGCAGATATACTCATAAACTGGATCTTCATCTGAAAAGAGGGCACCTGCAGCCACTGAACACCCAGCAGTGTTTCAGAGGCTTTTCAGGAGAGAGCTGACCATCACTAACAGCACTTGCACCATTGGCGTCATCCACCTGGTGAGATTTGACTACATGGAAAACTGTGGCTGCACAAAGCCATACAACCTGTGGGTCAGGTGTGCCTGTAGCACCACAATACAAGATATACTACATTTTAGTTGAAGCTGCACTGCATTTGTTTATTTCCAAAATTATTTAAAATATTACAGGGAACACGTGGAATTCTAAGCGGCATTACAGAGCTTCCTGAGAGCCTTCTAACACTGCTGTGGTTGCAAGTGATGCTGGTTTTGCTACAGAGGTAACTGATTAGCCTGTGTAAAAAAACCCAACATATTTTATTTTTAAAATCCATGCTGCTTTCAGGAATTCGGAGCCCCTGAACTGGAGGTGGGGGTCACTCTGTGCGCTGAACATCACAGATTGTGTGTGTGGTTTTGCTCTCCCATCAAAGCGGAATGACATCTCCTGTAAAGACCTGGAAGGGACGTGGAGAGGCGGGAGGCTCAGTTGTGCTTCTGCTTGTGTTTCTCTCCAAAGTCATGGAATCAGAGCAGCCCAGGTTGGGAGGGACCTTGGAAGATCATCTGGTCCCACCTTTAGGGGGACAGGGAGCCTAGATGAGATGATGTAGCACCCTGCCCAGTTGCATCATGGAAACTGCAGTGGTGGAGGCAGGAATGACTCTGGTTTCAGACACTTTTCTGTACATCCCCTCCTCAGCCCTTCCCTTTGCACAGCTTCAACCTGTGCAGCGCTGGTGCTGCCCCTTCGCTTGGGACGCTTGGAGGCTGCTCACTTCCTGGAGCTCCTGGAGCAAGTCCTGCCTTGTAATTGAAACCCCAGTGGCTTTTCGGGCCCTCATGGGGTAAGTGAGCTCCATGTTCACTCACTCCTGATCTTTATTACCTTTGTCTTGATCTTTGTGACTCAAGTTCAAAAATGTTGGAGAAAGTGGCAGAAGTTAAATTCTGCTCTGAAAGGTAAGAACTTAATTTGCCAGTGTGTTTCTTCCTCAGTTACTGGTGTGGCAGACAGCGTATCAGGACACAGTTCTTGGTTTAGCTTAATACATTGCAGCTCATCAGTTGAACCAACTGCTTTGTAGTTGTTGCTTCCAGTCAGCATTACCAGCCATGTCCCACATAAAAAGCCTTGCTCGCCACATGTCTGAGCTCCTCAGCCCCTCTAGCGATGATGAGATCAACTGCCGTGATTAGAAAGTGCTAAAACGTGGCTGGCTCTCTGTGACCTTTCCAAGGACACAGATCTCCTAAGGTTTGTAAGAATGGGTAATAAAACTCTACTGCTTGTTTTTCATCTCCAGATGAAAACCAACTCTATTTCAGGGTTTTTCTGTCATCTGGATTCAAGACTCCGTTCATCTCTAGGGTTTGTTTTTAACAATGAACCACATAATTTGAATTTAACAATGAACCACAAAAAAAAGAAACCCAAAATCTCTTGGCCTTGGTGCTGCCATTGTTGCTGCAGTACTGGCAGTTACCAAAGGGATTGCTGCGTGTGCAACTCCTGGTGTCTGTTACTGGCCAGCATTTGCTCCCACAGAAAGTTTCCAGACCAAAGACTCTGCATTGCTTGGCTGTGTTCTGGGTATGGAACTTTATATAAACCTTAAGAGTCAACAGCTGGAAATGAATTACTTGGAACTTCACAAAAGTGCACTACACAGAGTACTTCATATGCAGCATGTGCATTGCCACCACCTAGCACAATAGAAATCCAGCTCCTGGGGGGATGGAGCTGCAGCCATGGGTTTGTTCAGAGGGCCAGAATTCATTTTAAGGTTATGCCGCAGAACACCATGTATGTGACTTGTGAATTCCTCCCTGCAGGGTGAAACAGAGCACCTTGAGACCTGGCCTTAGCAGTACCTACATCTTACTGTGGACAGTCCTACTATTAGGCTGTAGAACCCCCTAGTGTCTTGGTTCCATTTGGAGACCTCTAACTCAGAGTGCAGAAAGCATGTTTGTAACTGTAATCCTGTTGGGGGAAAAAAAAAGTATGAACTCTGTAATATGGCCTACCCAAACATGTTCAGATCTTTAAGAATCCTAGTGCATGCCAACCTTGCTTTCGTGTAAGCACAAGTGGTAAAGAGAGCATATCTGAATGTTTTTAATTAATTTTTATATATATATGATATAGGACACTGAGAAGGAACTTTAGGCCTAGCTCCTTGGCCCCTAAGGAGAGATACAGAATGGTAGCTAAAACTTTTAAGAACAGCAGCAATTAGCAGTTATAAAAAACTTTGATGTCTCACAATGATTGAGAGGTGGGGCTCGTGCCTGCGCAGTGCAACGTGGAGCACTGAGACAAGCACTCACATGACACCAGCACTGCAAGCCCTACAAAAGCAACAGCCAGTGCCCTGTGAAGAGCAGGTCCTTGTTTCCCAGTAAAACATTTATTTGAATTGAACTGCTTTGGTGGCAAAGAGTTACACTGACTGAAACCCCCCACCAGCACTTATCCTCTTCAAGAATGACAATTAGCCAGACTGGTTTTACATCATAGACATCAACTGTCATCAACACAGAAAGAGTTCCTGGGAGTCCCCAAAGAGACGGGTGACTTAAAGATACAGTCCCTCAGGGGTTCCCTCCTGCTTCTTATAGAGAACGTTCTCTTTAGACTTCTTGAAGTCTTCATTTGTTACTTTCATTCGCCGTTCCCTCAGCGCCATCAGTCCAGCTTCTGTGCAAATGGCCTGCAACAGAGAGCAAGAGTAAATCACCATCCCTGCACAGGAGGCCGCACCTCAGAGGGCAGCAGCAGCAGCACCTCCACGCTGCGCTGACTCCAGCAGAAGGGAAGAGCATTTACAAAACTTGCATTCTGATGTTTGATGCTGTTCAGTAGCACTGAAGCACATAAAACACTAGATAAAGCCAGAAGAGCACGTCCTCCTGCGGGCAGAGTAAAGCTGCTGTGACAGAAAAGCACCTTCATAACCACGCTCCTTCCCTCCTGTGAGGACGTGCACCTCCAGCTTGGGTAACAGCGAACTGCATTACCCTTCTGCATGAGCTGAGAGTAACATCAGGTGTGGTACCTCTGGCAAGGGCTCCAGCTGCTTGAGAAAAGCAGACTGCTTACATCTGAACCTGCTTAATCTACAGCTGCATTTTTAGCTGCTTGCAACTGAAGCTATAAGCACAGGATAAGAAGCAATTATAAGTAATATTTAAATATCTTTGTGCAAGACTCCTCATTCCCCTTCTGGTTTCCACTTTGCTACATTTAAAATGTCATATTTTAACAGGTAACAGGTATGCACTACTCTCAACACAAGCTACCTCATCATTACAGGTTTGATAAATTCCCCATGTGTAAAGCCAAGTGCATGGCACTCAAAAGGTATTTTAAAGCCACCCAACTGTCCCCCAGTGACAGAGCCACAGACAGTTTTTGAATGCAGTAAAAATGAGATCCAATTTGTGTTTTGAAGTATAAACAATGGTCATGTACACAGACCTTAATATCTGCGCCACTGAGATCATCTTTAGCCATAATCAGCTCATCCAAAGTCACATCATCTGCCAATGTCATCCTGCTTGTGTGAATCTGAAAGATTCGTTTCTTGGTCTTCTCATCAGGTAGGGGGAACTCTATTTTCCTGTCGATACGTCCTGTGCAAAAGGAAAGCTCAGTCTTAGGTTTTTTTGCACACAGCTACTGGGAAGAGCTCAGGAAGAACATCTCAAGGTGAGGCTGACAGCAACTGTTCCTTCACACCACAATCAATCCTATCTTAGCAGAGAAAGCGAGATCAGACTGTTGGCCCTGAACAGGAAGCTATGGGAGCTGACAGATGCCACGCTGCTGAGAAAGCCTGTGTCACTGCAAGTAACAGACACCTCGCCTGGGAAATGCAAACACCCATCCCCCGGGTGTCATAGCACAGAAAAGGATTAATCAAATACTTAAGAGTTTTGTAACCAATTTCATTCTACTCCGAGATGACATTTACCTCTGAAGTTTATTTTTCTGCCACATTCACATACACAAAATAAAACACTGTGGCAGCTTCCTCTCCCTATGTAACCAACATCCTAAAAACAACCACCTCAAACAAAAAAACCCAAACCCCCAACTGATGGCAGCAGGTTTTGCCTGAAGAGTTGTGCTGCGATCCCTGGCCAGATGTTTCCTCTGTGCCAGCAGGGGCTTTGGCTGTTCTGGTACCCATTGTTCCAGTTTAATGAGCAATCTTTTTAAAGACATTTTCCATCTCTGGATCATTCCTGGTTTTCTTCAGTTTTACAGCATCTTCTCTAAGGGTTGATGGCACCACGTACAATACCCCAGGAGATCCTACACAACAGCACATCTGTCAGCTACTAGACATGCCCTGGTTGCTCACAGGATGGTTGTAATTTAAATACCCGACAGGTGTAGGAAGCTTCCTTCCACAAGTTTTAGATCATCTCAGCTTGTCTTTCAATACTGATGTAACAGTATCTCCTCTGTGCTCTAACAGCCCTGGCTTTGATTTGGAAGAGCATGCTGACAAAACCAGACTTCTTTTAAAAACCACAAACACACTTCAGCAACTCTGTCCTGCAGAGGTTCGTCTAAACCCCATGGGCCCGCAGTCCACTGAGTGCTCAGAGCAGGGTTTTGACAATTTCATCTTAAATTACCTCTGCTCTCTACCTTCTCTCTTTTACCTTAGGAGTATCTTCACAATGTCTTCAATACTTTGGATTCACTTGAGGACACCAAGGAGAGGCTTAGCTTATTCCTTTCATCTCTGTGTTGCTTTCTACCTTCTGATCGGACAGACCCCAGATGTGTTGTGTTCCTGTACATTTTTAGTGGCCATTTCAAAATACTCCTTGTGCCTCTTCAAGCTCTTGGCTCAACAAGCAATACATATGTCAAAATAAGGCATTACTTGTCCCCTGAATGACAGCAGCAGACCAGGTCGCTACAGAAGCACACCAGCTTCCTGGCATCAAAATCCAGGCCTAAGTTCTGACCTGAACGGTGCTGCCCCACCTCCCCCAGCTGCTGAAGGCAGGAATGAAATGCTGCTGCTGCACCATAGCTTGCCCAAACAGTGACTTAAAATAGGTGTGCCATCTGCATACAAAAGGAGCAACATTCAAACTGGTCTTGCATACGTAAAAGGAATTAACATGTTTCTTCTCTTCCAAAGGTTTTTCTCCCATTTGGAAGCTTGTGAATGGGTTCTGATTTTAACAGACACCCCAACACAGATGGGATGGTGAATAAAGACAACCCAGTGTTTTTTCACCAGCCCGTGTCTGACAAGTCCTTTCACAAGAGAAGCGACTTCCCACAGCAGGAAGTCTCTTACCTGGCCTAATTAAAGCTGGGTCCAGTGTTTCTATTCTGTTTGTAGCCATGATAACTTTAACATCCCCCCGAGAGTCAAACCCATCCAGCTGGTTCAGCAGCTCCAGCATTGTACGCTGGATCTCTCTCTCACCACCCGAATTTGAATCATACCTACAAGAGAACAAGAGAGTCAAAAAAAGCACTTGGCAAACTTAAGAACATATTTCACATAACTGCCCCAAACACACCAACAGAACAGTGGGAGGTGCTTTGCTGGGGTTTTTAACACCCATAATTTTTATTTTTTTATTTAATGTTTAGCCATAGAAAACAAAAAGCACCTTTTCAAAATCATTCTGTGACATTAAGGTATGAAAAGAGACACTGAACTATTCTTGTAGCTGGGAAAAGAAACAGCAGTCCTGCGAAGGAAATCTGTCCTTTTTCCAACAAAATTAACAAATTAACATAAAAAGGAAAAACCCCTCATTATTAAAAGCACATGCATCCACCTCATAGAAAATACACCTTGTCACACTTTTTTCTGTTCGGAGTTTACGTTACACACACAGTTGTGACTGTGCACCCTTTAGCCCTGCCAGTCTGGATCCTGGTTTAACCCTGCTCTTCCTGAAGCACAGTTACCAGTGACCATAGTTCTCCACTTTGTAGCTCAGCTACTTCATTTTGCTGGTACCAGACTAGACAACCTGCACCCAAAACAGCTCAGCCATGTTCAGCAACAGTTCGAAGCAACATTAAGTTTACAAAGAATTGCATGTGTGTGTTACACACTTCACCATCAGTCCAATCTTTTCTACATACTACATGGAGCAGAAGCTGCCTTAGGCTGGAGCTTCAGGCTAGCAGCTGTGTAGCAATATATATGAGCACCTTTTTACTTTTATTTCAAAACATTTGACTACTTAAAAGACTACTTGTATTTGACAGTGCCAACCAACCTATGGAATTTTCAAAGAAATACTACTCAGATACAGGCTGAACAGTTTAGTGTGGCACAACCAATGCTTCCCCATGCCATCACACTCTGTAGCTTACCATGTAATACTTTAAGAGCATAAGTATTTAGCCACCTATGTGGGATGCAAATGAGAAATGGATACACTCTGCATGAAGGACGCTGCTTTACTGTTGAATCAGTGAAGCCGATTACTGCATTTATCCTTAGAAGATACCCTATGAACTACAGTCTCCTTCTGCCTAAGACACTGTGTCAGAGAGATGCTAACAGGGAGCTAGAGAGCAGGGGCTAAGTCTCTGGTCATACCTATTTAATACGAAAAGGTTGTGATATATGTTAGTTTCAGATAAGTTATGCAAAGTTTCACTTGTTAAAAATGCTTACATCAAAGAGATTATTACACGAATGGTAGCAGAGCTAAGAAACTGAGTATCAATATGGTTGCAAAAAAAGTGTTTCTAGTAAAGCATTTATTGTTCCTGGCAGCACTTGTGTGTGAAGCCGGAGCTGGAATACTGTACCTCTTTGTGCCAATGGCATCAATTTCATCAATGAAGACAATGGATGGGGCATGCTCTTCAGCCACACGGAACAGCTCACGCACGAGCTTCGGACCGTCACCCAAGTATTTCTGTATAAGTTCTGAACCAACCACTCGCAGGAAGGTCGCTGAAGTCTGGTTGGCCACTGCTTTGGCTAGTAAAGTTTTACCTAGGTTTGGATGGGAAGAGATACTGTAGTTAGTCTCTGGTGGGGGGGGGAAGGGGGAGAAGGGAGGTGCTTTAACAAAACAGTCACATCAAATTTGTGACAGACTTGGCAGTGCTTTAATACTAACCAAGCACAACTTATTTCACTTGTGTTAGCGCAGCAGAGCTGTTACTGTACTGCAAGATACCTGTGCCAGGCGGGCCATACAGAATGACTCCCTTCGGTGGCTTTATACCCATCTCTTCATAGTATTCAGGGTGGGTGAGAGGAAGCTCCACAGATTCCTGCAGCACAAGAAAAACAGCGAGTGAATGCTCTGCACAGTTCTGTGGGGAGAACAGCATTAATAAAAGTAATGAAGGCAAAAAGAACTTAACTGATTTCAAGACAGACCTTGAAAAGCCTGTCTCTCTACTGCCTCCAATTCTAAGGCAGACAACTAGTCTATCTGAACAGTCTTCCTATTGTTCCCACCTGACATGGGGAAGAGAAGCAGTGAGTGTTCCCCTTCTTCCAACATTGAATCTAGAACCCTGGAATCCCTGAATCCCAAACGCTCACAAAGGACTCCTTATGAAAGGATGCCTTCCACCATGAGTTACCAGACTGCAGATCTCATCAGTGATTTCGAAAACATGTAAGTCAAAGCAAAAAGGTTGAGTTTTACGAGGGTTCAGATAGAGATCTGCTGGTAGGGAAAAAAACCCACACATAAAAACAAACCCAAAAACAAACACCAGAATCAAACACAAAACCCCCCAACCAACAAATGCCAGCACACAAGCCCCAAGCCCTTACCCACTAAATCCTCAGACTGCACAGCACCAGACAGTCAAAACAACCTCTGCTGCTCTTACAATTTAACTCTCATCTTGCAACAATCAGTAACTTTGTATGTTGCAAAACAATAGTTTTGCAAAAGTTATTGCAGAGATCTTATGAGCTCAGGGCTGTACAGGTTTCCCAGCAACTATGAAAGGTTTCTGTGCACACGGTCTGTGGATGGGTATGCTCCCACCTTAGAGACTTAGGCCCACGAGCCTTCCTAGCAAAACCAAATGAAGAAAGACTTTACAGCAGGATATAAGAGAACACTGTGTGAGCAGCAGTTGGCCCTGTGGTGGGTGACACAAGCTCCCAGCACAGCAGCTACATCAGTAGCTTGCTCAACAGCGCAGATCAGTACAACTGAGTACCTTGATTTCTTGAATCTGGTTGTCAAGGCCACCAATGTCAGCGTATGTTTCTTGAGGAGCCTTCTCCACCTTCATCACAGTAACTAAAGGGTCTGTGTCATCCATCAGGACACCGATCACAGCATGAACCTAATTCAAGCATAAGAGCTGTCAAAGCAAGCAAGCGCTGTTAATACAAGCCTAACCCCAATGCCCATCCATTTAGATGCATGAAATGAACAGCACCAGCTCTCCCGCGATTCTCAGAAAAAAAGGCCAGTTAAAAACAGTACAAGAACTTGCACTGCTTTTTACAAAACCAGCTCACCTTATGATTTAGCAAGACAGAGCAGCCTGGCTCCAGGAGATCCTTGTCCACAAAAGACAGAATACTGACGTAGTGTTCCGACCCTACCGATGTGGACACGATAGCATGGTTGTCATCAATGATCTCCTCCAAGGTACCCACAGACATCGGTGTTCCCCTCAGATCATCTACTT
Organism: Strigops habroptila; assembly: GCF_004027225.2. NCBI lineage: Eukaryota > Metazoa > Chordata > Aves > Psittaciformes > Psittacidae > Strigops > Strigops habroptila. Next base: position 29,422,295 of record NC_046358.1, read on the forward strand.
TTGATCTTTCTTCCTGTTGCCAAGAAGAACCCAAGAAACAACTCAAGAACATAGGCAAAAACATTCTTGTACAACACCAGCTCAACAGTTCACACTGAACAGAACAGGCTTTTCCTATGGCTGATTTGCTGCCCGAGAAGGTGTTTACAGCAGAGGCCAGTAACGAAATCCACTACTGTTTTAGTCCTGTTCTACAGACATTACCATATGGACGTGCACAGCTAGAATGTTTTTTCTGTCTCTGCTGCTGGCTATCTGGGAGCTGCACTTCAACAGACCACTAAGAAACAAAATACCACCATGGCCTCATCTGTAGTAACCAATACTTGGACTAAAACCATTAAACCACTAGGAAAAAAGTCGCCAGTTTTCTGGACAGTAATTAAGTTTTATCAAAGAATTGTAACATACACAGTATGTTTGTACTGCCTTACACATTCATGGCACTTTACTTCCATTGCTTTTGCATGAAGTACTTCCCAATAGAGCACATACTGTAATATTAGACATAACAGTTAACTCAAGCCTCACCTCTTGTTTTTCTTCCAAAGGTTTCATCTGTTCTTGATTTCTGATAAATTCTTCCTCCATTAAGAGGTAATCTTTAATTCTCTCCAATTTCAACAATTTGAGTCTGCACTGTGTGTGAGGAGTCACTGCAATCCAAGTGGAATCACGATATTTTAGATCAAGTTTGACATACTACCAATTATTCACTAATTCCTTACCAGCAACTCTGCTTTATTTTCTGCTCATAACTTCTATGTGAGCAGCGGCCACTATTTCACTTGTCCCACTGTAATCCTACATAAAAACCCCCATCTTTAAAGATAATGTTTCCCCTGCATTTCTCCTCAGTTCAATTTCTCTCTCTGTCTCATTCAGGAGTTCTTGGGCTCCATCTTGCATAACAATAATTTACTTCTAACCAACACAGAAGCACAAAATAAGATTACATTTGCCCTTCTGTTACACCCCTCATGACCAACACCCAGCCAGCTCAAGGGGAGAGGACAGCTCTGCACCTCTCAAAGGCGACTGTCCGCAGCACTGCTGGGGCAGGCAGGACACTTACCCAGGGGGAGTTTGCTGGCAGCATCTGGTCCCTTTGTTTTCTTCTTCTTTTTCCCCACTCTGGTTGGAACTGGAGGTTCATATTTCTTCTTCTTATCCTTATTCATAAAAAAAAAAAAAAAAAAAGAAAATCCATGAAAAAAGAAATTGGGATATTAACAATGAAAAATACACACAGATGTTAGGTGCACAGACTGAGAGTGCTCAACTGAAGTGAATGGATACATAACAAAACTGTCTCCTTTATGATACACAGCAAGAAACCCAAAAGAAATATTCTTTAGGAAAGTTCAAAAATGTCTTCTCCTGCTTATTTTACATTCTTATTTTACATTTAGTAACAAACCTAGATTTCTGCCAACTTTCAGTGAATATAGAACACGGGAGGCTGAAGCCTGAAGGAAATCACAACCAAAACTCAGGCACAGAAGGATGAGGCAAATGCTGAATCTGAACATTTCTGCTGCATTTCAATCCACAGGTAACACACATTCAATTGGTGAGCTCAGACACAGCTTCCCATATGCTTTGTACTTCCATCTTCAAACAAAACCGGAAAGATCTCTAATGGTCCACGACACCAAGCACAGACCTTATGCAGATAACAGTATGATGTCATTTTCAAACCAAAAGCAGTGGCTTGACAGCTTGAAGGCCACTTGTCTTTCCTAACCCTGACAGATTTATAGTTTAACAAATATATTACTAGTGTCAAATAACTTCAGTTTTCCTTTACAATTAATCCCCTTTTCTATTTTTGAACAGCAACCCGTTTTCTCCGTTGTGCACCCAGAAGGCGGCATTTCATCAAAGCCAACAAAAGCAGGATTTTGTGCAGTTCTGAGTACAAAACCAGAAAAAAGTTGTAAGTTGTATAACAAAGCCTATTGCAGCCACTCTCTGTCGTAACACACCCTTAGTTCATCCCGTAAGTAAAAGCCTTTGTGGTGGTTTTAGTTACCTTGTCATCCTTCTTACCCCCACCAGGACCGTGTCCACCGCTCTGACTTTGACCCTAAGAAAAACCAAAACAACACACAACATAAGCCCACTTCCGTGAACTGTGAAACCCATGGGCAGTGCCATGGAAAGAAATGACATCATTAGATTCCTCTTATCTAACCAAAGCACTAATATATTTCAATTAATTGCCGAAAGTCAGTAAATAACAAGAAGTGTGGACGTACGACGCAGGAAGGCCACGGTCAGTGTTGTGTTTCAGACTCGTACAGCACTGCACTGCCGTGGTGCATCGCGGGTTTAGCTCTTTCCTTGCCAGTGCAAATCACGAGCAGCACGAACCACAGAGCCCCCCGCGGCCCTCCCCACACCTCCCGGGGGCAGAGCGGGCCAGACCCGCTGCCCGCGGGGACCCGCAGCCGCTCTCGCGGAAGGCCGGACCCGCGGCGCGGTGGTTGGCGCCGCTGCCGGGACCCTGCAGGCCCACCGCTACAAATGCACGTTCCTCTTGGCGCAGCGAGAGGAGCCCCCCGCGGCACCGCGCCCGACCCACAGCCCTACCCGGCTTCAGCGCGCCCGGCCGCGCTGCCCCCGCCGCTCGAGCGGCCTACGGGCCCGGCGCTGACTCCGCAAAATCCCGGGCAATGGCGGGGCGATGCCTGAGGAGGCCTGGGACCGCCGCCCCACTCAGGCACAGGCACAGGCACAAGCACCGACACCGACACCGCCGCCCCGGCCCCGCGCGGCCGCGCTCTCGCGCCCCGGCCGCCGCCTCACCATCCTGCCCTGCTGCCGCTCCGGAACTAACCACCGCTCCGGAAGTGCCGCTCCGGCGGCGCCCAGCGAGGGACGCGGCGGTGTCGTCACTACAGCGTGCGGCCGCGGACAAACGCCACAGCGCGGCGGGGGCAAAACCCAGGTCACGTGACCCGGCCGCGCGCGGCGGTTGCGTGTCCTCCTCAGCCCGCCCGCCGCCTGGGCGGGATCACGTGACCCGGGGGGCGCGGGGCCCTGAGGCGGCGGCCGGCAGGGGGCGCTCGGCGCCGCAGCTGGCTGGTGCGGGGCGGCCCGGGCCCACCGCCCCGCCGGGGGCGCGGCTCCTGTGGGAGGTGCAGCCCGCCCGGGTTGGTGCGAGTGCTGCCTGCGGGAGTCACGTCGCGTCGGAATCGGCCCTCCTGAGGGCAGCGGGACGCTCACTGCAGAAAAAGCGATGTCCGTGCTGTTGGCAGGCACCGTGGGGTCACATTCCAGCTAGGAGAAAAGTCGCGGTAGCTTTTGAATACAGTGTCAGGTTACCAGCGCTTTTCACCATGTGGTGATGGTTAAATGGAGATGTTTCAAACTGATAAACCTAGACAAAAGCAGAGTTCTTTCCCCGTGAGGTATTTCTCAGGTATTCTTACAGCTCAGTTCACATCAATGATACACATTGAAGCTGATAATAACCAGCTGCGGCAATGTTAACATCCATGGAAATGATGCTTAAAACCTCCGAGTACGCCGGGAAAGTATGCCTTCACCGCGGCAGTTCAGGTTACCTCCCTTAAGCACTACTACTTAACCACCGAGAGATGGCTCTTCCTGGCAAGACCAAAGCTCTCTGGCTGTGTTGTGCCACAAGTGGAAACGTTGAGGCACTTGCAGCCTCTGCCCGGTTTGTACGGCGCCTTTGGGAGGTCCCTGCTCCTGCCGGCTGTCGTGGGAGGCTCTTTAAAATACGCAGTCACAACTTAGCCTTGTACCTGCTGCAAGCTCTGCTTTTAACGTGTGGCCCGGTACAGAGGAGGGAGGCGTGTGAGCGCTGTAGAGGACAGCAGCTTTAGAGCTCAGGAGAGTAGCCCGAAGTATAAAGGAACAAACCCAGAGCCAATGTTTTACAACACTGATGGAAGGATCTTCTCCAGAGACCATGTCTGGACTGGTACACTGAGTGCATTGCAGCAAATGTTGTCAGAGTGCTACTGGTGCTGATTGTTCTCCGCCTGTAGAACGAGCTGCCATGTGTTTTCGCTGTTCATTTGTGTAGCTCTTCCAGCAATATAAACAGGCATTCGCTGGTGTAGCTCTTCCAAAAGTTTGTTTTCCTGTAACATTTTGCCATCTGTGTTTTCAAAACAAATGGAAGCATCCAACCTTGTTTTCAGGTTATGTGCAGGGGGAGTAACCAGAAAAGCTTCTCAGTAATGAAAGAATGGAAATACAAACCAAAGAGAGCGAGGGGGGTTTTGTATATCTAGGAATAACACCTAAGCTGCAGGAGTTTTAACTGCCAAGAAAGAAGAGACACTGTGACCTTTCTGTTAGAACTTATTGCTGTGGGAGTACAGAAGCAGAGGAGGAAGACCTGTATTTAAGGTTACAGGTTTTTTCCTAGACCCGATGCTTCCTTCTGTCTCTTGCATTGGCCAGTCAATAATTTCTAGCATGTGAGAATTGCTTTTCTTATGGGTAGCACTGTAAGAACACTGGTGAAGTTTTCAGGAAATCCCTCTCTCCAGATAAATATTACATTTGTACCTACAGTGAGCTCTACCAATCTGTAATATTCCTGCAGAAACACAGTAGAGACTTTTGGTGTCTGCTTTTGACACCCCCAAAGGTAAAGCACAGACTGAACACAAGCATGTGCTCAGCCCAGAATCGAACACCTGCTTTGGGTCCAGCCTGTTTTACCCTGTGTCCCTGCATCAGAGGCCCTGTCATGTGGGGCCCACAGCAGTGGCTGCGTGGCTGCCCACCACAGAACACCAGTGCCTGCCTCCCCTGCAGGAGCGCTGGTGGTGCAGCTAATGAACTTGGGGGATCTTTGGGTACTTTCTCTTCTTTAGGCTGAAAACTCCATGGCAAGATATTGTGGGGTTGTGCAGGGAGTCGCTATGGAAGGACAGGGTCTTCTGTGAGCATCACTAGCAGCAGAAGGGTTATAATCAAGATGAGGGTGTAGTCTAAAAATATTTCTACTCTGCTTCACCACCACATAGATTATATTCACATCCATCACTGTTTTCAGTGTAAGGATCAGAGTGTTCATGAGCTTTCACTTTAGAGCAGTCAGTAGGATGTGGAGGATGTCTTGCTTTGCTTTCATGTTTTTGCTTTCACGCTTTCTCTAGAATTCGTGTCTGAGTAGGAAACTTTATCAGATGTTAATGTGGCTGGCTGGGCTGTGCAGAGAGGTGTGAGGTTTTGATCATTTACTTTGGTTTGGTTCCGTTTGTTCACAAGCATTACTGATTTGCATTGT